>NW_020954598.1:2289840-2297669 GCF_900497805.2 Vombatus ursinus | reverse complement strand
TTTTTTTTTTTTTTTTTTTTTTTTTTTTGGCTCAAGTAGCTCAGCAATGATAGAGCATTGAGTTCCCAAGGCTGGGTCCAAAAGTTGACAAAGGTTCTCTTAGTCGTGGGCTTTGAATCAATAACTCTGGAATGACTCATCCATCCCTTAGTTCAATTTTCCCTGGGGCTCAGAGGCACTGGTTCCTCGAAATCTCTGCGCGTCTCCCCCCTCTATTCTACCCCCACACCCAAAAACACACAAGTTCCGTCTTTCCTGGTAAATATGTCGGGAGTATGGACGGAGGTGACCTTTTAAATTGCTCAAGAGCTAACTCCACGCTTAGAGAATTCAAGCTTCAGCTGAAGCTTTCAGATAATTGTCAGTGGTGAGCTTAATTCCTCTTAATTCCTGTTGTCCCCGGGGCTCGAAAAACTGCCCTGCTCCCCACCCTCACTGAGGGTGGTCTCGGGGCTTATCGGTCTAGGGGATACAGAAAGGGCAGGTATATTTGGGAGGGGAAGGAGGAGAGAAATCTTCCAGAGGCCCGACCCCAATTCTACGTCCTACGGAATCGGCAGCTGTTTACAATTGGCCTTGATCTGCAAGATCTCCCCCCCCCCCACCCGGATTTCTCCAAGGGCTGCAGGGCACACGGCTAGTGGAAAAATAGGTCCCACAACTTCTCCCCACCCCTACTCCCCGACCTTCCTTTCCATGGGCACTTCATATTCAGGAAACCCTCAAAGTGGTAAGGACCTGCGGAAAGCGTGACATCACATGCAAACACCCCTCCCCCACACCTCTCCTTCTTTCCCCCGAGGTGAAAGGACTAGCCCAGGTTTGAATAATTCCATCTAGGTGAGCGACGCTTGAGTGAAGTTACGTTCTTATTTACACACTCATTCAGCCGATTTGGGGGCGGACACCTGGAAGTTCAGACAGTCTGGGTGTTTTGCCACCTTGGAGAATCGTGCTCGGGTAGCCTCGAGCAGGCTGCTTCTCTGACGCTAAGCTCTCCCTGAGCGAACCACCTGCCCTCGGAACTCCCTTCCCCTCTCGGGTCAACCCCAGCGTCTTCACGGCTTTCGGAAGGATCCTACTGAATTTGGGGCCCCATCACGCGCTCTCAGGCCCCATGGCTCGCAAATTCGCTACTAAATTGCCTTCCAGTCTAGCAGCCCTAAAAAGAGGGCCTTCGCGTTGAACTTTTACGATCAGCAGAGACCTTGGCAGACAGTGAAAACAGCGCTCTGGGCGACGCGCATTTTGCCGGTTTGTTTGGGACTAGATTTGTAAGGGGGAAGAGCTCTTTACATTGGTTCCCTCTCAGTGCAATTTGTCCGAGCTTGTAACGCGCGGAAACAACAGGTAGGGAAAGGTGGAATCAAGGAGACTGACTCTCTTCGAATGACAGCATTGGGGCACTCGAGGTGTGGGAGTGGGAAGGCTTCACCACTTCACTCCGGAGCAGCGGAAAATGAGAGCTGCTGCCGGAGGTTTCGAGTTTGCAAACACTCCAGTAATTAAGTCGATCTGAACCTAAAGCTGGTTTCCACAGCAGAATTCGTCCATCTCCCCAGTTCAATCTTAAAGATGAGTTCGTGGGGTATACGTGAACTCCTCACCTCCCAAATTCGGGGGTTGAATCCACCGCTTCGATCCTGAATAGGCAAAATCTGAAATGTATGGAGAATCAGCCCTTTAGTTTATTGCGGTAAAATACATTTTAGAGAGAGAAGGAAAGTCATCCCTTTGTTCTAAATATAACTGATCATTAAATCAATTACTTGTTCAAAAAGTAATTGATCATTAAATCATTTTTGGAAGAGGCTTTTCATCATAATAACCTTTAAAACTTTCTTTAAAAAATAGAATGGGGATCTAATGTAAGACTAGTAATTGCATCTTAAAAAAATTTTTTTTTGGTCTTTCCTTCGTTATTAGCTAACTCTCAAGAAATATTTATTTTAAGCCGTTTCCTTCTTATTTGTGCAATGGTACGCTTTTTGTTTGGAATCTAGATCCTCGCTGACCAATTTGTGTTTAGAGATACAAAGCTCCTCTGAGATTTCATAACTGAAAGAAAAGAGTATTTTTAACACAAACATTTCCTTCTAAAATCATTTAAATATTTCCTTTTGTATTTGCTTAGAAGGTTTCAAAGTCCACCCTTTCCTTTTTATTTTTTTTTTAATTTAGTAGGTTTTTAAAAACTGAACTTGTAATCTTTAACTAAAGGCCCCGGTTTTACAGTCTTTACACAGTCCCAAAGTTGAAAATCTTTTTTCTCCCCTAAAGAGCTGGACGTGAACACAGAGGGAATGACTGAGGACTTTGAATATTAAAACTAATTTGCTTTCCAATAAATAGAGAAACCATATTCATAACAGCAGAGCAATCTATGTCTCTTTCCCGCCAGCCCCCCCCCCATTAGCAAGATGACAGAGAAACCTAATATTCCGATTTCCACGATAAATTCGTCTCTATTGCATCAGTGTAATTCAAGCAAGGTATTTGGTTAGCTGGTATGTAGCACTAAGTTTAACAAAATTAAATAGCTAAAATGGAGGTTGGTTGGCTTAAATATTTGAAGCAATACACAAACTAGCTAAAAATCAGCAAATGGAAGTAAGTGTATACAATATAAACAAATATATGTCCACCACAGAAATGGCTTACATTTCTAGAAAGGGAGAGCCGTCTTTGAAATCCTCTAAAATATCCCCTGTTTTTAAAAGCTCCCCTTTGGGTTGCTGACAGATCTGAATATTCGGATTGCAATGGACTGTTTCAAGAAGCTTTGAAATGAAGGTTCCCCCTCCCACCCAATTCCAGCCCACACCTACCCCCTCCCCCCCCCAACACACACACACATACAGTGACCTCACTACCCACGCACAGGCGGATGTTCTTGAGGGACTGGAAAGCTTTTCCAAAATCAAGATTTCTCCTTCTCACTCTGAGTGTATGGAAAGTTCAGATGTGAAGTTAATGTGATTTACAATCTCAGTCTAGAATAACACAGAGGGGGTGAAATCCACAACACTTGAAATAAATAGCTTATGTAATGTACATTTCTAGCCCTCTTTGGGAGACTACTTGCTTGCATCCTGCCTGGCCTTCTAACGATGGAAAGGTAATCTGGGGAGTAGGTTTGTTGATCCAAGATCTATTTACCAGGCTACAATAAGGTTGTCCATCCCAGGGGCACCTGTACAGTACTGTACTGCTCAGTCATAGAACACTTCACCTCTTTGCAAATTTATTGTCAATTAAGTCTTTTTGACAGAGGTAAGGTAGCAGGTGTAATTGAGGCCCATTGAGAAGGCCAGTTGACTCCTCATCATTAAGCTGGGTCAGGCCTGTAGGATTCAAAATTCCATGGACATCCTTACTCAACACTTGGCTGGGTGGAGGCTTCTGGGTGTTCTTTCTTGGGACACACGGTTTCCTTCTGAGGCCAGGATTCCCTTTAGCCACAGGATTCTCCAGCTTGATCCATACAGGAGCCATACTATCTGTACTCATCAGAACAAGGGAGATGCAGGAGAGTCTGGAAACGACCAGTCATCAGAGCTGAAAGATCTGATATTTTGTCTGCTTTGTTCAGCTTAAGAAATATTCAACTAAAATATCCAAACAGCACTTCACTAGGAGAAGGCTAGGAAAGATGTCTCTGTAGCCAACTAAATTTATCATCCAAAGAAGGGGCATGTGAGTGATATGAGCATATTCATATTTTAAACTTTCAGCTTTTTTTAAAAGCTTTCAGCCAAAAGTCACCATAGATATTAATAATTTTATTGTTACCTATAACAATTATGCCTGATAAGTGCACAGTAAATTAGCCTTACATGTGCATTTTAAAAGTGCCGGGCAAGAATGATTAGCATCAACCTCATGGTGCACTAGGGAGAAATTATTCTTTTCTTTTTTAAAAAAATGAAGAGACTGAAGTTCAGAGAGGTGAAAGGAATTACCGTAGAATACATAGCTAGTTCATAGCAGGCTTCCCAAGACTCCATCTAGTGCTCTCTTCACTGTTCTCTACTGCCTGGGTGAATGACTCCTTGGGGTATGGGAATTATCTGAGTCTATGGTTCCCAAGAACTAGCTCCCTCCCTCCTATCCATTAGAAGACAGGGGTTGCGTATTTTCCCCAGTGTTTAGCACAGTGCCTGGCACATAGAAAGTACTTAATAAATGCTTGGAACTGACTGAATTTGGATTTTTTTTTCTACCTTCTTACTTTTCTTAGGAATTTTCTAGGCAGAAACAAGTACCTTATTTGCCTGTCCCTATTCACCGAGAATAAGATGAAGTATAAAACCTTTTGCTAGAAAATGTATTGACATAATAAATATCCTAATATGTAATATTAATATCATATTTATATATCATATTAATAATAAACATCTTATAACACATACTTCCATTTCTAAAGAGATGAGGAAACAGGACCAGGATGGGGTCCCCCACCATCTCTGCCACTGTAGAAAGCAATACCACATCTCAGTCCCTCAGGCTCACAACCTGTCATCCTCAATTCTTCACTTTCTCTCACCCCCCCCAATATCCAGTCTGTTGCCTCTCAATTTCATCTTTACTACATCTTTCCAATATGCTCTTTTCTCTCCTTTGACATAATGCAAGCCCTCACAACCTCACTCCTAAACTACTGCAGTAGCTACTAGTGGGTCTTCTTACTTCAGATCTTTCCCCACTCCTTCACTTAGCCACCAAAGTGATTTTCCTAGAGCAGAAATCTGACCAAGTGAACTCCCTACTCAATAAACTCTTGGGGTTCCCTCTTGACTCTAGTATCAAATATAAAATCCCTTGTTTGGTAAAGCCCTTCATAGCCTAGCCCCCTTTCACCTTTCCAATCTTCTTGTACCATACTTCCTGACATACCCTCTTCCATTAAATGACACTGGCCTCATTGCTGTTCAGTGAACAAGACCCCCTATTTCTCAGCTCCAGGCATTTTCTCTGGCTATCCCCCATGCCTAAAATGTTTTTCCTCCTCATCTCTACATACTGGCTCCCCTGGCTTTATTTAAGTACCAACTAAAACCCCATCTTCTACAAGAAGCCTTTTCCAACCCCTTTTAATTCTAGTGCCTTCCCTCTCTTAATTATTTCCTATATAGTTTATATATGTTTATTTGCTTGTTGTCCCCACTAGATCATGAGCTTCTTGAGGGATAGAATTGTCTTTTGCCTGTTTTTGTACAGTATCTAGCATAAAGTAAGCACTTAAAAATGTTTATTGACTGACTGACTGAAGTGACTTGCCCAAGGTTATATGTTTATTCAAAACCAGAGCCAGGAATAAGAATCCAGGTGACCTCCTGATTTTGCAGTTTCCTCCCTTTAATGTTTTTAATTGGTGCCACCCCCCCACTACATTCCTCACATTTGGACTTTCTTAGTTCCTGTTCCCAAAGGAAAACCCCCAGGAACCAGGCTAATCTTTTGAGGTACCTTTAGAGCACCAAGGTCTCCTCTAAGAGGTGTGTTGCTACTTGCTTCTATTTCCTTTTAAATTTCCTGTTATTTTCATCTATAAAGTCTATCTAACTATTGAAATGTTGAGGAAAAGATGGTATAGATCCTAATTTTCTGGGAGTTTTTCCCAGTGCAATAGGGTTTTGCATGAGAAGTTACAGATATGTCAACAATAGCTTTCAAAGGCTCAGATAACAACTCTGTAAAGGAATAAGAAAAAGGGAAGATGTCTGAAAAACAGCTATTATAAAGGAGTTAGTTGTGATAGAAATGCTTATAAGAAATCTCTGTTGATGTGTTTCCTGGAAATTGCTGCACATAACACCCACAGGCCCTTTGGGCTCCCAGCACTCCCAGTCACCTCTCCATATACAATGCATCTTATGCCATCTGCTGGCAACAGTTAGTCTTGCAACTCACAGCTGTGGGATGGTGAGATGTGTTAAGTTTTAGCCATATATCAAAAGTTCTGCATACCATCATCTACCTAACATTGAAGGATCACAGTATCATAGATGCAGAGCTAGAATGGACGTAAGAAGTCATGTAGTCCAAATCTTTCATTAGAATGTAAGCTGCCTGGGCATAGGAGCTTTTTTTTTTCTTTCTTAGTATCCTCAACACTTAACACATAATAAGCACTTAATGTTTATTGATTCATTGATTGCTTATAGCAATGAGAAAAATGAGACTCCAAAGTGACTTGTTCGGTTTGGTTGGGATAGTCAGTGACAGAATCAGTATCTGAACCCTGGTCCTCTGATTCTAAAGCCTGGAGTCTTTTAACTAAATGTGGTCACAGGTATGAAAGGTAGAAATGGTCTTTCGGTATTTCAATGTATTTTGAGAGAATGGGCAGCTACATCATTTTTAATAGTGGTTTAAAGTTTGGGGACTTCTGTGCAGATCTTAAACTCAGAGAATGTTAGTGCTGGGAAGGACCTTGGAGATCATCCACTCCAACTTTTTTATTTTTCAGGGCAAGAAAGTTACTTGCCTGGGGTCACTAGCTAATTAGGGACAGCTCTAGGACCAAAATCAAAGCCTCCAAGTCCAAGTTTCTTTCTCAAAAATCCTGCATACTTTATCATGAGAAGAGAATGCAGCATGATTCCTGAAAAAAGAATATTGTTGTTTGTCCTTCATTCTCCAAGAGGACCAATGACATCAGGATGGTGGTGTCTTGACTTGCAAGTGAATTAAATTTAAGTGAATCAGAGTTGTGTGCAAAGTTATCAGCCTCACTCTCTTCTCCAGAGTCATCCAAGTCCAATGGCAGGACATAGGTCAACTATGGTCAATTATATCGACCGGCAATGGCCCCTTGAAAAGAGAATAAATGATATTAAGAAGTATGGACTAGTGAGCAGAAAGCTGGCCTGAGGATCTGGAAGACCTGGATTCAAGTCCTGCTTTAGACACATACTAGCTATGTGACACTGGCCAACTCACTTCATCTCTCAGGGTCCCTAGGCAACTCTCTTAAGATTATAAATGGAAAAAAAAAGATTATAAATGGCAGAGGAGTTGCTGATTTCTACTGGCAGAGGAAAGTTCTTCACTTCCATATGCAAGTCCATAAGAAAAAAAAAGGAAGAGCACTGTTTGATATGACTGCAAAGTAAAAAAACAAATTTATTTTCTACAAACCAACCAGAATTTATATACCCAGGTGGGCACTGTCCCCTTCTACATAGTTTCCTTGAGAATGTCGAATTACAGAATCATAGAACAGAACAGGAAGGAACCTCTAGTCCCTTCAAATTATCTAATCCAATCCCCTCATTTTACAGATGAAGAAACTGAGGCCCAGAGAGGTAAAGGTAACTTTCCCACATGGTGTAATGGTATAGAGTTCCCCTCATTCAGTGCAGTATGATTATTGCCCTACAATACACACTTATTTTGATAACACTGCTATCGATCAGGATGAGTCTGGAGCTACTCTTAGAGAGTTGCCTTCAGAACCTAGGCAACATCCTTTCGATTCTTCTCAGTGGTGGATTTGGTTTTGAGGAGGGCCTGAAGGTCATTTCAAGTCAGGTCTGGTGGATAAAGTGATTGGTTACACTACTGAGCACCAACTTGTTGCTTAAAGAAAAAAATATAAGAGCAAAGAATAAGACCATTTTTCTTATGCAACTTAAGAACTGGCTCTATGTTTGGGGCTCACAGTTCTGTCAATAGAATGTCCATTTCACAGTAGAGAGGGAAGGTAAACCTTAGCGCAAAAAATCAATTCCCTGTTTTGGCATATATGAACAAGTTGCCAAGAAACAAGAAGGAGATGACCTTTAAGTGGAGATAAGACCTAGAGATAATAACTCATATTTATA
>NW_020954598.1:2288184-2289807 GCF_900497805.2 Vombatus ursinus | reverse complement strand
TTTGTTGTTCAGTCATGTCTGACTCTTCATGACCCCATTTGGGGTTTTCTTGGCAAAGATAATGAGGTAGTTTGACATTTCCTTCTCCATCTCATTTTACAGATGAGAAACTGAGGCAAACAGGGTTAAGTGACTTGCCCATGGTCACACAGCTAGGAAGTATCTGAGGTCACATCTGAACTCAGATCTGCCTGACTCCAGGCCCAGCACTCTAACCATTGAGCAACCTAGGGCTTTATTATTTATACAATGTTTTACTTATGAGTACCTTTTTTGGGAAAACCAGTGTGAATATTATCATGCTCATTTTACAAATGAAGAAGAAGGACTCAGAAAGGTTGTTGACTTGCCTAGGGTCACACAAGAGTATCAGAGCCAAGGTTCCACACAGGCCACCTTACTCTTTCCAATACACTGCTCTCTGACAACCCCATTTACCCATTTCTCTTTCTATCCATTCCCTACCCAGAAGTCACTAAGGTTCCCAAGGAAGGAAGGAATAATGATGGTATAAGCGTAGGGCTCCATTGATTATCCCATAACTTAAAGTAACTACCTGGGCTTGAGATGACTAATTATTTAAACAGGATTTTATAATAGAATTCATAGGCCAGAAGCCCAAAACCTGCATTATTAGTTTATCTATGGCCTCAGAGCAGTGTTGTGGAATGACCACCAGAATGGAGTTCCCTGTGTTCAAATTCTAACTCTTCCCCTTAATAGCAGATTGACCCTCAAGCAAGTCATTTCCTGTCCCTGGGTCTCAGTTTTTATATCTGTAAAATGAGAGGGTTAGACTCAATTACTACTGAAATCCTTTTCAGCTCTAAGTCTATGAACCAACAACCATCTATAGCTGTGGGTCTCAGTTCTCTACACTCGTCTGAATAATCAATAACCAACTACCTCTCTCTGGGTGATTATTTGCAGAATCAGCCCCTTAGCATGATGTAACAGGGAGACTGGCTTCTTACTGGCTCAGTTGCTGCTAATCTAGGCTTCTTAGCTGCTATCCTATAATCTTTCCCTACCTTTCAATGCTCACAAAGTCTCTGACTAGAAACATCCCCTTTAAGGTGGTTGCTTAATCACCTCCTGATTCTGATAAGACCCCTGGATCTCCTAAAATCACAAGTAATTATTCAACTAAGCTCAGCAAAGGATGAACACAAAAGAAATAAAGGCACCAAATACTCTTGGACACATGCTGCTGGGTGGGGATATTTGACCAGTTGTCCCTTCCCATCAAGGCAGCTTGAAGTTGTAGCCCTCCTCACTCCAAGGTGTGTGTGTGTGTGTGGGTGTGGGTGTGTGTGTGTGTGTGTGTGTGTGAGAGAGAGAGAGAGAGAGAGAGAGAGAGAGAGAGAGAAACTGACAGAGAGACAGAGACAGAGAGACATACAGAGACAAAGAAAGAGGAGACAGACAGATAGAAGAGAAAGAGACAGAGAGAGACAGAAAGAGAGAAAGACAGAGACAGGGACACAGAGAGAGGAGAGGAGAGGGAGAGGGAGGGAGACAGACAGACTGAGACAGAAACAGAGAGACAGAGGCAGTGAAAGACAGAGACACCGAGAGGAGGGGAGAGGACAGGAAAGAGGAGAAGGAGGGAGGAAGAGAGAG
>NW_020954598.1:2283365-2288153 GCF_900497805.2 Vombatus ursinus | reverse complement strand
GAGAGAGAGAGAGAGAGAGAGAGAGAGAGAGAGAGAGAGAGAGAGAGAGATTAGAGAGAGATTCCCCTCTAACTTACTGGCATATCCATAGGGATACAACTAAAGCTATATGCCTGTGCCTATGAAAATTAACCCTATACCATACTTTTCAAAACAATGTTGCTGAAAACTCTTTTTCTTGGAAGTTTAGCACTTGCAGAAGGACTTCGAACATTAGATTAAATTAGACATTAGACTAACTAGAGGTACAGAATCAAACATATATTTTGTACATACAGCCAATGTGTTAATTCATTTTCCTTCTATCAATAAACATTTATTAAGCAAATACATGCCAACTGCGATAGCTAGATGACTCGGTGGACAGACCTCATTTTAAATCTAGCCTCAGACGCATACGAGCTGTGTAATCCTGAGCAAGTCACTTAATCTCTGTTTGATTTAATCTACTGGAGAAGGAAATGGCTAACCACTACAGTACCTTTGCCAAGAAAAGCCCACGGACAGTATGGTCCTCGGGGTCACAAAGAGTCGGACACAACTGAACAACAACAACATGCCAACCATTGTGCTAAGATCAGGCAAAAGACAGTCCCTGCTCACAAAAAAAAATTCATAGTCTACTGGGGGCAAAAACATACAAACTAGGCATGGGGGACAGCCAGTAAAAATACCCTAAGTTGGGAAATGGAGTGTCTCAGCAAGGTCAGCATCATTGGGTTGCAGAGTATGTGGAGGTGGGGGCGGGGGTGGGAAAGAGTGTATTTAATGTTAGAATTTAAGTCAGAAGTTTTCCATGGAATATCCCACCAATATTTATTTTGTGATGATTCAATGAAGGCTCATAGCCTCTAGCAGATAATAAAGATAAAGAGAATCCAATTTTGAAATCTTGCCTAGGAAAGGTGCACTTCTCCACCTCTACTCAAACCAAGGTCCCCAGGCTCCAAGTCCTGTGTTCTTTCTACAATATTCATAGTTTCCCATCTGGCCAAGTATGACAACCCCTTTTCAACATCAGTAAATTTCAAGGACACCCACAAAATTAATTTTCAGCCTATTTTGGCTAAAAAGGGACTGAATACATATGGATAAATACAAAACTTTTAACTGTTTTAACTGTTAAAACTGTTTTTATTTCTTCTTTTAACCAAGAAGAAATTTCCTGTTTGACTTTTTATAAGGATATTGTGGATATTGGTTTTATAGCTTTGTGTTTGGTTGTAAACAGATATTGAGTTGTTATATTTGTAATTATATTGTATCTTTCTTTTAATATTTTTTACAAAATGTGTATGCCTGGCTGGAATTAATCATGATATTAAAAGCATTGTGCATTTTTATCAAATTAAATTGAAATTGATTAAGAAAATACATGCAGAATTGACAAGGATGACAAAAGTTGGAAATAATCGATGCTGGAGGAGCTGTGTAACGATAGGTACACCATCATATGCTGTTGGTGCAACTATGAATTGGCCTTTGACACACACGCACATCTCACAACAAGGCATATATCCCAAAGAGGGCAAAGAAACGCCCCAAATATAACATTCATAGCAGCACTTTTGTGGTAGCAAAGAAGTGGAAACAAACCCTTAAACAAGGAATGGCTTAACAAATTGTGATCCATGCACTCTTATCAAACATTGAACAGGAAGAATTCAGAGATGGATGAGAGGATTTACATGAACTGGCTTGAAGTCAAGTATGAAGAACCAGGAAAATAATATATACAATGACTATCACAATGTAATAGAAAGAAGAATGCGATGAAACAGAATGCTGTGTTATAACGTCCAAGAAGTTTGACCCTGGAAAAGAGTTTTAAAAATGTACTGCCCTCTTTTCATGGCCAAGATGGCAGGAGTGAACATTGTTAAGCAGTAAAGAACACTGTATATTCTGTTGGGCAAGGTGGATATGTTGTTACTTTTGCTGAACGGCTACCCTACCCATCTTTATTAAGCTTTGCTTTAAAAAAAAAAAAGACTCATTGGATGGGAGGAGGGGAAGGGATATATTCAGAAATTAATATGATATAAAAACCATCAATAAAAATAAAATATAAAGAAAATATGTGAATAAAATGTTACTATGTATTTGTGAATGCTTTTGAATGAATTTGTATCTTATTAACCACTAATGATCTTCATATGTTTGAAAAACAATTATGTACAAAATGTCTATCCATTCTGAAACAGTAGCACAGGATGTAGAGCACTGGATCTAGAGTCCTGAGTACAAATCAGGTCTCAGACACTTACTAGTTGTGTGACCCTGGCAAATCATTTAACCTGTTTGCCTCAGTTTCCCCCACTGTAAAATCAGGCTAATAACAGGATCTACCTTGAAGAGTTGTTGTGAGGATCAAATGAGATTTGTAAAAAGTGCTTAGCACCCAGTGCTTGGCACATAGTAGGCACTATATAAATGCTTATTCTCCCCTCCCCTACTTGAGGTGTTTACTTATTTATTATACCAAATCATTCTGCATATTTTTGGCTCTAAATAAAGAACAAAAAGAAAATGTTCAGTGTGCATGTGGACTCTTGAATATCTTGGAATAATTTCCTGTCCTCCTCAGGGAATTTCTGTTTATTATTCAATTTAATTCAGCAACATTTATTAAGCACCTACTATGGTCAAGGTCCCATGCTACGCTTAGGGATGCAAAAACAAAAAGGAAAATAGTCCCTGACCTTCAAGAAGCTTCCATTCTGTTGAGCGAGTCACTACACTGTATCAAATGCTTCTAGGATTCTTTTTAATGGTGGGGACTGATGGACCCCTCTCTTCTGAAACTTCTAAGGTCCCCCTGAAACTGCTAAATGTGGCAGGAAGTGTGATGAAGTGTAGAAAGAGGATTAAATGATTAAAATGTTGTCAAACACCAGACATAGCATTTTACTCTCCAAAGCTAGTAGGTAGATGCCTCTTTCCAAGACAGCTTGAAAGTTTGTCAAGATTGGGGAGTGACTGTACCATTGAAAAGACAGTCCAACTCATAGTTCACATTTTGAAAAATATAGGAGACCTCAACTCAGCTGGTAGGAAAGGTTGCTTCTGTGAGAGCCGCCAGGGTTTCCTCCCTTCATCCCCAAACTCAGAGAGATTTGGGCCCTAAACTTGGCTTTAATGTCATCACTACTCACCTAGATGAGGCTAGGCAGCTGAGGTCAAGTCCTCATAACATCCAAGACCCAACCTAGGCATAGGCAAAGCAAGAGACAATCCTCATGACATAATTTGTGAGTCCTAAGGAGCACCTCCGGCCTTACTCTCTGATTGGCTAGTTCTTCCCAGAATCTGCATGCTGGGAAGGCTGCCCAGCCTTCACTCCTCTCAAGGCTAAACTCTTGACTTTCTTCCTGGCTTTCTCTACCATGTCCTCCCTAGCTTTTCAGCTTCCTCTTACATATTGTCTTCTCCCATTAGAATATAGGCTCCTTCAAGGCAGAGATTATCTTTCTTTCTGTTTGTATCTATATCTCTAGCACTCAGAACAGGGCCTGGCACACAGGAAGTGCTTAATAAATACTTCTTGACTTTTGCCTGAAAGTAGTTCCCCAAACACCTGAATGGGCCTGAAATTATCACTATTCTTCTTTTCTTAATGTGAGGTATTTATTGCTCCTTGTTAAAATGCACATGTTCTCCAAAGATGGGGAAAAGACTCAATTGATTTTATTAGGCATTCATTGAGTGCTTCTATGTGCCTGGCACAAGGCTTGGCCATCAACAACTTGCTGGAAATTAATCAACTACTGTCCTAACAGAACCTTGAATGGATGGGACACCCATAGGATAATAGGGAGGTGACAAGGAGAAGAGGACAAAGGAGAGAGATGGGAAGGATTTAGAACATGGGATACTGTGAGATACAAAGGGATTTTATGGGCCTCAGGGAGGGATGCTAGCTGCCTAGGATGGACAAACATGACTGTGGAGAGATGTTTAAAATTGCCTAGGTAATGAAATAATTCCTTTATAGGTAGAAATTGTATGTGTTCCTAATGGGAAGGGAGAGAGGGGTAGCATAACATACCCATGAGCATATTAATAGAGTCTCTGACTTAGAGCCAGGTACAAATACTGCCTCTGACATTTAACTTGTCAAGGCTGAAATGTTTCTATACTACTGCAGTATAGCCATAGGCAGGTCACAATATCCCTGAGCCTTAGACAGCTCTGTAAGACCATAAAGTTATATATGGCTTTACACCTCACTGAAGGGACTTCTGACATGAAGGAAGCACAGGCTATTGGCCCACTGACTCCTGGGAAGACAGTGGGCAAAAATGGAAAATTCTGAGGTCCCAGAGCTAGTGGATTTGGGTTTGAGTCCTGGCCCTGACACTTACTTAGGGAATAGGTGTTCTTCATGCCTCCAGATTGCTGACTGGGGGAAATAGGTCATTGAGACAACAGGGAAGGCATATGTTTTCCCAACATCTCCAAGTTCCTTCTCCTCCTCTTTACCTGGAAAAGATTCCATTCCATTCTTCCAAGCTTGCTGGTAGTTGGACAGCCACTTACTGGCTGCTGGTTGCTCAGATTTTTATTTAACTGTGCCTAATGCTGCTGCTTCAGCTCAAGTTGGGTACAGGGAAGGGTGAGCTGGGACAGATCCTGGAGAGATTAAAACATGAGACCAGATTTTGTGATCATAAAACAGATCATGCATTTCCACATAGGCCCAGTGTTGCAAAAGATACTAGTCTGGAAACTGCTATTTTAAAAAATGCTCCACTAGCGACATCAGGCAAGGAGAACAATCCTAACTTT
>NW_020954598.1:2238193-2283338 GCF_900497805.2 Vombatus ursinus | reverse complement strand
CTCTCTCTCTCTCTCTCTCTCTCTCTCTCTCTCTCTCTCTCTCTCTCTCTCCCCATCCCTCTCTTTCTCTCCTCTTTCTCCCTCCCTCCCTCCCTTCCCCACCCCTGTCTCTCTGTCTGTCTCTCTTAATGGACTTTGTGTTGGCTGATCCCAAACTTCAAACTCCTTCCCCAGCTCCAAACCCTTTAACCACTTAGAAGAAGCAGGAATGGGATGGAGGAGATTGGTCAAAACAATTTCTTTACAGTTTTGCTATGCAAAATATGCTATGCATCAACTCCTTTACCGTGGTTTAATAAACCATGTGGCCACTGAAAAATCAGTCATTTGACTCTTACAAATGAAGTTGGTTTACTGACAGTAGGATATTTTCCAATGGCAGAGCCCCTGAAAGAGCCATGCTGGTATTTTCACAATACTCATATTTCAGAATAATATTTCATTTCTTTTTTCTCTTGGCTAAGTTTTAAATCTGGCAAGTGAGCGTGACTGAACCTGTCCAATCCAGACTGCGGTGGGAGCGGAGTTTAGCATTAGGAGTTTGCCGCAAAACACCCTCTAGTGAGCAGTGTGTATATAGCAGCAGTTGGGAAAGCCCACGTACCTTCAAAGGATGCTCTCCGAGGAAAGCACGTAACTGGTGGTTTGAGTGTATCACCACCTGGTGGACAAATTGTATATTACATCCCCTACTAGATTATTAATAAAATGACAACCTGCTTTTCTGTGGGCTGCAAAAAATTGAGGGGCGGGACGGGGAACCTAATATGGGCTGCTACGGAAAAGGCACAGCCTTGGACACCCATCAATAGACACAGTCCACATCTTGGTCACAGTTATTAACTGCGTGTTCCACTTTACCACTTTGCGACTTAGTTTCTCCCATAAAATAGATCACATTAAATCAGCTACTCCCCAAGGTTATTGCAAGGATAAGGACTTTGTAAACCTTAATTATCTCTATAAACACGTGCTATTAGTATTTATACCATATTGTAAAATTGTAAGATGGGATCTTAGGAAAGGAACTTGTAGTGGAAGAACCTACTAAGAATGGGACATTAACCTGAGAGCTTAGAGAAATAGGTGAAGCCAACAGCTGGGCTGGTTTAGAAATGAAGTGTTTATTGGACCTAATAGATGCCAGACTTTCCAGTTTGTTTTTTTCTTAGGCGGGAAGTTAATTAAATCCTAAAGCATTCATAGTACAAGCCAGGTCCCAGAGGAGGCATCAGCTTTGTAAATTGAAAAAAAAAAAAGCTGTCAAGTTTAGGGGAGAGTGGAACTGGTGAAGGAAGGAGGAGGTCCACTGGCATAAAATCTGCTTTCAAAACTTTTCTTGGCTTTGAGGACTAAGGTAGTCTGAGACACTACTTAAAGGTGATACAATTGAGTACAACCTAAGGTAGGGGGTGAGGGGGAACCTCCACTTACACTCAAACAGTATTCCTGAGGTTAGAGCTTTGCAAACAGAGCTCACCAGAAAAGATCATTACATTTCTGTAAACTTCACAACCAGAATTTCCCTATTTTATTTTACTTTTACTCCTAATTCCCTAGCAAAAATGCTAACCTCAGTTCATAGGTTCACAGCATTTTGAGCAGAGAGGAACCATAGAATTCATTGTGCAGTTGAGGAAACTGAGGCCCAGAATGGGAAATAACTTGCCTAAGGTATGATTAATGAAAGGAGACTCTGCTGACTCCTGAAAGGGATAATAGAAGGCAGCAATATTTAAATTTTCTAAAGGATCTCATGAAGACTGGTAGCATCTGGGGAGGGAGTTGGAAAATCTGGGTTCCAATAAGGACTCTTACCTATCTGAGGGATCTAAGACATGTCATTTAACCTGTGTGAACCTCAGTTTTCCTCATCTTTATGTGTGTGCTGGGAAGAAAGGGGAATTAGTTAGTCTCTGACCAATTGATTAGACCCTAGTTATAGTCACATAAAGAACGGGGTTGGTAATGGTTTTTAAATTAACTGTGAGGATATGACCATATCTGCCAACCCTTTTATGAAGCGTGAACAATTTTGCCATTTACTGAAATGACAAGACTATTGTCTGGGAAATAACTGACCATGACTCTGATAGGCTGATGGTTGAAGGCGACCAGCTCTGAGAAACTCCAGGCTCAAAAGAGATTTGTGGCATGTGACCCCTGTGCCTGTGCCACAGGGCTAGGGAGCAGGGTTCTTCTTTTCCCCTACATTGGCCATGACCTCTAGCATCAGTTAGTCATCCAATGGTGTGAGAGATTTTGAGTCACAGAAAATGAAGTGATCGGTCTAGATTGGTTCTATCATCCCTACAATCTCTTTCAACTCTATATATATGGCTATGATAAGAAAAAGAAACCCTCTGGGAAAGGGGCTTCAGGGTTAAATTGTAAGAAAACTATCTTCCCAACCTCCCAAGAGCCTTTCTTCATTATTTACTTCACTTTACTGAGGGTTAATAACTTTCTCACTCTAAGCCTGGACACTGTTCACTTCCTTCCTCTATCTATATGTAGCCGTATCGGAAATTGATACTGAAAAGATCCCACCCAAGACAAGAGCCAAATGAAAGATAGCCCTCAATCTTAGAGCTATTTCTGGTGTGACATGACTGCCTTACCCCCAGTTTGCAATCTAGAAAGCTGGCCACCCAGCTAAGTAATCTCACCATGAGGTTATGTCTGATGGAATTTTTAGAAATGTAAGGCTCTCTGTGTACACAATGGGCATGTTGTTTCCCCTTCTAGATCATACTTAGGCTTATGTAGTTTTTATACATAAAAAAAAGAAAAGAAAAAGAAAAGTACACACAAGTACAGTAGTGAGAGAGACTATTTGTATATAAGTCAATTGAGCTTTAAATGACAGGAAACAAGCTTCTCTCTCAGAGCCAGACAGCTTGGTAGAGAATGCCTGTCTGCCGGCTCCACTTGCTGAGACTTTAACTCTCCAGTGATTTTGTTCTCCTGGAAAGGAGGGCAGGAAGAAATAAATATTTACATAGCTCCTACTGTGTGACAGACACTGTGCTAAAGTACTTTAAAAATATTGTCTCTTTTGGTCTTCCCAACAACTCCAAGAAGTAGGTGCCATTATTATCACCATTTTACGGCTGAGGAAACTGAAGCAAACAGACGTTAAGTGAACTGCCCAGGGTCATACAACTAATAAGTGTCTGAGGTCAAATTTGAACTCAGGTCTTCGTGACTCCAGGCCCAGTAGTCTATCTTCTCTATCCACTGTAACACCAGTTGTTTCCTTTTTTCTCCTGAGTTTAATTCTGAAGCCCAGAGGGGTGGTAGAATCACAAACTTAGGATTTTAGATTCCTGGTCCAAAGAAAGAGACCCATCATCTGGTTCTCCCAACTGCCAATGGAAGAGATTGGTTCTTATGTGCCAGGTTTCAGAGCTCTGTCAAAGTAAAAACCAGCTATAACTCTCTTACCTTCCTTCTACCTTCAAGCTCTTCCCTTTCTTACAGGTTAAGACCTAGAATTGACCAGGGCCCTGGAGTAGACCTGGTTTTCCCCCAAATCAGTTATACAGAGCTAGAAAATACCTCAGGGACCATCTAATCCAACCCTCCTAAGGAAACTTAGGCTCTGATTAGTTAAGTGATTTGCATTATCTACATGGGTCATATGTGGCATGTTTTTCCCTTTCACAACCTTGGTGCTCTCATTGTTTCTTCCAGAGACCCCTTCCAATTAGTGGTTTAACTATGTGTTTAAGTTTTGTAAGACAGTCTAACTCCAAACTGCTTAGCCTGACCTTCAAAGGCTTTCGTAACCCTATGCCTCCTTACCTGTTCCCACTACTCCTGTCCTCAGCCATGTTGTAGTAGCCAAACTGGACTACTCGCTGTCCCTTGTGTTTTTGCCTATTACCTCCCCCATCTCTATATCTTTGTTCAAGATGTGACTTAAACCTTGAATGTCATCCCTTCAACCCCCATCTCATCACTTCTGGCAACTGGCAACCTGTGAACTGCTCATAGCACAGAATAAATGTTACCTCCTCCTCATCCTAAGACACAGGTACAGAGCCAGAACTAGCACTGTGCAGCTGGAGTTTTATAAGGATATTAGGGCACTGCTAGGTTCCTGCATTCCTATTTATGGCTCCTATGAGCATGCTTCTGATCCTGTCACTTCCCTGTTCAAAAAATCTTTACATCTTCCTCTACATGTGCCCTTGATCTCACCGCCTCTTTTCTCCTCAAAAGACCTTTTTGGGTCATTTTTTAAGTTATTTCAAAGTGTTTTCCTGAATGTTCAGACAAATTCACAGTTTGATCAATGATATATTTATGAGTCATTTGTGTCACACAAATTGACACTTTAAAAATATTGATACTTCTAAAGCACAAGTCTGATGTCTTCAGATTCTCTTCATCAAGAAGTTCTAGGGGCTCCTACTGCCTCTAGGACAAAATACAAATCCCTCTATTTAGCATCTAAAACCATTCAAAGTTTTGTTAGAGCTTCCCTTTTCAGGCTTATTACATATGAATTCCTTTCATGCACTCTAGATTACAACCACATGGGTCTACTTGCTGTGCTACACACTCAACACTCAATTTCTAGTCTCCTTGCCTTCACACAGGTGGTTTCCCCATGCTTGGAAGGATCTCCTTTATCACCACTGCCTCCTAGCATCTCTATCTTTCTTTCTGGCTCTGCTCAAGTGGTACTTCCTATAGGACATACTTCATGATTCCCACCAGTATTGGTATGCTTGCTATCATAGCCCTAAATTACTTTATATATGTGTGCATGTATATCCACCCCTTCCAAATGGCATATTATTTGTAAAGCATTTAGCGCAGTGCTAAATGAAGTAGGTACTTCATAAATGCTTCTTCCCTTTCCTCCCCTCTTCTAGGGTCACTCTCACCTGCACTGACCCTGTTGGGTTTGGTTCCCAAACGGGAGAACACTACCATTCCCATGATTATAGGGTAGCCCTGTGGGTAACTAACTTCCACTAGTGTGTTTCCCATTAACAATTAGCCAATAGACTTAGTTGTTTGTTTGTTTTTTAAGCAAAGGCATTTACTCAAATGGCATAGAAAAATTTCCTCTAAACCTGAGGAACACCATCTTACAAACACACATAGAGTTGGTGGATGGGGAAGAGTGGGCATGAATTTAAAGTAGAATGGTATTTTAGAAGGATATACATATAGGGAACACACATGACCAAGGCAAATCCCAACTGTGGAACTGCAGGGCCTCAATATCTTTTCTTTATCCAGTGGGTCCTCATGAAATTCTCTGTAGGATGTGGGGTCAGTGACAGACAAGTCTCTCTAATGCTCAACTGGGTTGGCTTCTTAAAGGGCATGGTACCTCTGCTGAATGGCTCAATCTACTGTTGGGCTGGCTCAAGAAGGTTCAGCAGGCTCAGCTGCTACACTGGACCTGGAAGGCCACTCAGCTACTGGGCAGTTACTGCTGCCCTGGGCCTGGGCAGGTTGCTGAGCTACTAAGTGACTGAGGGTTCTTCTCAGTGTGAGGCATCTTTGTTGAGCATGTTGATTCATTGGGATTCTCTGGGCTCATCATTTAGTGGGCAACCATAGTCTTTCGCCACCTTTAGCCACTCTCTGGGATTGGTGATACTGCATCCTTTTTAGTGAGAATACTACCAAATCTTTACAGGCAGGGTGATGACCCTTAATGCAGAATTTACAGGAGCCTCTTCTCTATGATTCCCTCAAAAGATTGGTTCTCTGGTCTGCTACCTTCATGTAAGGGGTGAGAGAAGTATTATGTCTCCTATTTCCCCATTCTTCCTTGCCCCAATCTAGTTTCCTCAGTGAGGCACACTCCACCTAGGTTTATGGTGATCAGTCCTAATTAGTCTGTTTAGACTCCCCACTCTCTTTTGGGGGTCTTATGCTAATGAGTGGCTATGGACAAATGTATAGAAATTTTTCTTTACTGACCTCTTCATTTGCAATTGAGCTAGTAAAGCCTCAGACCCTTCCTTATTAATTTAATATTTTATTTTTCCCAATTATGTGTAAGGACAATTTTTAACATTCATTTTTAAAAATGTTGAGTTCCAAATTCTTTCCCTCTCTCCTTCCCTTCCTTCTTCCCTGAGACAAGAAGCAATTTAATACAGGTTATAGATGTATAAAAGGGAAGGACTATCAGATGAAAAATAAATATTCCTCACCATAGAAAGGACCTGAGTTCTGAATAGCTCAGGTGCATATGAAAAAACTAGCAGGATAATCTATTTGCTTCCAGAGCACAAATTGGATTCCTATCTTTCTCCCTACCTTCTCATCTAAATAAGCTCTTAAAAGAAATATGAGGGGTACAAATGACTAAATTGGAACTGATTACCCTAGTGGTGGAGTGGCTTACTAAAAGAAGGGGCTTTTAAGCCATTGAAGATAATTTTTCAGGAGAAGCAAGACCCTTTCCTATCTCCTGCTCGGAGGAGGCAAGCAACCTCAGAGTTATGGCTCTGAAGGACTTAAAGGGTAAAGACTTCTGCAATCCTAAGAGCACTGTAGGGTAGCTGAAGAGAGAGCATTACCACACAGCTAAGCCAGTGGTTGAATGTAAAAAGAGGATAACTGTTTATTGAAGAGTGAGCATTGGGTTTCCAGTCAATCAACCCATCCAACAGAGATGCTGTACCCTGAGAAGAGCCCAACAGCCAAGCACCTGCTCAGCTTAGCCTGGCAATACCAACTAGCAGTGGAGCAGCTGCTTGGCACTGTCTGATGACCACTGCCCAGTGAAAGACTGGATTGATGGGACCAGTACTGCATCAGCTGAGCCCAATGAGGGGTTGCTGCAGTTGTTGAGTAACTTGTTTGACCCAGTACAGCAATGAATTGATCCATCCAGCCAAGATGATGTGCCCTACAGTGACCAAGCCCAGTTGAGTAATGTAGTGATGCATCCATTACCAAGCCACGCCCCACAGTGAATTTCATGAGAATCCTCTAGAGAAAGAAAGGATATTGAAATCTAGCAGTTCTGAGTTGCCTTGGTCACATGTGTTCCCAACACATGTGCCTCATTATCAATGCATTTTAAATTCATGCCTTATCTTTTCTCTACTGACTCTATATTTGTAGGAGAGTGTGCTCCAGATTTTGAGCGAAATATTTTGTAACAACTATCCTTTCTATGTCCTTCCCTTCACAACTGAGTTTAATGGCTGATTGTTAATGGGAAATATACTAGTGGGGGCTTGTGAGCTTGTGTTTGGAGAATAACCATTCACAGTGTTACCCCTAGCATCCTTAAAGTAGTAGCACCCACTCTTCTTGAAACTCTACCTACCAGTGTAAGTGGGGTGAGTGAGATGGTAGGAGAAGCAGTACTATAAGGCCACAGAAGGGGCGGTTCCTCTAACAAGAATCTGTCCTTCTAGAAAAGCACAATTGTACAATGAGACTGTCTTTGGAGTCAGAGGACTTGGATTCAAATTCAGCCCCTGATGTTTACTGTCAATCCTAGGCAAGTCACTTAACCTCCTTTACCATTAGTTTCCTCATCTGTAAAATAACAGCATTGGGCTAGATGGCATCTAAAGTTTCTTCTTGATTTATATCTTTGATTCAGGCACCAAAAGACAAATTTAACCTCTAGGGACCAATCAGAAGAGCTCACTGTGTCTTCCCAACAAAGTAAATGTCCCTCCACATGTCAAGGTCCCTCCACAGGTCAAGTATTCATGTCCAGTTCCACAAAAGTTCTACACCCTATAATCTCATTATATAGATCAGAGGACACACTAGATCAATCAAGTTTCCCTTAATAACCCCTACTATAGGAGTAAAACTGGGGAGTCTGGAAAATGTAGAGCAAATATGACATATTTCTTGCCCTTGTGGAACATACTGTGACTTCAATATCTAATTATGTAGGGTGGAGACTTTATCCCCTTAAAAACATCCCTATTCCCTGATTCAAAGGTGACTTTTAATCTATGACCTTGCTTTGTGGCATGGCAACTATCCCATGGTGTGTTGGTAATATCCTTGACCTTCAGAAGGAACACATAAGATTTGGGGAACAGGAAGCCTCATGTAAATTTCAGTGCAAGGTTTATCCAAATCCATCTTAATAAAAAATAATCTATCAGCCAAATGAGACCAATAAAGTGGAGACAATGGTTTCTTAGGCTCACGTGCCAAGAAAACATATCAAGGAACAAAAACACAATCTGAATGTTTACAGTGCCCCCCTCCCCCACACATGAAACAAAAGTTAATCACAGCAAGGAGAAGTTCACTACGCTGCCAGAGTCTGCTATGGAATCCAGATGGCCCTAATGCACATGGCCAAGGGCTGCACGAGCCCCCTGCCTCTGCCTTCCATCTGAAGGGAGGTAATTCTGAGAAGCCAGGCTGGTGAGCTCAGAAGTGAAACCTTCTGCAGCCTGACTGGCACATTCTAGGTTGGTATTTATTTTTTACCATCTACTCTGACTAGGGCTTCGTGAAGTGTGAGGAGGCTGCCTCTTCAGGGCAGAAACCTCCTGCCAGGCAGTATTTGTCAAGAAGAGAGACTCAGCTTTGGAGGGAGGGTCTGTTTGTTATTTTTGCAAGTATACAATGTTCTTTGGAGATGACGGCTTAATCTCTTTCCCAACCCAGGCTCATTTCTGCCAAGTGTTTTTGATCGTTGTCTGTGGAGCTCAGTGAGAACAAGGACAACATGAATAAAGACTTGAGGCTGGAAAGGGGCTTTGTACAAAATAAATAAATCCCTACTATAAAAATCTCATTGGAATTTCCTTCCAGAGAATTCCTCTGTCATTAGATATTCTGGGGGTGCTGCCTTCTGCAAATAGAATCTTAGCGTTAGGAGAAAATTCAGAGGCCCAAGCTCTTCCTCAATGCAGAAATCCCCTCAATAGCATCTTCAACAGGTGACCATCTAGTCCCTATTTCCAGTGGCAGGTAACTCATTGCCTCATGTAGCAGTCCTTTATATCATCAGAAAGCTCTAGTTATTGAAAAGTTCTTTCATATCTTGAGCTAAAATAATATCCTCTTAATATCCATTGAAGTTTTATTCTCTGTATATCCAGGGAATAAAATCTATTCCTTCTTCCACATTGTAGTCCTGATATTTAAAAACAGCAACCACAGGGAATTCATGTGGTTCAGTTGAAAGACTGGGGTTTTAATCTTGGCTCTGCTACTTGCTACTTGTCTTACTTTGGGTAACACAAATTTCGTCGTATGTAAAGTGATAGACTTGGACTACATGACCTTTAAGAACCCCTCTGGCTCTAGAGTGGTAATTCTGTGACTTATGCCCTGCTTCTCTTCTCCAGGCTAAACATCTCTGATTCTTTCATCCATTCTTCAAAGAACATGGTTCTACAACACGTGAATTTCTTACTTTCTGAAGCACACAGAACAAGCCTACTCATTCCTTCTTTCACATGTCTGCTCTTCAAATATTTGGAGACAGTGGCCACATCCTCCCTGAATCTTCACCAGGGTGAATATCCCCAGTTCCTTCAACCAAACCTTATGATTCAGCTTGCAGTCCCTTCATCATTTAGGTCACTGTTCTATGAATATGCTCCAGTTAATGAACATTCTTCTTTAAAAGCAGAGCCCTGAAATGCTGCCAGTGTGGTTTGATTAGGGCAGAATCTGAAACTATTCCATCCATGGTGACTAGTGATCTCTTAACTGCCAGATCCAATGGCATTTCCTCAGATCTCATCCTTCATCTTTGCAACATTTGATACTGGCATGACCATTATCTCAACCTAGAAATTCCCCTAGTTTTTAAAACACTGTCTTGGCTTTTCCCCCCTACTTCTCTGGATACTCAGTCTCTTTTGCTGTATTATCATCCATGTCCCATGCCCCTAACTAAGCTCTGTCCTAGTCCTCTTTCTTTCTCTCATCAGTCTCCATAGATTTATTGATCATCTCTTTGCAGATGAAAGACAGTATGGTGTAGCAGGAAAAAACTAAGGTTATAGTCAGGAAAACACAGGTTCAGTCAGCCTCTGACCATGAGCAGATTAATTAACTACTTTGACCCTTGATTTCCTTATCTGTAAAATGGGGAAATTGGATTAGATGGCTCCTAAGGTCTCTTCCAGCTCTAAATTTACTATGATGACTCCCAGATCTACATATACAGCTATAGATTACTAGGAGTAGACAATGACCTGGCCCAAGGTCCACAAATCATCTATTTCATCTCATCACACTGTTTTGAGGGGGTAAGAGTGGAAACCTAAATACAACTAAGCATTCAGATGTCTTGCTGGAACTCTTCAATGCCTTTCCATCACTCTATATTGCTTTTTCTTCCTTCCTCTCAGTGTTCTCTGACATTCATAGATCCCTTGTGCCTCCAGGCTACTCCCAAGACTTGCCCTGAATGGCATTTGACTGTCCTCCTCCACAAAGTTCCACACCCCATTCCTTTCACTTCCTCTTCTGCCATAAAATTTAGCCTTGCTATGTCTGCCTATCCTTAATGGTGGGAATTTCAGGCAAGCTAACAAAGGTGATATTTGAGAAACAATAAATACACTTGCCAATGTTCCAATCACACCACTTAGACAGCTGCCTTCTTCTCTTACTTGAATTTTGGCACCTTACATGAGACAGCACCATGAGATTTAGAGCTAGAAGGAATCCTACAGACAGATCATCTAATCTAATCACTTCATTGCACAGATGAAAAATTGAGTCACAGAAAGGTGAAAAAGAAATGTCCCCAACCCGGTTCGTAGAAAACTGAATTTGAATCTAGGTTTTCTAACTCAAATTCTTTTTACTGTACCCACTCCTTGTAAAGCCATTCTTCAGCTCACCAGCACATGAGCCTTCTGTCTATGATAAGTGTCTTGTCAGGAGGTGGTCTGTGGGGGCAAGGTAGTTCCTTAGTGAGGCAGAAGGAGAAGAAATTAGGGGAAGAAGTATTGAACAGGGCTACTGGACTGGGCTGCTCTAGTACATGTGTAGGAGGTTTCTGCTAGTCTTCTGAGAAGACTGGAATGGGTCATGGCCACAGTGCAAAAAGTTTTCTTGCATAGAGTACTGCTATGGAAGGCAGGTCTAAGTAAGGTACTTTGTCCGGTGGAATTCTGGGCACTTGTGGGAGAGTATGTGGGTCATTGCATATTTGCAGAATCAGGGTTAGGGTGTAGGGAAGTAGGGGAAGGCATGCTAATTGGGAGATAGTACAGATAGAGGTGCATAGTAACTGTCTGTGGTGCTGAACTTCTTCAATGTTGTTAGTACCAACTACAGGAAAGTGGACAGAATAAAATCCTCGAACTTTCTATCCTTTCTCTTTACTCCATGGCCTGGACACAGCTGGTTGGTAGTGTCAGCTTTTGGATGTAGTCCCCATTCTGTATCTTTCTACATTACCGCTAGAATCTTGGTATATGTATTCACCCCTACTGCTTCCCCTTAGCTCATCTAAAAACAGATGTGAATGTTCAGAGGGCCTTTATTAACGATTAAGACAAAGATAATAGGAATCCAGACTTGCAGAGAATTGTTGAATCTTTTGGTTATGAAGCCTAGAATCTTTCTTCCCTTTATAGTTAACCTTAGAGGCCAACGCAAAGTGTCCTAGATCCTCCTCCTACATTAACAACATCTATTCCTCTTGCTAGGTCAATCCACCACTAGAGTACCCTGAGTGTGCATATGTCCACCCACTGACTTAGTCACTGCAATTTGTACATTTTTCCTATGACGTCTCCAGCGACTACAGGCTCTTCCCACTAACTTCCAGACTCAGAGTTTCTGGCAGTAATGAGGCAAACAGATTATTAAGATTATTTGAGTCTACCACTTACTTCTTTAGGGTGATTAATGTGCCATAGCATTTATCCTGGACACTAAGGAAAATGAAAAGGTAAATGATGCATACACTCTCTATACAATCACCCCTCCACACACATATAATTCTATTAATAGTAAGAAAAGGATCAATGCTTTTCAACATCAGTTTCTGTGGACTGGTATTCCTGCTTGATTTTGAAATGTCCTTAGCTCTGGGACCATTTGGAGTATCTGTTCAAAATATATGTACTGCCGGATAAGCTATACACATTATTCATTCAACTGTATCTATAAGATGTTAAATATTACTCTTTATTCAACATACTAATTAAGTACTTCTAGTGTGTCCAGCACTGAGCTTAGCATTATGGGGATATAGAGAGAGTTAAGATTTGGTTCCTGGGACAAAAGACCCTGGGAAGGGAAGTACCCTGTTCCCTGCCCCAAGCAGGGAAGTCCTAGAGGGGATAAAGATCACAGGAGGGCTTCATTTTGGGGAAGACATTGGTAGCACTCTGACACCAACCTCAAATCTGACTGGGGACACTGAAGCCCCTTCCAGCACTGAGAGGCAGACACACCATGGGAGGTGAAAGCCTTCAGTATGAGCCCAGGAAATCAATGTCAAGACTAAATAGGTACTGATTCCTCAACTCAAGACCGTGGGAGGGAACAGAGCTGATCCTAGCATAAAATTCCAAACTAGGTACTGAAGTGGGAGACATGAGTAAGCAGAAGATCCTTAACACTATAAAGAGATATTATTGTCCAACATAAAATCCACAAGAAGAGTGCATAACATGTATAAATAGATAACATGTATAAGTAGAGCCTTGGGATGGGGTGAAGGGTAGTTGAGAAGTGGGAGGGGAATGATTGGTCACAAGGCCTACAAAAGTACCTGGAATAGGGAAAGAAATGTTTGTTTGTTTTCCAATCTGGAAAGGCTTTTATGAACTGATGCAGAGTGAAGTGAACAGACCCAGAACAATTTGCATGAGACTTCAACATTGTAAGGAAGAGCAATTTCAAAAGATTTAATAACTCTGATAAATAAAACAACCATAACTCCAGCATAGAAAGGAAGCTTTCCACCTGGTGATAAAGAGATAAACCAGAGGTACAGAATGATACATAGGTTTTCATATATGAGCAACACATAGATCTGTTTTGTGTAATTATGTTAACTAGTTACAAGGGAGGGGTCTTTATTTTGGGGGAGGTAGTTATAGTAAGGCAAAAAGAAAGGAAGAAAGAAGAAGAGAAAGGAAGGAAGGAAGAGAGAGTCAATGAAGCTTTTTAAAAAATTCACAGAAAAGATGGCAGTTCAGAGAGAAATGCAAACAAATAAGATGGTTTTTGGAACTAATGTGCTGAATTTAGTATATGTTGTTTTTTTAAACTCCAAAACAAACAAGCTGTATGTAATGAGATTTGTGGTTTCATGTATAATACTTTTTTTGTTCTTCTTTGTATATAGAAATATTTGGGTTTGTTGGTATCTGTCAAGTTAAAAATAACAAAAAAAATTTTTTTAAACTGTTTGAAAAGATGGAAGAGCTGTTTCAGGGCAGCACATGATTGAGGCAGGGTAGAAGGGAGTGGATAAAAATATGAGGGAAAGCTGTAAGAGCAGCTTCAAGGCTAATTGTGAAGGTTCTTGAATAACAGCATGAGGAAAATGGGCCTTATCACATGAGCAGCAAAGATGCTGAAAGGTTTTTTTTTTTTTAATCAGAGTGATCTGAAAATAGTATTTGAGAAAGACTAATGTGATAGTGAGCAGGATGAATTGGAGAGGAACAAGGAGAACAGTTAAGGATACTGTTGAAGTAGTTTGGAGGTGAGGAGCTAAAACCTTGAACTGGAGACTGGGGGGCAGAAGGGAGAGAAAAGGAACAGACGAGAGAGCTATTGTAGAGGCAGAATTGATAGGGCTCAGAGAGAGCATTTGGATAGAGGGGATAAAACAGATGAAGATGAAGTCAAAGATGACTTCAAGATTTTGAGCCTGTGTAACTAGAAAAAATGGTGGTCTCATTAATAGAAATAGGAAAGCCAGAATTGGGAGGGAAAGTAATAACGAGCTTGGAATGTGGTAGGATACCCAAGTAAGAGGTCTGGCAAAGAGAACTCTGAACAGCAGATCAGGGGTGGTAAGGTTAGTCTAGAGATATAGATTTGTAAGTAACTAGCAAAAACGTCATAGGAATGGTTGAGATCTTCAAAGGAAAATATAAAAATCTGAGAGAAGTCCAAGGACTGAACTTTGGGAAAATGTGCATGTGCAGGAGGCAGGAAGAAGACAAGAACTTAGTGAAAGTATTAGAGCAGTGATTACAGAATGATTATTGTGAAAATAACATTAAATTAGGATTATAGATTTAAAACTAGAAGGGACCTTGGAGCTTACCTAATTCAACCCCCTCATTTTACAGTTGAGGAAACCGAGGCCAATAAGTATTAAGGGATAAAGTCACATATGTATTAAAGGGAACAGAATCAGGATTTGAATCCAGGTTCTCTGGCTTAAAATCCTGCATTCTTTCTATTGGACTCAGAAGACATTGAGTGCTAGTACCAGTTTTGTCAATTTGCTCATCTAATAAGATAAGGAAGTTGGACTAGGTCTTTTCTAAGGCCTAGTCTAGCTACAAAAAATTCCCTAATTCATAAATTAGAAGGAAAACCAGGATAGCTTGGTATTACTGAAGCCAAAGGAAGAGAATATTCTAGGGGGAAAGAAGCTCAACAGTGTTAAATACTGCAGAGAGGTCAAGAAAAATAAGAGCTGAAAAATACCCATAGATATGGTGATTAGGAAATCAATGAAGACCTCATAAAACTGCTTAAGTAAAGTTGAACCTCAAGGCCATGGAACACATATCTTTTCCCCCTCATTTTACTTTTAAAATGTTTGTGCTTCTTCTACTGTACCAAGCTGCCTTCTTTTCTTTTTCCATCACAGTCCTCATTTTTGAATACTCTTTCCCTCCAATCATGCCCCATTGAATCTTCTCTTGGAACAAAGAAAAAAAAAGTTAAGTAAAATCATCCAACATAGTGACAGCATCTGATAGCATACCGTACTTTCACAACCGTACTTTCCCACCTCTCTAAAGAAAGGAAGGAGGTATATTTTTTCATCTTTTCTCCAGGGCCAAGAATGGTCATTATAATTACAAAGCATTAAGTTTTGTTTTAGTGTGGGTTTTTAATTTACATTGTTATAGTCATTGTGTATGTTGTTTTCTAGCTCTATTTACTTCACTTTATATCAATTCATAATTTTTTTTAAAAAGAGAGACAAGTCTAATCCTTCTTCCATATGTCAGTCCTTCAAATGTTTGATGATGACTATCATGTAACTCCTAAGTAATCTCTTTCCCATTTCCTTCAACCTTATTTCATATGGCATATTCTCCAGTTCTCTCACCATCTAGCTCACCCTCTTCTGTATTCCACTGTGTCTAGATCTTTACTAAAAACAAATACATGTACTCAGAACTGAACACAATACTCCAAATTTGGCCTGAACAGGGCAGAGTAAAACAGAAGGATCATTTCCTTCATTCTGGACGTCACAGTTCTTTAATGCTGCTCAGTACAGCATTATCCTCCCTCTGACTTTTAATGTCATATCACACTCTTGACTCATAATCATTCTAAAGTCCACTAAAACCCTCAGATCTTTTTCATAGAAACTGTTGTCTAACAATTCCTCCTCAACCCTATACTTATGAGGTTGATTTTTTTATTAAAACCAAGTATGGAACCATTACATTTCATCTTCTTGATTTGGCCTAACTTTCTAGCAAGGCAATTGGATCCAAACTCTGTCACCCAGTGTGCTAGCTATGCCTCCAAGTTTTATGTCATTTGAAATTTGACCAAAATACAATCTATGCTTTAATTCTGGCTACTGATAAAAAAACATTGCATGGCACAGCACCAAGCAAAGATTCCTAGGGTTCTCCACTAGGGACCAGTTGACATTATTAATAGTTTCTTTGGGTCTAGTCACTCATCTAGGTCCAAATATACCTAACTATATCATAGCCAGCCCTTATTTCTCTCCATCTGTCCACAAAGATATCATGAGAGGTTTTGTCAATTGTCCCATTGAAATATAAGAATCTACAGCTACAGCATTGCCCTGAATGTTGTAATTATCTTATCAAGAAAAGAAGACAAGTTTCCTCTGGTATGACTTACTCTTCATGAAGCACTAGCTGAAGCACCTACTTCACAAGGTTGTTGTAAGGATCAAATGAAATCATATTAGTAAAGCATTTTGCAAACCTTAAAGTGCTACATAAACATTAAAGTCCTATTCCAATGCCTCATTATGGTATGGAAGTGATTGTGGGCAGTAATACTAATAATGATAGGAGAAGGAGGATTGGGCAGCTAGGTGTCACAATTGATAGAGCACTGGGCCTCGAATCAGGAAAACTTATCTTCCTGAGTTCCAATCTGACCTCAGACACTTACTAGCTTTGTGACCTTGGGCAAGTCACGTTACCGTTTACCTCAGTTTCCTCATTTGTAAAATGAGCCAGAGAACGAAATGGCAAACCTCTCCAGTATCTCTGCTAAGAAAACTCCAAAATGGGGTCATGAAAAGTTGGACCTGACTGAAACAACTTAACAGCCAATAGTAGCAGTAGAGAAGTGGTTGTAGCAGCAGCAGCAGCAGCATGTACGTCATTATTAAGGTTAACAAAGTATTTTACCTTTGTTATCTCATTTGACCTTTACAACAACCCTGTGAGGGTAGAAGCTGTTACTATCCCCATTTTATAGAGGAGAAGACTGAGGCTGAGAAAGGTTAAATGACTTGCCCAGGATAACAGAGCTAGTTAATGAAGTGTCTGAGGCAGGCTTCAAAGACCTGTCTTCCTGGCTCCAAGTCCAGCATTCTAGGTACTGTGACACCTAGTTGCCAAAGAGGATAAAGGGTATGTCAATGGCACATGAGCTCTGACAATTCCTGGATAAGCTCTGATGACAGACCTGGAGACAGACTGCATTCGTTCCTAGGGGCTCCCAAGGATAGGTTCAGAGAAGCTCACCCACAGGTCAGCCATAGGGCAATGAAAGATTTTTTGCCCAGCAGCTGATAGAGACTGTTAACTTTGGTGTGTCAGGTTCGCTTAAAGTTTTGAAGTCAAAAGATAGTTAGTTTATCGTTAAGATTTAAGATAAATTACAATCTTTAGAGCTGGAAGGGAACTCTTTAGTCATCTGATATAATCCCTTTATTTTATAGCTGAAACCAAGGCCCAGGGAGGTTAAGCAATTAGTTACACTGGTAGTAAGTCTCAGCCATAGAATATGAACCTAGTTCTTCTGACTCCTAAGATGCCTCTTGTCATTCAATTAAGATACATGCTGACTTTCACAGCTTTATGGATTTCAGTCACAGGCCAAAAGAGGACAAGATAAGTGTTGACTGATCAGGCCACAGCTTGACTTAGATTAAATGGGGTATGTCCTGTGGCTGTGCTTGCCAAGTTCAGGATGGACAAGATCTAGCTGGTAGGTGTTACGCATGAATAAGCAAAATGAAGTTTGGCCAAGTGGACAGGTGTTGAGGCTGGAGGTTTAGAGTTGGGGACTGGGCAAGCACTTGGTCAGGTGAGTTGGAAGTTGCTACTGAGAATTCAGAACCTGGGACAGGGCAAAGGTGGCTCAGGTGGCTAAATGGAAACATGAGTGGGAATGAATTAGACCCCTTGCTGGAAAACCAGATGGAGTAGAGGAAGTCACCATCAAGGACTCCAGCTGGGCAGCAATGGAACAGACAGATTTCTTTTTGACAGAACCGGAGAAGCTAAAAGTATGACAGGACAGTGGCCAGGATGAAACTACAGTCAAGATTGCCTCCCAAAGGCAATGAATTACACTGACTTAGGTTTTCTGCCACCTGGTGCCTTTTAAGGGGTGGCTCAAAGCTTTCCTGGCAGTCCCTCTCTGGGAAAAGCCAGGAAGAAGCTCTGGCTCTCCTGAGGCAGTAGCTTCATATTCTTTGGTGCCTAGAAATCCTTTGAACATGAGATGGGAGAAGACACATGCCCTCAGGGTTGGTACGGAAGGTCTGCCAGAATAAACAGGCTAAACATCCCCGAGTCCTTGGAGAATGTGTGTGTGCATGCAAAAGGAAGGGCAGACATTCATGTAAGACACTAACAGTTTCCAACTCTTCCTTCCAACTTCACCATCTTTAGTCATTCTTCCTTCTTTCTATCCCAAACCTTTTGAGAAGGCTAGAAATAAGAAGTAGTTTGGTGGCATAGTAGGTAGAGTGTTGGTCTTGGAGTCAAGATGATCTAAACTTAAATCCTGCAGACTCTTACTAGCTGTATGACCCTGAGCAAGTTACTTCAGTTTCTGCTTCAGTTTCCTCAACTGTAAAATGGGGATAACAATAACCTCTATCTCACAAGGTTATTGTGAGGTTCAAAGGAAAGAATATATTTCCAGGCATTCTGTAAACCTTAAAATACTACATAAATACTAACTAAGCTATTAATATTATTTCCTTATTTCTAATTTCTGCAGGAACAGATACCTCTCAGGATCCATTCCACTCCTACTGCTTTGAGATTTAGCCTAGAAAATGGGCACATACCTACCAACATCTAGATCAAAAGTTAACAAGAAGCATCCAATAAGAATTTTGCTCATATGAAAAAAAAGCTCTAGAAGCAGAAATACATCCTGTTTCTAACATGTGAAAATTGTACTTAACTACATATCCTTAGTCTACAGGAATTGCAATCATTGTATTTTAGTATATCCATAGAACATCAGCAGTGGAAGGGACTTTAGAGAACATTTAAGTAGACCCTCCCTTTCCTATTTTACAAGAGTTAGAATCATAGGCTAATGCTATTGATAATTATGTTTCCTATACCATAATTTTGTAAATCAATTTTAGATAGGGAAGCATGAGTAGAAATACATGAAAAGCTAATCTTGGAAATCTTATCATTATCAAATAAAAATTTGACAATGGAAACTTTTTTTTTTTAAAATCGAGGAAAAATGTAAACCTTGGGCAAAAACTTTTTGTTTCAATCTATCATTCAATGTCATGTTGGTATTCATGCTTAATGGGTTTTCCCATCTCTAACTCAAATACAACACCCAGATTCTTTTTTCAAAGGAGATTTAGGTATGTACATTTTTACCCACTTGCCCAGCCAGGAGCAGGATCACAGAACCTGAAATTTCAGGAAGAAGGAATGAATGGATTCTCATTGCCCTTCTGGGCCCTTTCATCTGGTTATTTCAAAGCACCAATCAACATTAATTAGTTAAGATATGAATTAAACAACAAAGCTACTTGTTAATTGGGTCTTGTTTTGCTTTTGTCTGAGAACTTATCTCTAAAGAGGAAACGACATTTTCTGAGTTTTAAAAAATGCATGCCCATGGCTTTACTCTGCAAGCTCCATTTGTAGGCACCTTTGCTTGTCTAAGATCAGAGAGAATATGGGCACTGATTCCTGTTTTTCTCCGGGCCTCATCTTTTGTGGAAAAGAGACTGCCCTTTCTGCCCGAGTGACCCATGTGGAAAGACATGAGCACCCGAAATCAGAGATTATAAGCTTCCTTACTTTTCAGGGGCTGCCATATTGTTTGACATAGGAGGATGTGATCTCTATGATCCCATCTGATTTTATTTTCCATCAGGGATTTCTTATGAGATGGGATAATGAAGGATCCAGACCCAGTTGGTGGACCTGGTTTCAATCACCTTTCCCCAAAATCAGCTCCTCTGCTTGGCTTTTGCCTTACACTGCTTTTGAAACTTTCCTAAACAATGAAACCCTACAGAAATGAATATATCCTAATGTGGCATGGATGCCCTTTTGAAAAAAGGATCAAGGTACAGTGTTTGACTTAAAGATAGAAAACCCAAAAAACTCTATTGCAAATAGAAATTTTCAGGGATCAAGCAACATAAATGTTCCTTTTCCAAGGAATAACTTTTTTCCCCTTAAAAATGTGAAAACTTTTCTATTATGAAGATATTATTTTCTGGACCTTTTGGATCTCTGAGATGGTTTGGTTTATCAGGATATTTACTCCAGCTAAACTCTAATTATCTCTTTCCCCTCTTCTACCACTGCTACTATATCTTGGTGCTCTTTACAGTGCCCATTCCCCTCTTAACCATCTGCCTGACTGAGAAATTACAGAATTTCAGAGTTGGAAGAGACTTCCAAGGCCATCAAGCCTAGTCTGCATCTAACAAGTGGTCATCCAGCCTCCACCTGAATTTCTCCAGGCAAGAGCAATCCATCTCTTGAGGCAACCCATTTCATTATTGACCAGTTCTAATTATTAAGAAATTTTTCCCCATAGAAGGTCAAAATTTACCTCTTTGCAACTTCTCCCCATTGCTCCCAGTTCTTCCCTCCTGGACCAAACAGAACAAGTTTAATTCCTCTTTTATATGACAAGCTATCACATATTTAAGGTGGCTGCTAACATCCCCCTGAGCCTGCTCTTCTCCAGGCTAAAAATTCCTAGTTCCTTCAATCTGTCCTCAGATGGTATGTTCCCAAGGCCCATCATTATCTTGGTTACCCACATTTGTCTGAATTCTCTCCAGCTTTTAAGATCCTTCTTAAAATGCGGTGCCTAGAACTAAACATAATATTCCAGTTGTACTCCGACCAGGGCAGAGTATAGTAAGATCATCATGTCTGTATCTGAAAGCTATACCTTTCTTAAAATAGCCCATTTTTAGATGCCATATCTTGCTGTTGACTCACATTGAGCAAGCCATCCACAAAACCCCTAGATTATTTTTCAGATGAACTGCTGTATAGTCATGTGCCTCTCATTTTGTATTCACGCAGTTGATTTCCTGAACCCATGGTTAAAGCTTTACATTTATCCCTATTGAATGTCACCTTATTAGATTTAGTCCACTGTTCTGGCTTGTCAAGATCTTTTTGGATCCTGATTCTGTCATCATCTTGTGTGTTAGCTATCTTTCTTCCCCACAGCCAGCTTTGTGTTATCTGAAATTTGAAAATGATGCCAATTGTCCTTTTATCCTTATTATTGATAAAAAATGTTAAACAACATAAAGTCAAGCAATCCTTGTGACAAACCTTTGGAAATCTTTTCCCAAGTTGATATAGAACTATCAATGACTACTCTTTGAGGATGACCATTCAACCAGTTTCAAATCCAGTTACACATTTCTCCCTATTTTCTAGAATAATAGCATGAGATACTCCACAAACTCTAGATTCCCAAGAGTACATTTAAAAGGAAAAACAGAAAAGCGGTGTTACAAGTTGCCCCTCCAATGCAACAGGGGGTGGGCATACCCTTTAACTCCCAGGCTCTTTGACTCTTTTCATTTTTGCCTACAGGCAACTCCTCATCCTTTTCTGAGATCAAGCGTAGCTAACAAATTACTGAAATTCAGTAGGATCATAGATCACAGGAGCACAGATCTAGAGCTGGAAGATATCTCAGAGGATACCCAATCCAACTATTTAACATAGAAAACACCACGAGATCAAGGAAATATCTCAGCAATAAATTCTCCTAGTACCTATAGCTTGAGGAAGCCACCTTGTCTTTCCCAACCCCAGAACTGGAGGGTTGGGAGTCAAATTTTCTTTGGGCTCTATGACCTGGTCCTATCCCCAAAGTTAATCTAGAGAAGCTGGAAACACAGGAATACCAAATTGGCTATCACCATGGGAGGAGCAAGTCCTCAGTGTCAAGAAGCCATGGCCACTTAACCAAGAACTCAGTGGACTCAGTACCTTTACTATTGCACAATGGTGTCATTTGCCCAGAGTATGGAGGAGCATGGGCTCTGTAGGCCAAGCAGCAGCAGCAGCCATGAGACTTCTTGGTGCAACAACAGAGATGCATCCATCCAAAGGATGACCTGGACAATAAGGGAGGAGAAATAACCATCTCTAAAACCCAGAGCAGAATGAAGTACACACAGCTACTGCCATGTCAATTCTAATCCCTTTTTATCTTCTAATTGTTGTTTTCCAAAGCCCCACCATTACATGTTTATCTAGTAAAAGTTCATGGCCCCAGGTGCTAAGAATCTTGGGAGGGAAGAGGAAGTAAAGTTGTATGGAAATATCAAAGTGCTGATACTATTCTACTAAAGAAGCTATTAGAGAAACACATCCCAAAAATTTCAGTGCCACACATTTACAAATATTTGCCATCCCCGCAAATTACCCTGGCTACACTAAAATATACACATAATATATACATACATAGCACATGTAAATTAGAATATAACCCAAATCTCTCATAGACATCCCCTGCTCTCCACTCACACAGCTACCCCCTGACTTCAGGATCTCATCATTTCTCTCCTAAACAATATTGCAAGAGCTTCTGACTGGTCTTCCTGTCTCAAATCTCTCTCAACTCCAATCAATCCTCCACTCAGCTGCCAAGGAGATTTTTCTAAAGTTTTGATCTGACTGTGTCATCCCAATACTCAATGAGCTCCAGTGGCTCCTCTGTGACCCCTAGGATCAAATATAAACTCCTCCACTTGGATTTTAAAGCTCTTTATGATCTTTCCCCTTCCTGAATTTCTAGCTACAATCTCCTTCTTGATGTTCCTTACACCTGACAACTCAGCCTTTTCTGTTTCTTTGTACTTCCGGTCTCACGTGCCTGGCATGTTCTGCCTTCTCACCTCCACATCTTAGACTCCTTTAAGATTGAGATCTAATCTCATCCTCTGTAAGAAGTCTTTCCTGATACATCCAGATGTTAGTACTCTCCCCTCTAAGATTCCCTTCCATCTAATTTGTATGTACCTAGTTATTTGCATGTTGTCTCTGTCATCAGAGACTAGTTGGGCTTTTTTTTTTAAATTTTCTTTCTATCCCCAGTGCTTAGCACAGGGCCTAGCACATAGTAAGCATTTAATAAATACATGTTTATTCACTGACTGAACTAGATACTATAATATAAAGGCATGTGTGAATACATACACACAGCTGTATATGTATAAATATATATAGCCCATTCACATGAGAGATATGTGTAGTATGCAGCAACACATGCAGAAACAGAGTGCATCTCACATCTCACAAAATCAATCAATTTATATATAACAAAATTTCACACTAGAGATCACAGATCTCATTCGATACATACATCATTGCATTACATAATAGGTTTATATTCTATAGCCAAAGACAAAGGTCATATGCAGAAACATAATGATGTACATGCACACACTAAACACAACACATGGCACCATTTGTTCTGGTTCCAAATAAAACACATACTATATACATTTCGACAACAGTCATCATATAAGCACCTGCCTTGTCAATTATATCTTGACCATCACAATATAATTTGGTCACAAATAATCATTAACAACAATTAATCCAAACTTTTGGGACAAGAACTACTTGACAAAATCTTCTAGGAAAACTGGAAAGCAGTTTGGCAGAAACTAGGTATAGACCAACATCTCATACCACATACCAAGAAAAGGTCAAAATGGGTACATAATTTAGACATAAAGAGTGATACTAGAAGAAAATTAGGGAAGCATGGAATAGTTTGCCTGTCAGATTTATGGATAAGGGAAGAATTTATTATTGAATAAGAGATAGAGAGTATTACAGGATGTAAAATGAATAAATTTGAGTGTATTAAATTAAAAAGCTTTTGCACAAACAATACTAATGCAGCCCAGATTAGAAGAAAAGCAGAAAACTGGGAGGGGGGTAGAATTTTTACAGAAAGTTTCTCTGATAAAGGTCTCATCTCTTAAATAAATAGAGAACTGAATCAAATTTATAAAAACAGAACAGAGGTCTATACACAACATTCATTGATCTGACCAAGGTCTTTGATACTGTCATTCATAAGGGCTTGTGGAAAATTTTGCCAAAATGTGGCTTCCTAGAGAAGTCAATTTCCTGATAGTATACTTGCACAGGTTCTGGATAACAGATGATGCTCTCACACTTTCCCAGTCACCAGTAGAGTGAAGCAAGACTGGGTGCTTGCTCCCATGCTTTTTAGCATGATGTTTTCAGCAATGTTGTCAGATGCCTTCAACAAGAACAAAAATGACATCAAGGTCAGCTACTGTACTGAGCGTAAATTATTTAACTTGAAAAGGTGACAGAACCAGACTAAAGTGGAAGGAGAGTCGGTGTATGATTTTTTTGTTTGCAGATGATTATGCACTCAATGCAGCCTGTGAGGCTGAGGTGCACCAAAATACAGGTGATTCTCTGTTGCTTGTGCTAATTTCAGCCTAACAATTAACACCAAGAAAACAGAGGTTCTCCACCCATTAGCACCACACCATCCATATGTGGAACCATTGATTACAACAAATGGAGAAATTTTGAATGCTGTGGATAAGTTCACTTACCTTAGCAGTATTCTTTCCAGGCATGTACACATAGATAATGAGGTTGATGCACACATTGCCAGAGCTAGCTTAGTGTCTGGGAGGCTCTGAAGGAAAATGTGGGAGAGAAGAGGTATTAGACTGCCTATTAAACAGAAGGCCTATAGGGCTGTTATGCTGACCTCATTGTTATACGCCTGTGAAATCTGGACAGTCTACCAGCACCATGCCAGGAACTAAACTGCTTCCATTTGAATTGTCTTAGGAAGATTCTGAAGATCACCTGGCAAGATAAGGTTCCAGACACTGAGGTCCTTCCTCGAGCTGAACTGCTAAGCATTCAAACTCTACTGAAGAGAATGCAACTCCAATGGGCTGGCCATACTGTTCAAATACCAAATGTATGTTAGCTTAAAACACCATTTGATGAAGAATTCACATAAGGCAAATGCCCACATGGAGGTCAGAAGAAGTGATACAAAAACACTCTCAAGGTCTCTCTAAAGAACTTCGAAGTTGATTGTGAGACATGGAGGACACTGGCAAAGGGTGGTCCTGCATAGTGTGCCCACATCAAAGAAGATGCTGTGCTCTCTGAGTGAAGGAGAATTGCAGTAGATCAAAAGAAGTACAAACTTAAGAGACATCTCCACTCCAAATGTTCACGTGAACTGTTTGTGCCCATCCTGTGGGAGAGCCTTCTGAGTTGGCATTGGTTTAATCAGCCACAGTCAGATACATTATACCTTGATCCAGCATAATGATGTCACTTTGGTCTTCTTCGAGAATGAAGGACAACAACAACAGTGTTGTGTAGCATACTTCTTCATGAATCTTCTGAAACTGTAGTTGGTCATTGCATTCACCAGAGTTTCTAAGCCTTTCCAAGTTATTTGTCTTTACAATATTGTTGTTACTGCATAAATTGTTCTCCTGGTTATGCTTACTTCATTCTGCATCAGTTCATATAATTCTTCCTAGGTTTCTCTGAAACTATCCCCTTCATCATTTCTCACAGCACAATATCATATATCATAATTCGTTCAGTACCACTTTCTTTGCTACTGCAAGAAAAGCTACTATAAATATTTTTATACATGAGTCCCTTTCCCATTCCTCTTTGGAGGGTAGACCTAGTAGTGTTAACTCTGGGTCAAAGGCTATGTACAATTTAATCACTTTTCAGAGGGATAGTTTCAAATTGCTTTCCAGAATGTCTAGACTAGTCTACAGCTTTACCAATAGCGCTTTAATGTACCTGGTTTTCCCCCCCACAATCTTTCCAGCAGTTGCCATTTTCCTTTTTTTGTCAGAGTTGTTTTTGTCTCAGTTTTTTCATTTGAATGTCTCTAATTATTAGCAATTTGGAACTTTTTAAAATATGGTTAATGATGGCTTATATTTCTTCCTCTGAAAACTCTCCTGACCTTTGGGCAACTAGGTGGTGCCGTGGATCTATCCAGAGCTCTAGCTCTGGCCATGGAGTCAGGAGGACCTGAGTTCAAATTTGACCTCAGAAACTTACTAGCTGTGTGATCCTGGGCAAGTCACTTAACCCCGATGGCCTCACCCCCCAAAAAAAATTTTTTTTAAACTCTCCTGACCTTTTTAAGAGCATTCTCAGAAGATCACATTTTCTGAGATGAAAAATCTCAGAAATCACCTGAAGTATCTGCTAATCAACAATTTATCACAGAGTCCAATAGTCTATATGCCTTGCCCATAGTAGGATGAAGAATGTACACAGAAATGTGTAGACTATTGGACATTCAACAAGGGAACTAAAATGACACAGGATTTTGTGCTATGAGTTCAAGATGCCTTGGACTGTTTACTAAGCAGCCAATAATTTTAAATAGTAGAACTGCATGCTTGGTACTGTTAAATTCCCATGGCAGAAGAAGATGAAAAGATAGTTTTCCCCTGCCCACCAGGAAGTAACCATTTTAAGCATATAAATCTAAGGAATTTAGAGGGCCATGCCATATTTCAACATCTTATGAAGAAGGTATGAACTAACTGAAGGTATTGGTGTGCCTGGATAATCTCATTGCCCTTGGGAGGGTACAAGAAATTGCTAATAAAAGTATTACAGCTGATGTAAAATCCTGGTCTGAAGCTGTCAATTCAGACCCTCTCTCAAATCACAGTATCTTAGTTGGGAGTGAGAACCCTAAGATAGAAACACTCATTACTCTATGTTGAGAGAACTTTTGAGAGTTATTATCAAAAAAATTGTGAAGAATTATGCCAGGATTAATAAACTTTTCAATGACCTTACTCATGGATATATATTAGATATATATTAGAAGAAATGAAAGCAGAAGGGCAAGAATGGGCAATCTGACCTTGTACTTCTGGCACTATTTAGAGATCCTTGAAACAAAAAATATGTATACATTAGATTTTAAAGATCATGTTGGCTTATTACAATCCAAAAAAACTTATTGTCTTACACACTGATACTTACTTGTAGTACTTGGGAACAGTCTTATATCAGCTGGCCATAAGAAATCTATCTTATCTGCCTGTAGAGATTTACTGATAGTGAATTGTCCCACACACAAATTAAAATTCTTGACTTTGAAGGGATCTGTCATTGGTAGGTTCTCAGACTATACAGATGGACCCCAATAAAAAATATGGACTAATAACAATCTACCAGAATGTTTTGACAAGAACTAGCTAGATATTATCCACTGGAGATGGATAACAGTAAGTCTATAAGTATAGTGTGAACTCTTTACCCAGGAAAACTAGCATAGATGAAAATACACTATCCCATAAGATATATATGTCTGCTATCTACTTGATGCTCACAGAAGGGCAATTTGTGGTATAGAGGGAAGCAGGCCAGTATCACAGGTGATTACAGCTAAGAGACTGGGAGAACTACCAGAGAAATGTCATCAGGGGATGTGAATTTTGTTGTATTGAACTGATCCTCCTTATCTTGGTTGTCCTTGGATGACGTAGTAGTTATGTGTAACTACATGATGAAGAACTGCAAGGAGTGATACAACCTAAGAAGCGAGGTGTAATTCTTTGAAACTCAAATTCATTCTCCAGAGGGCACCTTGTCATTGGAAGAATGGCAGAAATGTGAATTACACAAAGGGATATTATACCAAACTGTAACTGATCACATAGGTGATAACAATGAGCTTTTGGTACTACCTAAGTCATTTTACTCAATGACCATGACATCATTACATGATAATTTGGGATACATGAGTCAAGAGAGAATTCTAGAGCTGGCCAGAAACAGATTTTCCTGTCACAACATGGCAGCGGATGTCCATTAGAAGTGTGACTTATCTGTGAATAAATATTGCATGACAAAGGAAAATGAATCAACACCTAAGGAAGCAGAGGAACCTGTGGACTCCCAAGAGAACATGGAACCAGAGCAGGATGTTCCTGAATAGTTTAAAAGAGAAACAAGAAGCGTAAAACACACAATTTGTGGTCTACAGCAGATATAATTGGCAGAATAGAAAAATTTGAATCGAAGGTACAAGTCTCACCAAAGAAACAAAAGAGAGAATAACTGATTATAAATACAAATACATGGGAATGAAGGACAATCTGTAAGAAGAGAAGTGAAAATCGATAATATTGAAAGAAAACCCAATCTCCATACAAGCAAAACACATTGATCTCAAAGACAGAATACTAGCTTAAGGATTCTTGGTCTCCCAGAAGAAAATGATAAGTCAGAAGTGTGAGACTTGAACTAAATGTGCTCAAAGGAACGTACTGCCAACTCATATTGCATACTTGGAAAATAACATTTGGAGCTTGTCTGTAGAGCCTTTGGATTCCTTAAAGGAGATAGGAAAAAATATGAGCAACATCCTAGTGATGACAGACCATTTCATATGGTAGATACAGGCATACCCAAACAGGAACCAGAAAGCTTCTATAGTTGTCAAAGTGTTGTGGGAGAAGTGTTTCTCTATGCAGAAGAGAATCCTTCCCTGCCAGGATTAATCTTGACTAAGATAGAAAATTTAAGAGCAAGCTACTTACAGAGGTGTTATTTTTTGCAACAGTCAAGAAATCTAGCACCATACCTTTCCATCCTCCAGGATCCCTATAGACTAAGCATCTTCGCTGTACATTATGAAACATGCCGTGGACCTTGAAGTCTGATAATGATGATGATAAAAACTAGCATTTATACAGCACTTCAATATCTGCAAAGTACCACACATACCATCACATTTGACTCTCACAACAATACTGTGAGGTAGATGCTATTATCCTCATTTTATTAAATGAGGACACTGAAGATGAGAGACATTCAGTGACTTAACCCAGAGTGATAGAGCAGGTAAATGTCCAAGGTAGGATTTGAATTCAGGTCTTCTTGACATTCACTGCACCACATAGATGCCTCTCAATAAAATTAACATGTGGCATTCCTAGTGTATGCCTATAATGCTCACAAGAACTTGATGTTAAAAAAAAAAGAAAAAAAAAGAACTTGATGTTATTTAATATCGATGATCATTACTGTACTGTTTCAACTTTTTGTTTCATGGTGTTTATGTTTGCTGAATTTTCACGGTTACCTTGATGACATGTAAATTTCCCCTTTCAAATTAGTCCATGGTGAGCCTTCTAAGTAGAATATAGCCTATTAGTGGTATTGCTATGTCAAAGGTTATGCACACTTTTACAGCCCTTTGGGAATAGTTCCAAATTGCTCTCCAGAATGGTTGGATCAACTCACAACTCCACTGATAGTGCATTTGTGTCCCAGTTTTCCCACATCCCTTCCAACATTTGTCATTTTCTTTTTCTGTCATATCAGACAATCTTATGGGTATAAGGTGGTACCTCAGAGTTGTTTTAATTCCATTTCTCTAATAAGTAGCGATTTAGGTATTTCTTTCATATGGCTAGAGACAGCTTTGGTTTCTTCTTCTGAAAACTGTCTATTCATATCCTTTGACCATTTATCTGGTTGTTGCCCCTTGTACTTGAAGAGGACCAAAATGACATTATGTTGGGGTCAAGGTATAGTGTGTCTGACTGTGGCTAATCAGACCAATACCAACTCGAAAGGCTCTACCACAGGTTGGGCACAAATAGTCCACATGAACATTTTCTCAAGGTTTTTTTGAGCTACTGCAATTCTGCTTCACTCAGAAAGCACAGCATCTTCTTTGATGTGGGCACACCATGCAGGACAGTCCTTTGCCAGTGTCTCCCATGTCTCACATGCAATTTCAAAGTTCTTTAGAGAGACCTTGAGAGTGTCCCTGTATCACTTCTTCTCACCTTCATGTGAGCACTTGCCTTATGTGAATTCTTCATAAAATAGTTTTTTTTGGCTAATGTGCATTTGGCATTAGAACAGTATGGCCAGCCCATTGGAGTTGCATTCTCTGCAGTAGAGTTTGAATGCTTAGCAGTTCAGCTCGAGGAAGGACCTCAGTGTCTGGAACCTTATCTTGCCAGGTGATCTTCAGAATCTTCCTAAAACAATTCAAATGGAAGCAATTTAGTTTCCTGGCATGATGCTGGTAGTCTGTCCAGATTTCACAGGCATATGACAATGAAGTCAGCATAACATCCCTGTAGACCTTCAGTTCGGTAGGCAGTTTAATACCTCTTCTCTCCCACATTTTCCTTCAGAGCTTCCCAAACACTAAGCTGGCTCTGGCAATGTGTGCATCAACTTCATTATCTATGTGTACATGCTTGGAAAGTATACTGCCAAGGTAAGTGAACTTATCCACAGCATTCAAAATTTCTCCACTTGTTGTAATCAATGGTTCCACATGTGAATGATGTGGTGCTGACTAGTGAAGAAACTCTGTTTTCTTGGTGTTAGGCTGAAATTAAATCCAGCGTCACAGGCTGCATTGCATGCACAATTATCTGCAAACAAATCATCATACACCAACTCTTCCTCTAATGTAGCCTTTTCAAGTTAAATAATTTACCTTCAGTGCAGTAGCTGACCTTTGTTCTTGTTGAAGTCATCTGACAATACCGCTGCAAACATCATGCTAAAAAGCATGAGAGCAAGCACACAGTCGTGCTTCACTGGTGACTGGGAAAGTGTGAGAGCATCATCTATTATCCAGAACCCATGCAAGCATACCATCATGAAACTGACTTCTCCAGGCAACCAAATTTTGGCAAAATTTTCCACAAGCCCTTATGACTGACAGTACCAAAGGCCTTAGATTGACAAATGTTGTATACAGTCCTCTGGTCTGCTCCTGGCATTTCTCTTAGAGTTGTCCAGCAACAAACACTATATCAACCGTTCATCAGTTCTTTCTGAAGTCACACTGGCTCTTGGGTAGATGACCATCTTCCAGATGAAGCATCATCCTATTAAGGAGAACTCTGGCAAGAATCTTGCCAGCAATGACTAAGAGAGAGACCCCCTTGTGATTATCACAGGACAACCTATTTCCTTTTCCTTTAGGTAGATGGACAATGAAGGCATCTATATATTTTCAATCTTCCCTATTGCTGCCATATGAAGTAGGTTAGTGGAACAGACTAGGAAAGGAAGAATCAGAAATGACTGAAATCAGGGGCAGCTAGATGGCGTAGTGGATAGAGCACTGGCCCTGGATTCAGGAGGACCTCAGTTCAAATCCGGCCTCAGACATAAACACTTAATAGCGGTGTGACCCTGGGCAAGTCACTTAACCCCATTGCCTAATCAAAAAAACAAACAAAAAAAGAAATGATTGAAATCCTTAACCCAGTGTTTGCTAAACCCCAGAATATGAATTACCCAAAGAAGAACTCTCTATTTGACAAGAATTCATGGTAAAACTGCAAAGTGGTTTGGCAGAAATTAGGTTTAGACCAACATCTTGTGCCCTGTACTACAATAAACTCAAAATGCATATGTGATCTGAATATTAAAGATCACATCATAAACAAATTCTAAGAGAACCAGATTGTGGCTAGGGAGTAAATTCTTAACCCAATATGAAATGGAAGCTATCACAAAAGATAAAACAGATTATTTTAATTACATGAAATTGAAAAGCCTTTGTACTAACAAAACCTTTGCAACCAGGATAAGAAAGGAAGCCATTGATTGGGGGAAAATATTTACATTAAACTATTTCAGATAAGTATCTGATACCACATATGTGTGTGTGTGTGTGTGTGTGTGTGTGTGTGTGTGTGTATGTATAATATACAAGAACAGGAGCATTACCCAGTGAAGGAATGGTCAAATGATATGAACAAACAGTTCTCAAAAGAAGAATTGTAAACTATTAACAACCATAAGATAGGTTGTTCCAAAATCACTAATAATAAGAGAAATACAAAACAACTCTTTAGTTTTACCTCACATTCAACAAATTGGCAAAAATGACAAAAGATGGGAATAGTCAAAGTTACAGGGGTCACAAAATCACAAGAACATTAATACTGTTGGTGAAGCTGCAAATTAGTCCAGCTATTCTAGAAAGTAATATGAAGTTATGCATTTTAAAAAAAAACTAACCTGTCTATAACCTTTGATCCAGAGATCCCAAAGCCAGGCATAATGACTAAAAATCAATGATTTTTTTAAAAGGCTCTCATATAAACCATATTTATAGCAGCACTTTTTGTAGTAGCAAATAACTGGGGAAAAGCATATGTCTATTGATTGGAAAATGGCTAAACAAATTGTGATACATTATTGCCATATGAAGTCCTATGAGTCCAGGTGGAAAAGACCCAGGAATGGCTGCTGTGAGATCACAGTTTAGGTTTAAGTAGTTTTAAAAGTAGGTTAGTGCTTGAAATGATGAATATACAGAATACTAACAAATGTGGAAAGACTTATAGGAAGTGTTGCAAAGTAAAGTAAACAGAACCAGAAAACCAACATACAAAATGACTACAACAATGTAAATGGATAGAAAAAAATTAAATTCCATGTAATTATAATAAATAAGGTTGTCCCCAAAGAAGAGATATGAGAATGTAGTTCCCACTCTTCTTTGCAGAAGTGGAAGAATATAGATATGAAATTGACAGTCATGTTAGTTGATGTTGCTGAAATTTTTTTACTCTTTCTTCTTTTTTTTAGGGATGGCTCTCCTGGTAGAAGAAAGGAGAGGAATACATTCAGAAACGAAGATGATGTAAAAAACAAAACATATCAATACGTTATTTTTAGTACCCCTGGCACTAAGCATCTTAGGAAGAATGGGCAAATGAAGCTTTACTGAAAAGTCAAAATGCTGTCAGTCTATGGCAAAAGGCACATCCTTTACTACCACATTTAAATGGGGATGTCTCCAGACACACAAATTCAGAAATAATGCAGAAATAATGAGTGTGTCTACAAACATACATACATATGCATTCTCTTGTGTTCTCTTGTGTTCCCCCCCCCACACACATATCTAATAAATTTCCATAAGAAAAAAAAAGAGGAGGAGGAGGATTAGATGGCACCTAGGTTTTTTAAGCCTAATCATAAGTAAATGTCCCCAGTCATGCATGGCCTGTGAGCTTCTCTAAACCCAGGCAGTCTAGCTCCCTCATAGCTTCCAGTAGAAAATAACATCTTCACCTCTAGAATAGCTCCAAGCCAGTCAGGGTATTCATCCAGACTATTAATGGAGTATATAACTCCATTCTACAGTTTCAGCAAATTGCCCTACCCTATTCTCAGGATCCCTCTCTCTAGATTGGCAGGTGCTACCATTGATACTCCATCTCAACACTTGAAGTAACTATACTTTTAACAGCGCAGATGTTTCCTCCAATAATTTAGATTACAAATCTCCTATAACTTAGCAGATGGCAATTTCTTAAGCTTTTACAAAGGGATGTTTAGAAGATCTAACAATAACAACAGTACACACATATGTCTAGGGAACATACTCTCCCATAACCTACCTCAGCCTTTCAGTAGAATAGGCTCAGATTTAACAGTTTCCACATAGTCTAGTCTTCATCCTATCAAGTTCATACCCAAATCCAGCATGACTGCTGGATGAGTCTTTGTCCCATGCCATTGGGCGGGGTCCCAAAAATCTCTTGCTCCTTAGGACATTGATGCTGGGCTGACTTCAAAACCCATCACTCAGGGACTTAGAACCTTGTTCTCCTAACCTTTTGAACTCACAAGATTGAAACTGTATTAACTAATTAGGCAACTAATTAGTTAATTAAATCTAAATAATCACCTTCACATAAAACTGAAAAGAACAAATTGCAAAGCAAAAATACCAAGGCCCGTCTTCATGGGGCCACATGTCAGCCTCAGAGGGAAAAGAACCAATACTTCTCCCTATACAACATTGTCTCTCACTAGATGATGTCAGTGATGGAGTCAAACCGAAAGGGAGGGAGGGAGAGAGAGAGAGACAGAGAGACAGAGAGACAGAGAGAGGCCAAAGAGACTTTAGCAGATAGCCTTTAAGAATTGGGATGAGGGGCAGCTAGGTGGTGCAGTGAATTCAAATCTAGCCTCAGACCAAACACTTGACACTTACTAGTTGTGTGACCCTGGGCAAGTCACTTAACCCCAATTGCCTTAAAAAAAAAAGGATTGGGGTGAACAAAAAATTAGCCTTACAGTTAACTTGGTGACAAGGTCCTCCAAAATCTGACTAGGGTAGTTTTCATATAAGAGATGTTCATTTTCTGAGCCCATATTTGAAATCTTTCTAGTGAGGTACAACTTTTCAGAGCTAATACTTGGCACATGTGGCCTTAAAAGAAGCAAGACTCACATCTTCATGCCACAATAAGGCACTGGAAGAAGACTAAAGTGACTCTGTGGTGATGTGGACTCCAGTCATAATGTTACCTCACTATTCAGCTAATTAGGTATCTACCTTTCCTGAATAACAAGATAACAAGAAAATGCCTCAGGATCACATGTTGTTTCCAATAACTCAAAAATAAAAATAATTCAGTCTGCCACACAGATCACTTCCCAAAGCCCTCACGTGATAGATAACCCTTTCCTTACAGAGTTATGAGATCACAGTGTCACAGGGATAGAAGGCTTACCAAATCCATAACCTTTCAAAAATTTTTAATTCTTTAAAAATTCTCCTGAAAAGGAAACTCCTTGATAATATACTCTAATATTGCACAACTCTGACCTAAATTTCTTTTACTGTAACTTAAACCATTCTGTCCGTACTGAAGTAGAGATCCACAGGGATTGAGTACCAATTATTGAGAAAAGTCCCTCATCATACAAAAGGGGCTGTATAGTATTTCTTTACAAAATTCAAAAACTCATATTTGGCTGTCTAAATGACGTGAAACATGGGGATGAAAAATGATGTAAAAACCCAGATGTTTTTAAATTTCTGGACATTTGGAACTGTAGACAAAATATTCAGATCATTGGATGAGTTTGCGTATTTTTCCAAGTACATATTTGTGTAGATATAACTATTTAATATTCCACCTTCACTCATTCCTACTGAAATCAGGAAAAGTAAGAGTGATGCTCTTCTTGTCCCTACCCCTACTCTCTGTTATTCCTTTCAGTAAAAGAAAAAAAATTATTTTTTAAAGTAGTAACACCCGCAAAAATACTATTTAGATACATAATGTCTTTAACGGAAGTATAATGAAAGCCTTAAGCAGGGTACATGCCCACAATTTGCAAATATCATTCAATGATTAATTCATTCAACAACAACAAAAAATACACCTTCTGTATACATTGAACTACAATCTGTCCCAGCTTCTAAAAGGAATCAAGACAGAATCTGTATATAACTTAACTGCCACAAGGTGGCACATATTTCTATTACCAAAATCCCAAATATACCAAAATGTGATGTTCCAAGTAATTCATTTGTCTGATTTTTCTTCAATCTTTCTACAGTCTTCTAATTAAGATGTAGCATTTTAAAAACATTTTATAAATGTCATTTAACTTGTTGATATGTTATATATAATGATAAATATACAATATATGATATAAATATGATGATAAATATTAAAAATATGATGATATATGATGAAAAAATTTCAAGTTAGAAGGACCTTAGAGATTATCTACTTCAAATCCCTCAAAAGTGAAGTGACATGCCGTAGGCTGCACACGTCATAAGCAGAAGGGCTGGGATTTAGACCCAAGTCCTTTGACCCCAAATCCAATGTGCTATCAAGACTTGACCATCTCTAAAGTCTCTTTTAGCTCTAAAATGTGATGATTCTAAGAAAAATTCTTCCGTAAATATATGTGTGTGTGTTATCCTCTATTTGCCAGTAATCTTTATAAATGATTAGTCAAATATGGGAAAACTGGACTTTTAATGACATTGAGAACAGTAAAAAGGAGAGCGGAAACCTGGCCTAGACTGTAGTTCGAGTACTACTACCTGCATGAACTTGGACAAGTCACTTCCTCTCCCTGAGCCTCAGTTTTTCTATCTGTAAAATGAGCTTGGTTCCCAGACTAGCCCAAGACAGACTGAAAGAATCTGTACCCTCCTCCATGGAATAGAAAGTGATAATAAAATTAACATAAGAGCTACGTCCTGGCACAGAACTGTTCTGCTGCCTAGGTAGGGTAAGTAAATCAACCACCTCTATAAGCAAAGCAGGCCCAGACACTAAGCATCTTGCCACCTGGCCCCTTAACCCACCTCCTCTTCCTAATGAGAAAATTCAATCAACATTGTATCTGTCATCTGAGGCATAGCCTCCCTTGCTACTGGATAAGGTATAACATCTACTTTCTGATGGCTCACAAACTCTCCTTTTTAGATTCAGAGTTGAAAGCTAAGTAAAAGTTTCCTTCCTGTACTACCTGAGTTAAAATCTGGCCTCAGATACTTACTAGCTGTGTGACCCTGGGTAAATCATTTAACCTGTTTGCCTCAGCTGTAAATGGGGATAATAACAGCACCTACCTTGTAGGGCTGTTCTGAGGATCAAACAAGACAACAATTGTAAAACACTCAGCACAGTGGGTGGCACATACTAGGCACTATAGAAATGCTTATTCCCTTCTCTCTTCTCTATGATCCAACATAGAGAGCATTTCCCCTGATGCCTATTCACTGAGTCCTTTTACTATTCAGAGGGAGTATCTCCAGTATTAGCATCTTTTGAAAGCTATTAGAGCTTTATTTGATTCCAAGTTTACTGTGTTTCAACACTGTGTTCTGGTTGCCAACAAGGTGTATAGGTTCATAGATTTAGAACCGGAAGGGAACTTGCAGGCTCTCAGGTCCAATCCCCTAATTTATAAATGAGGAAACTAAGGTCCAGAGAATGACTTGCTTCAGGTCACACAGGCAATAAGTATCAGAAGTGGTATTTGAACCCAGATCTTACTCCTAGTCCAGTACCTTATCAACTTGGCCTCCTAAGTTGATTTGATCTTTGGTTTCATTAATAGTGTTGACTGTATTCTGTAACTGGTATAACCTAGACTTTACTTGTCTGTTTGGAGTACCACATTTTAAGAAAGACATTAAAAAATAGGAGTGGGTACTAAGGAGAATGATGATGATGATAAGATTCAAAACCATGTAATACAAGAAATGTTTTAAGGAACTGAGGATGTTAGCCTGGATAAGAGAAGACTCAGCAAAACATCAGAACTATATCCAAAAGTTTGAAGGGATGTCATGTGGAAGCTAAACTAAATCTCTATCAATCAAGTAGCAAGCCCATATTAATCACCTACTATGTACTAGGGCAGCTAGGTGGCTCATGGATGGAGCACTGGGCCTGAAATCAGGAAGACTCATCTGGCCTCAGATACTGACTAGATGTGTGACCCTGGGGAAGTCACTTAACCCTATTTACCTCAGTTTCCTCATCTTTAAGTGATCTGGAGAAGGAAATGGCAAACCATTCCTGTATCTTTCCCAAGAAAACCCCAGATGAGGTCAGAAACAGACACAACTAAAACAACTCAACAAAAACAACATGTACTAGGTACCAAGTGTATAAAGAAAAAAAAAAAATCAAACAGTTCCTGGCTCCAAGGAGTATACAGTCTATCAAATGCATTTACACATAAGAAATACAAAGTATAGGGACTAGACCTATGATGTCATCAGTATAAGAAACTTCAAGTGAGTAAACTCCCTTTACCAATGCAAGTTAGCACCTTTTTAGCAGTCTTAGAAAGCTGCCTAGGGAAATCAAGTTTAAGTGATTTGCCCAAGGTCATACAGCTGACATGTCTGAGGCAGGATGTGAACCTAGACCTTCTTGACCTCAAGAAAAATTCACTATCATCACCATGCCAATCTGTTAAATGGGATATAATTTTGATAAGGAAGGCAGTAACAGCTGGGAGGGGCACGAATCAAGAAAGTCCATAGGCAGGAGGTAGTGCTTCAGCTGAAGTAGAGTTCAGGGACTCTAAGAACAGAGAAGAGGGAAGATATTCCAGGCCAAGTTGGGGTGTGGCTAGCCTATGCAAAGGCACAGAGATGGCAGATGGGATGCTGTGCCCCGGAGTGCATGAAGGGGGAATATATGTCCTAAGTCTGACAATGCAAGCTAGTCTCAGGCTGGGAAGGGTTTTAAAAGTCAAACAGAGGAGCTTGTATTTTATTCTAGAGCAATAGGGAGGCAGTCAAAGGAGCTTTGTGAGCAGGAAAACTTGACATGGTCAGGCCTGTGCATTAGGAATATGACATGTGGTAGCTGTGTGAAAGATGAATTGGACAGGATCAGGGCTGGAGGAGGTGGGAGGCTATTATAATAGGTTAGGCTAGAGGTAATTAGGACTTGAAATAGGGTGGTTGCTATGAGAAAAGGGGAGAGATGTGTGAGATTCTATGGAGATGGAATCTACGAGGGGGCAGAATTAGGCTCAGTGAGGTGGACTGGTTCTATCTAAGGAAGAATTTCCTCATAATTACAGCTGTCTAGATATGGAAATGACTGCTTTGTGAGGCACTGAATACTTCTGTTACAGAGTAATATAGATGTTTGGATGACAGCTTGTTCAGAAAGTTGTATTCTGTCTAAGATTCCTTCTAAGGTCTCTAAGGTCCTAACAATTCCTGCCATTGGACCAAGTATTGTACATAGATGATTTGGGAGGTGTGCCTGCCCTACCAAGAGTCTGAGTGACATACATGTTGGGATCACATCGGCATAGACAGCCAGAGAGACAGATCAGGCTTTTATTAAATTTGGCTCCACGTAGGAGAAAGCTACTTTTGCCTGTATTTTAGTTTTTCTGAGAACTCAAAAGCATATGTCTTGGCTCTGGGGACAGCTAAGTGTGCCAATTCCAACAGCCTCTGGAAATTCCAAGCTGGCTTGTAATGTTGCTGAAAATGTCTCCAGAAATAGTGCAGCACAGGAAGTGAGCAACAGATCACTCTTCTGTCTCTTCTTTAGGGAGCTAGATTTCAAAAGATTCAAGGAGGCCAGAGAGATCTCATTCAGATGGTCCTGCTATTTTACAGCCTGGATGTTATTCCATGATAAATACCCATTCAAAGTAACATAGGATAATAGAATTTCAGATCTGGAAAAATTTTAGATATGAGAGGCAGTGTGGAAGAGTAGAAAAAGCAATGGATTTGAAATCAGAGGACCTAGGTTATAATTCTGGCTCTGCTCAGTTTCCTCATCTGAAAAAGAAGACAGTTAGACTAGATGATTTCTAAGGCCTCTCCCAACTCTAAATCCTACGACCCCTCTGATCATCTAGTACACTCTGATCACTCTAGTACAAATGTAGCCCAGAAAGCTGAAGCAAATTGCCCAAAGTTATATTTGAATTTGTATTATATTTATTTGTCTATTAGAAAGCAGTGTGCAAAGAGTAGAAACAATGCTGACCATCAAGTCAGCACCAGACTTTTAGTTTCAATCCTACCTGCTGGTACTATGTAGTCATGTCACCTCCCTGAGCCTAAATTTCACCATCTGTAAAATGGGCATAATAATACACGCAACACCCTACGTGGTATCATCAGGGTCCAATGAAGTAATATGTGTATATACATGCACACATACATAATTTTGTAAATTTATAGACAAATTCAATAACATGTGTCAGGCACTGCTGTAGGTGCTCAAGGAGTATACATTTTCTTGGAGGGAAATACAAGGTAATTTGAGAAAGTTCTAATAACTTGAGGGAGCTGGGGAGATTCCATGAAGGCTGCCAGGAAGTGGCACCTGAATTAAGCCATGAAAAGAAGATAAAGATTGTAAGAGGCAGAGGAAATGCATGTTGGGCAGAAGGAACAAATACTGAGGTGGAAGACTGCTCCGTTCGGTTAGAGGAATAGTTATTAGTCCAGTCTGGTCGGAGTGCAGAGCACGTAAAAATGACCAGTGAGCCAAGGTTGGAATGGTGAACTGGAGTCAGGTTGTGGAAGGCCTTAAACATTACTGTGTTACATAAATGCCAGCTATTACCATCATGTTATGTATCTTACCTTGTCTACTAGATTATAAGCTGTGAGGGTAAGAACTCTCAATATCATTTGCTCACATTTGTATAATGCTTTAAAAAAAAGCTTATCTCAATATATCTTTGAATCTCTTCCAGCAATTAGAACTGGATATTAAATTCTATGTAAAGTAGGTACTAAACATATGTTTAATGGATGAATGAATGTTGACAGACTGCTTGCTAATTTATAATGTGGTCAGGAAGTGAAATAGCTAATGAATTTCATCTATTTGCTCAAGCAGAGGGGCAAATTGGAACCAAAGTAAGTAGCAGGAAGGGTTAGGTTTTTATCATCAGAGAATGAGAAGCCAACTCAACAAAGCTGGGTAGGATTTCTTAGACACCTGTCTCTTTCCTCAAGGGGATAGTAACTCCAGGGCCAAAATGGAAAATGGAGCAATTTTAGGACTCACTGTACCCCCAAAATTAGGGAGGGAAACCATTAAAGAACACAAAAAACAAAGGAAAAAACATGAGATTTAATTAAAGAGAGTGAAGCACCTTCGTCCATCCTGCCTGCCAGTCCCATATGTCAAATGCTTTAAAGATTCTTTTTTCTTCTTTCCTTCCTTCCCACAATTAACATTACAAGCCTAGAGGATACCAATGACTCTGTCTCTGTGAATAAGCTTAGGCTAAAATGCTCTCCCCACTCCTCTCAAAACTTGTTGAATTTATGGAAAGAGCTAAGGGATTATGAAACTAGAGAACAGCATATGTTGAGAGAGAAATCATTTATGTCTCCTGTTTCTTACTGATCCTCTCACTTTTTCTTTCTGTGGTATTTGAGCGTGGGGGACTTCAGGAATACCTTCTGGGTCTCTGTCAACTTCCTCCTTTTTTATTTGTATTTTAAGATAACAAGAATTTCAAAATGCTTTCAAATCCAGCAGCAGTCCAGTGAGCCTTGCAAAGATATAATCTCATCCATTTTCTTTCTGTAGGTATGCTTCCTTTATATGATTGGGGGTTCTTGAGATTTATTAGAATTAAGTTCCCATCCTCACAAACCAGACTACGGGTGCCATGGTGTCCCTCTCCCTCCTAATCACCATGGAGCCAAGCCTCAACCTGCCTCTTCTTCCACACAATGTCTTCACCAATTCTATCAATGCTGCCTGTCTCTACTACCCACCCCTACTTCCAACCACTGCCAGACTTCTTGCTTCTAGGATCATTTCTCTTATCCCTTTTGTTTCTTCATTAAAGTCTTTCCTTGATGCTTCATCATGGTATGAAGACCACAGAATTTGAATTGGAAGTGACCTCAGAAGGCATTTAGTCCAGTTTGTACATTAATCTAGCTAAGTGATCATCTCTCTCTGCTTGAAGACCTTCAGTGAGAGGACACCCACTATGTGCCCAGACAGCCCATGCCACCTCTGGGTAGCCCTAACTTCGAGAAAGTTTTCCCCACCTCAAGTCTGAATTTGCCTCTCTTCTACTTTTACCATTGCTTCGTGCTCTGCACTCCAGGGATAAGCAGAACAAGGTTGATCTCTCTTCTATAGGACAGTCCATCAGACATTTGCATTTTGGCTCCACCATTTACTACTTGGTGAGGCTCATGTCCATGTACATGAAATAAGGCAATGTGGCATAACAGAAAGAGCAATGGATTTGGAGTCCAAGGTTTTGGATTCAGAACCACCTCTGCCATTACCATTAGTGTGACCTTGGACAAATTGTTCTCTCCACACTCCCCACCACACAACACACTCAACTATTTTTGCTCAAGGTGAAAATATTCCCAGTTACAGCTCTGACAGGCACTTCATAAATGTCTGTTGAACAGAATCACATTGTTGAACAGTGAAAAATGACAATAATTACTGTAAGAGCAACACTTAGACTTTAGACAAGTCAGATTGGGAAGAAAAGTAAAGTATGGCCTATATTTGTACCAATACAGGATATCCCTGTTTATAAGAAACCTGTGTGTGTGTGTGTGTGTGTGTATTTGGGAGAGGCATACACACAGAGACAGAGACGTTGGGAACAATTTGCCAGAATGAACTACTGCCAAAGTCAATGGATCTGAATTGACAAAAATCTTGGAATGTATCTATGTGGGTGGCAGCTAGATGGCCCAGTGGAGAGAGCAACAGGCCTGAAGTCAGGAAGACTCATCTTCCTAAATTCAAATCTGGCCTCAGATATTTATCAGCTGTGTGACCCTGGGCAAGTCACTTAACCCTGTTTGCCTCAGTTTCCTCATATGTAAAGTGAGTAGCAAACCACTCCATTATCTCTGCCAAGAAAACCTTTCACAAAGAGTCAGATGCGACTGAAACAACTGAACATACACACACACACACACACACACACACAGGATCTTGCAGAAGAAAGCAATGTCCAAAACAGTACTTGTGATCCCTAAGAGTGAGCTGTGATTTGAATCTATAGTACCTTTAACAGAGTTGGGCTATTTCTTCTCTATCTGGCCAAAGGATAAGACACTGATAAGGCAAAGAATCCTCTGCAATTTACCAAATGCTGCCTATCAGGATCACAGAAGGGGGAAATGAAGGAGCCAGTAAGCCATTGTGGCTTTCCTCTGCCAGGATTTTAGCTGGTTTCTCTCTGAATTTCTCTGCTCTAGGGCTGGACAGAATAGCTCAGCCAAGCACTGACACACATCAGTCAAAAGAGAACTCAGCTTCATTCCTTTATCTATTATGGAATCCCTAATGCACATCCTTAGGAAGAGGCTCCTCCTACCTTAGGGGCCTTGGCTCTCAACAGTATCTCTACAAAAAGTAATTGCTTTGTGTGAAGAGATTGAGGGTAAGAGCCCTAGTGTTTTTAGAGTCCTCTGTGCTAGTTTAACAGCTAATCATGCAAATTTAATCCTCCCCCACTGCCGCCCCCACCCCATAAATTATATCACTCAAAAGTCCTCTTACAGAATCTTACTATGTGATTATAGTGGAAATGATGAATTCTGATGAAATTTTAGGCAAAAAAAGATATTACAGAAAAATAAAGCACTCCGGAGAATTGAATAAAAAAGAAGGTACTTTGAAGTTAGTAATCTGTTCATCCCAACTTCACTAGGATTGAAGTACTTGTTTGTCAGAGAGAAAGAAAAGATTTTGTTTTGGCCTTTCTTTAGTTTAAGAAGGTCACTTATAGAATAAAAACCAAACTAAGAAACATGTAGCATTCATGACCACCAAAGAACTGTCACACAATTTCATTAAAAGGAGTCAGTTATAAATACAGAAAAGTATTGTGGAATTATGATTTTTATAATAATCAATATGATGTGTAATGAATATACTAATAGATCAGATTTTTGGGAATTGCCTTGTCCAGCTTGTGAGTCAGACTCACAACGAAACTTGAACTGACCAATCAAACTTTGACAAGGCTCACGATCCCTGGCATCCTTCTGCCTTCGAACCTAAAGTGAATCGAATCAAAGACCACAGAACCTATTCCTGTCACAGAACTCTAGTCTTGTGACCCACCAAGCAATGACCCCCTAGGACTCGAGCAATATTGCTCCCCCAGGACTCCAGAAATGTTGTCTTGTCTTCCATTTGTGATTTGTCAGTGGGAAACTGCTCTGGCCCTGGGAAATGACTGTTTGTAATCCACCTTCCCACTTGTGATTTATGTATATAATTTCTGTCTTCACTTCAGCAAGGTGGAATTCTCATCAGAATTTCCGATTTGCAAATCTGTTCCTCATAATGAAACTAATTAATTAAATGCCTACTCGATTACTGGCACTTTGTCTCGGGTCTGCTGTTTGGTCATTTTCAGGTTAGAGACTGGCTCAGTAAAATCCTGTTAACAGTATTTACAACTGACTTTTTTCAATGGATCACATCTCACAAACATTACCACACAACATCTCTAAGACTCTGAAAATTCTGGAAACGAAAGCCGAGCCAGCATGGTCAGTCAATTCAAACGACTTCCTGACTACCAAAGTTAATTTTACCATCGAGATTAGTTTGATGCTGCTCGATTTAAAGTGCCACTGAACATTAAGCTGAGAGTAAGAAGACCCAGTTTCACAGGATCACAGGTCTCCAACTAGAAGAGACCTCAGAAGCCATCTAGCCCAATTCCCCTGCCCCCATTTTACAACTGAGGAAACTCAGTTTACAACTGAGGCTCGAAGAGTTTAAATGATGTCTCTGAAGTCATACAGTTAGGAAGCATTAGAGCCGGAATTTGAATGTGGGTCCTCTGGCTTCTGGATCAGGGCTCTTTCTACTGTACCACACGACCACAGGGTCTAGTTCTCTACTTTGTCACTAACTTGCTTTGTGACCTTGAAGAAATCACTTCATTTGCCTAAGCTTCATTTTCCCCATCTATAAAATGAATCCGAACATATCCTTAAGGTGCCTTCCAGCTCTAAAATGCAATGTTTTATATTCAAGACTAGGCATAACTGCTTTATAATGTTTTATAATTTAGTATTTGGGGACAATAATAATAGCCAGCATTTATATGACACTTTCAGGCTTGCAGAGTGCTTTACGTGCTATTTCATTTGACCAAGGACAAGGCAAACATTATGTTATGATGTTATAAGGTTATGAAATACAGTGAGACTCATCCTTAGGGCAGGTTTTCGGTCCTTCGTCTGAGTCTCTGGTGCTTGAGCTATGACTTGCTAATGGAAGCAGCCAGTTCTGCCCCCTCCTCATTCCCTTTGGGATTTTTTTCCAAGCAGCTCTGAGGTCATTTACAGAACTCAACCCAGCTACCCAAGAGAAGACAGGTGAAGGTAAGGCAAGTCGGGGGAAAGCTTCTCTGAACCCAGGGCCTCAATGGTGCTGACCACCCAAGGTGCTGACGTAGCAGAAGCCACGTCACCTGGGTACAGAGGGAGGAGCCAAAAGTAACTAACTTATTTTAATGTGCCTGAGAATAAATCATAGAGACTTAGCCGAGCAGAGCACATAGAGAATGTTCCCATGGTGTCCTGAATGTAGCCCTTGGAAGAGAAGGACAAGGATTGTCGGTCCTGAATATAACAAAATAGGTTTCCAAAGACTGAGGTACTCTGGCTCCAAGGCATGAGTTATGCTATCTGCATAGCTGCTAGCTGGTCCCCTGAGGAAAAGGTAACAAACACAATCTGCTGGAGGAGATTTGAACTATGGGGAGCAGTGAAACAGAGGAGGCAGCATGGCCTTTTGAATCTTGGGGCACTGAGATGGGGAGCTCAATTTGTAAATAAAAGTATTTTATGTCTTGAGCCTGTGAATCTGAGTGCTTGTAATGGTAGCTGGTAGCTTTCTGAAAGAGTGCCAAATGCTAAAGTTCCCAAGATTCATCTGGGTAGGAGCAATGATCCAAAGAATTGAGAGGTCCCCAGAGAATACCAGTGACTTTGGTGTCTGGAGAGAGTCTCTAACACAAGGGTTAAAAATAAAAAGCTCCAGGCTTGATGTTAGTATGGTAAGTTCATGGTTGGGAGCTACTCGTATATGTAAGGGAGGCTTGATGATTAATGCTGTATGACTGAATACATCTAAACAATTGTATTG
>NW_020954598.1:2155031-2238165 GCF_900497805.2 Vombatus ursinus | reverse complement strand
GGGGGGGGTGCAGGGAGAGTGTTGCTGTCTGGTATAGGCAAAGAGCACAAGAAATCACCAGTACTTGAAAAGATCTTGCTCAGGTAGAGAATTTTTTGGACTAACACCCCCCTGTAGGGGGACACAAATACTTGTTGGGAGGGTTAAGTCTAATGGTCAAGTCTTTGGGAACAAGGTATTGTATAAAATGTCAACTGCTTAATGGGGATACAGAACTAAGCAAACAGAGTTTTGATTTATATGAGGCAATTTTGGAACCTAGGGCATATAGGAAGAGGGCAGTCCCTAGTGAGGTATACTTCAGGTCTTTGGATGATGTGACTGTATTGAAGCAACATGGAGTGGGGAAGAGGCAAGGTAGGAAGAGATAGTAGCTAGGGAGGAACTTTTCTTACTTTGCAGTTTTGCTCATTGTCTGCTGGAGTACCTTTTTAAAAGAGCTGTACAAAAGACCCCTGGGCTTTTAAGTCAAACTAATGAAACCAGAAGAATAATGCTGAGGGAGATTATATGCCTAGCAGGTGTACCTTCAATACACATTCCTTATGTCAATAAATCAATTGATTAGCATTTATTAAGCCCTGCTATGTGCCAAATGCTAGGGATACAAGGAACGGCAAAAAACAGTCTGCCCTCAAGGAGCTTACAATCTAATGGGGGAGTCCACATGCAAGCAAAATATATACAAATCAAGCTGAAGGGGGTGGTTTTTCGGGTGCTTCTAGATGCACAGAGGCACCCCAAGATGGCGGGAAAAAGCCCAGATGGCGGTGCGGATCTGCCTGAATGAATTCAACTCAGATCTTCTTCCAGCCAGAGAAAAAGTTTATTAAATATAAGCATATAGGCCAGACTCCAAAGGAACCCAAACATCAGTGATCTAAATGGGGGTTAAGGTGGTCAGGTGCAGTGTGAGGCAGTCTCAACCTCTTGGGCGAGAAGAAAGCTCAGCCTCTGAGTGGGGGCTGGGGTGGATAGGCCACCTGACTCCACGGGGCAAAAGCCTCAGCCTCTAGGCTTGAGGACAGCTCAGCATCAGAATGGGGGAAAAGGTGAGTCTTAAGTACAGAAAGACTGGAGGAGGGGTCCAGGAGTGGCCAAGCAGTTTGGAGTGACGGGAGGAGGGGTCTATAAGGAGTTCTGGATGGGAGTGGCTAGTAAGCTGGGATGAACAGAACTCCTGGGTCCGGGACCTTGTGGTGCCTAGCTAGGATTAAGGGTGGGAATGGCCAGGAAGGCAAAACAATGGAAGGAGAGGTCAGTTGAAGCGTCCAGGTGAGAATATCCATTTGGAATGTCTGAAGGATTTGAACAATGAGAATAGATAATGAAGGGAGCTGAAAGGGGGGAAAGTTTGCTTTCAAAGGGAGATAAAGACAGACAAACAGAGGCCAGGTTCTTTTTGGGGTCAGGAAGGAAAGCGCATTTGAATAAGCTTAAAAGGTAAGGCTAAGGCTTTCAAACTGAGAGAAAGTGAGTCTACAAGGAATCTAAAAGTTTTAAGGTCTTTCTGGTAACTGTAAACAAGGAGCCAAATTCCTTCTGCAAAGGTAAATCGCTTCAAAGCTATATGCACAATAAATAGTAAATAATTAACAGAGAAGGCACTGGAATTAAGAGGGGTTGCCAAAGGCAATAGAAGGTGAGATTTTATTTAGGACTTGAAGGGAGGTCAATAGTTGGAGCAGAGGAGGGAAAGCATTTCAGGCATGGAAGAGAGATAGCCAAAGACAATGCCCAGAGCAGAGAGATGGCGTGTCTTGTTCATGCAACAGCCAGAAGGTCAGTGTCACTGGATCGAAGAGTACATGGCAGGAAGAAGGTGTAAGAAGACTGGAAAGGTGAGAGGGGACTAGGTTTGAAGGGCTTTGAATGCCAAACACAGCATTTTGTATTTGATCATGGAGGCATCAGGGAGCCACTAGAGTTTACTATGTGCCCTGGCTATACATGTTTCCCAGGTTGTGCCTTTCTCCACCTATTATCTAGCTATGCTCACCCTTCCCACTGACAGCGTATTTGTGGGAGAGTATGTCCCAAGAGCCTGAATTCAGGCCTTCATCACCTCTTGCCTGAACTATTCCAATAGCCTCGTAACTGGCCTCACTTCAAATCTCTCCCCACTAATTTATTCCACACACAACAACTAAAATTATTTTCCTTAAGCATAGATCTGACCACGTTACCCCCCTACTCAATATACTTCAGTGGAGTCCTATTATCTCTTGGTGCAAATTTACACTTCTACATCTGACATTTAGAGCCCTTCACAACCTGGCTCCAACCCTATCTCTCTAGACTTATTACACATTAATCTCCTTATTGCATTCTATAGTCCAGTCCAGCATTCCTCAAATCACTCCATGTTGTCTCCTTAACTTTTCAGTGGCTATCCCATTTGGAATGCATTACTCCTTAGCTATAACTCTTTGAATACTTCAGAACTTGGCTCAAGCATCACCTTCTACACGAAGTCTTTCCTGCCTCACTCTACCTGCCAATCTCTCCTAATCTATTTTGCATATATTTGTTATTCAGTAATTTTTCAGTCTTGTCCAATTATTCTTAACCCCATTTGGGGTTTTCTTGGCAGATAACGGAGTGGTTTGCCATTTCTTTCTCCAGCACATTTTACAAACGAGGAACTGAGGCAAACAGGGTTAGGTGACTCGCCCAGGGTCACAAGCTAGTAAGTGTCTAAGGTCAAATTTGAACTTAGGGAGATGAGTCTTTCTGATTCTATCCACTGCACCACCTAGCTGCCCTTGCATGTACTATCCCCTGAAATAGAAAAGTTCCTGAGGACTGGGAGTTTTCACTTTCTTCTTTGTATCCCCAGCACTTAGCCCTGAGCACACACCGAGTAAGTGCTTATTGATTGACCTTTTCTTTTAAAAATAAATAATAAACATCCTCTTAGTCTCACAAGCTTTGGTTTTGAGTGGCTGCAGACCCCAGAATACCCTGACACATCTGAGAAAATTGATAGAAATAAGGTGCCCAGGAGTACTACATTGATACCAGAAAAGCTCCACTCTAATGCTGTCTGGTTCAGTGTCCAATTATAACATTGTTTCTATTGCACCCACCGCTCCCCAACCCCTAACATTATCTAGACAGACATCTTAATTTTCGCCCAGAACCAATTAGTAAGAGGCGAGGTCATGAGGAATCGTCTTACCAAGGGGCTGTACTCAGTTTATCTGGATGCTTTAAAGTCCAAAAGAAAAACCCCTAAGGTGGGAAAGGCGGGGGTGGGGGGAAGTCGAGGGGGAGGGTTCTGATTGGCTGACCACGTGCAGACCTTTGAAGCCCAGCACGGTCTTACAAAGAGCAGAGCTGTTCCCCCGGGCGGGGCCCGAGTCTTCTAAGGCACATTCCTAGGCACACATACACACTGGCATGCATTTACACTCGAATTCACCCAACAGACCCAGTCAATCAGTCAACAAGCTTGGATTATGCGCCTACTTATTGCCCGACGCAGCGCAAAGAGCTGGGGATACAGAGAAAGACAAAAACCCTTACTGACCCAGCACTGTCCACTCTGGCTTCGGACACAATCACGGACGCCCCAAAGTACAGTCAAGGGGCCCTGACCAAGGAAAGGAATGCTGGCTTTGGAGTGATATCTGGGTTCGAATCCTGACTCTGCCACTTATTAGGTGTGCGAACTTGGGCAAATCCCTGAACTTCTCTGGGCCTCAGTTTCCCCATATGTAAAGTTTGAAATCGAAGGCCCTCCGATTTCGATCCCAAGCAATTTGAAAACACTGAAGAATCAAAAGCTACCCGTCACGCGCTCGGTTGCGGCTAACCATTGGCCACATGGCATCACGTGACGCGCATCGGACTCCTGATTGGCTACAAATTACGTCATCACAAAGGCCAGACGACTTTGCTCCCCTCCTCGGGCCCCGAAGGGGGGAGGGAAGGGGAGGGAGAAGAGGAGCGAGGGAGGCGGGCCCTGGGCCGGCGGGGACTTAGCTTCAAATGCGGGCGCGGGGGGCTGAGCCTGCGGGCGGCGGCGGTGACGGCGGAGACAGAGGAAGAGGAGGAGGAGGAGGAGGAGGAGGAGGAGGAAGAGGAAGAGGGGGCGGCGGCGGCGGCGCCTTGCCGGTGGCGGCCCTGCCCTACGTAGCCCAATTGAGGCCGGGCGGGTGAGTCAGTCGGCCTCCAGTCTATCCGTCAGTCACCCCGGCAGTTAGTTCGGCCGCGCCCCTCGGGGGGAGGGGAGGAAAGCGAGAGCGAGGCCCGGGGCGGGGACGGTGCGTACTGTCAGTCCGCTGACCCAGCGCGCGAGGCTCAGGGAGGGCCGGGCCGGGAGAGGGGGGAAGGGGAGGGGGAGGGGTGAGGGAGCTTGGAGGAGGGAGGGGAAGGGGAGGGGGCGGTGCGTACGTTAGTCCGCGGGCCAGACTGAGCGAGCGAGGGAGGGAGGGAGGGAGGGGGCGGGGCCTGGCTGGAGACTCCCCCCTCCCCCGCGCAGTCTCGGTAGCCTGCTCCTTGAAGGCCGAGATCAGCAGGGACAGCTCCTCCCGTCCTCCTTTCCCGGGCGGGTTGGGCTCACTCCCAGAACTCCAGCTTGGCTGCCTGCTGCCGCTCCGGGGCGGGGGATACCCCAGACTCCTGGAGGGCCCGCGCCGGGGCAGGGAAAACACTCGCTGCTGGTGTAAAAACATAGCGATTAATAAATAAAGACTAAGCTTTGAAGCGATGCTCACCCGACTGCAAACCAGTGAATCTGGGCTAATCTTGGGCGTAATTTTAGTAAGAGCTTTGATTTATCTTCTAAGGTGGAATGAGGGAGCTAGAAGTTGGCGGAGATATTTCGTTTAGCATTGTGATCCCTGTGTTCATTGATTGACCGAATCGTGCAGAAATACGAAAAAGCCAGCTTCCGGGAGTCTAGCCCAATTAGACACGCGTCCGTCCTCCAGGATTGACCCCATCCTGGAGGTCCATAACATGACTAAGTGGGGATGCTTTTAGGCAGTCACCTTGTTTTACTGTGGTATCAGAACTTTTTTGTACGGTGGAAAAGATATTTTTTAAAAACCCAACTTTCTGCGGAAAGACCCTCTTAATTCTAGACCCTCTTAAAGATTCCAGTGATTTCCCCTGTTGATTGTTTCCTATTTATCCTGTATACAGCTTGTTTGTACATAGTTGTTTGCATGTTGTCTCCCCCAGTAGATTGTGAAATTCTTAAAGGTAGGGGCTGTCTTTTGTCTTTATATCCGAAGAGCTTAGCACAGTGCCTGGCACAAAGTAAGCCCTTAATAAATGTTTATTGAGCAATTGCCAAGTGAGTTTGCCCTCTTTTTACTGATACTGTTTAATAGGAGGCAGTATTTGTTGTTTGTAGTGAAGCCATCTTCTGACAGTTAAGAATTTTTCAAAAAATACTAACTGTGGTAGATCTGCTAAGCAATTACAGATTCCAAAATCTTTTACCAAGATTCTCTTTCCTCTCTATTTATGTTACACATTTTTAACATTCAATTTGTTCACTTCTTGTTGTTGAGCAAAGTTGACTCTTTGTGACCCCATTTAGGGTTTTCTTGGCAAAGATACTGGAGTAGTTTGCCATTTCCTTCTCCAGCTCGTTTTACAAATGAGGAAACTGAGGTAAACAGGGTCGAGTGACTTGCTCAGGGTTACCCAGCTAGTAGGTGTCTAAGGTTGGGTTTGAATTTAGGTCTCTTTGACTCCAGGTCCTGCCACCTAGCTGCCCCATTTATTTTTTTTTTATAAACCTTATCTCTCCAGTTGCAAACCCCCCAGTGAATAATAAAAAGAACTGAAAACAAAACCCTCATAACAAACAAGATTTTCTTTCCTCTCTAGTGGCCTAATACATTTTTAAAAATTTACATCCTGTTCTTTTTTCCCAAGTGCTTCTAGTATTTATACATCTAATCTCAAAATAGCCCAGTGAAGTAGGTGGAGGTGGATCTTATTATTCCCATTGCACATAGAGAAAGTAAAGTAAAGAATCCCTGACAGATGGTCATCCAGCCTTACATTCAACTCTTCCAATAACAAAGGCAATGTGTTGTAGTCACTGCCTCTGATATTTACAAGCTGAGTTATCCTTGGGAAGCCACTTATCCGCTGTCAAGGATCAAATGAGATAACATCTGATAAGTGCTTTGCAAATCTTAAACAACTATATAAATATTATTGTTATTAGTCTTCATCAAGAGGGACTTCGCCATCTTTGGACAAGTGTCATTTTTTTCCAACAGGTTGGGAAAAGGTTTAGGAACCATGTCATATAAAGAACTAATGAAGATTGCTCATCTGTATCCTAATAACAATCTTCAATTATTTGGAGGGTTGTTATATAGAAGAGGGAGGAGAATATTCTATGTGGATTCTATAGGGCAAAACTAGAGCAATGGCCAAAAGCTACAAGGTGGCAGATTTCAGCTCTTTCAAAGATCTGTAATCGGAGCAGGACAAAAGCAGCGGGGTAAAGAGCGCTGCACTTCTGAAGTTTCCAAGTTGTAACTGGACTTCATTTGTCAAAGAATGTTGAAGAGGGAATTCTGCATTGATTAGAAGGTCTGGTTAGATTCCTGAGAACTTGTGCTCCTAAAATTTTATTACTGTTTTGTACATAGAAAACATAGAATTCATTTTTATGTTCCTTGCGGAAAGACTTTCTAACCCTGTCTCACTACTAATGCGACCTTGTCCAAATAGCCCAGAAGGAAAGGGTTTTTGTGAGTTGATGTAGTCTCTCCCACCTAACCCCCCCAAAAAATCATCACAGTTTTGCTTTTTGAAAGTTGCCTAAGCTAGCTCTCCAACTACATACAGCCCATCAAGGCAGCTGCTTCCAGCTTGGCCCCAATCTGCTGATGCTTGCTCCACATCAAAGTATCACTTTAAAGAACCCAGAGTTGAAATGGGACATTAACAGGTGATGTGGTGGAAAAATAAGTTATGTGCATTGATTTCCCAAAAAAGTAGGAAGGCAAAATGCACAGGAAGTTAGTTTTAGATATTATACACATAGTAGGTGCTCAATAAATATTTGACCTTCTTTGGGAGATCAGATTGTCTCTAACCCTTCAGTAAGTTTGACACAGAATCCTACTCTGAAAGTAGCAATACCAGAAAAACACTATGATTTTTTTTCCCCTTTTCCACTTAATAGTATTGTATTTTTTTCAATTATATGTAAAGATAGTTTTCAACATTCACTTTTATGAGACTTTGAGTTACAAATTTTTCTCCCTCCCTCCCATCCTCCCTCCCTAAGACAACAAGCAGTCTGATATAGGTTATACATGTACAATCATATTAATCATATTTCTACATTAGTCATGTTGTAAAAGAAGAATCAGAACAAAAGGGAAAAACCATGAGGAAGAAAAAACAAAAAAAAAGGTGAAAATAGTATGCTTCCATCTGTGTTAAGACTTCATAGTTCTTTCTCTAGATGTGATTAGCATTTTCCAACATGAATCTTCTGGAATTATCTTGGATCATTGTATTGCCAAGAAGAGCTAAGTCCATCATAGTTGATCATCACCCAATGTTGCTGTTACTGTGTACAATGTTCTCCTGACTTCACTCAGCATCATGTAAGTCTTTCCAGTTTTTCTGAAATCCTCCTGCTCATCATTTCTTATAGCACAGTAGTGTTCCATTAAAATCATATGTCACAACTTGTTCTGCCATTCCTCAGTTGATGAGCATCCCCTCAGTTTCCAATTCTTTGCCACCACAAAAAGATTGCTATATTTTTGTACATGTGGGTCCTTAAAGCACTGTAATTTTTATAATCATCCTCCTCATAATGTAATGATCTAATTACTTCTAGATAAGAGAATTTCAGATGTGGAAAGCTTTAGCTGATGTGAGACAGAATGGGAAAGTTCAAATGATTTTTCTTCATTTTCACTGACAAGTCAACAATCATTTGTTGTCTATTTTAATCAAGGCTCTGTGCAAGGTCTTAGGGACATAAAGGCAAAAACCTTTGCTCTGAAGGAGCTTATATTCTAATGAGATGTGGCATAGAGATTGGTAGGGAAATACAAAATAATAGAAAGTTATTTCAGGAGCAAAGAGCACTAACTGCTGAATATATCAGAAAAGGCTTCTTGAAGGAGGTGTCCCCTGAGCTGGGCTCAGGAAAGAAAATCTAAAAGGATTAGTGGTACCTGAGTGACACTTTCTTTTAAAGGGTTCTCTTTTGAGGGTAAAAATGTCCATGCTTAAGATTTCTTTTTGAACTTTTTTTTTAATTCAGTAGTATTCCACAGAAAAAAAATCTAAATTCTGTGAACCTGATCTATTTTATATTGATCAGAATGGCATTAAAAAGAAGTGAAAGAAAACTTAGGGAACAGTTAGTACAAATTTTTAGATTTGATTCTGACCATTAAATTAGGAAAGTTGAACATATTGTTGATTATAACAGTAACTAATATTTGCCATAAAACAAGCATTTATCAGGCCAGAATTCATACAGTACCAGGCATTGTATCTATAGTGTTTGTACATAGTTTGTGAGCTCCTTGAGGATAGGAAGTGTTTTTGCTTTTCTTTGTATTCCCAACACTTAGCACATATTAGGCACTTAATAAAATGGATTTGACTTGTTGACTTTACTGTGCTAAACAATGGGGATACAAGTACAAAAGTGAGATGGTTCCTGCCCTCATGGAGCTTAAATATATTTTTGTAGCTTTCAGGTTTACAAAGTGCTTTACATACATTATATCATTTGATGTTCACAACTCTTCATTAGGTGCTATTATTACTATTTTACAGATGCTGGGAACCCAGGCTGACAGAGCTTAAGTGATTTACCCAGGGTCTCCATATAGCAAAGTATCCAAGGCGAGACTTGACCAGGTTGGTCATTCTGACTCCCGATCCAGCATGTTTTCCTCTATAACTCATTGCCTTTGTTATTGGAAGAGTTCAAGCTAAGGTTGGATTGTTACACCTATCAGAGATGTTGTAGAAGATTCTTTTTTTCCATTTTCTCCCACGTGAAATGGGATTAAGAAGAGCCTCTTCCACCTACTTTCCTGGGCTCTTTGGGGATCAGATGTATAAGTACTAGAAGCACTTGGGGCAAATGGAAGCTATGTTATTTTAAATGTGTATATGTATACATGATGTATGCATTCTGTATGTAGAATGCATACATATATATGTCTCCATTGAGAGGAAAGAAAACCTTGGGAAATGTTCTAGGATCTGCTTGGCCAGTCTATAGCTGTTAATTTTTTAAAAAATTAATCACAGGAAAACCTGATCTTTCTAGCAGCACTTCACATAAGGAATGTGTTCCATTAAACTGTAGCAGCAAAAGTGGGGTGATCTACCATTTCTTATTGTACTTGTTAGAAAAGTTCTGATATTATCTTAGCAAACTAAAGTTTCTACCTAAAAATATCACCACTAAGTTCCCGTTCCCTCTCTCTGCTTTAAAAGACAAAAGCTCTTACTAAAATTAAACTAAAATTAAATTAGCTCTGACTCACAAAAAAGTTCAAGGGAGTCTTAGGAAGGATTTAAACTCCGGTCTTCCTGATTCCAACTCCAGCATGCTCTCCACTGTATCACCCAGCCACTTCTTAGGAATAGAATTGAATGTGATAGTCTAGATAAATACTGTAGAAATGCCTCAGAATTCTTGGAATGCTGAGAACCCCAAAGTATGACTTTTCCCACAAAATATTTGGAAAAGAAGTAGCTTTTAACTATACATAATCTTTCAAAAATTAGATAATAGCAATTTTTAAATCAATCAGTTAGATGATATTTAGAGTCAGAATTTTGGAGCTAGATCTTTAGAGATGATCTAGTCCAATTTTTTATAGCTAAGGAAACTGAGGCTTAAAAAGATTCAACAGTTTGCTTAAGGTCATACAGTTGACTTAGTCTTATAGGTTAAGAACAAATGTTTTTTGTTTAGGAAGGACTTTTATATACTTATACCTGAAGGTCACACAAAAGTCTGGGAGGGTAGCTTATTTCTGTATCTTGTAAACTCGTTACCTATTTTTAAGTCTGTCCATGATCCGTCTCACCTTTTCCAGTGCTTAATACAGTGTCTAGCACATAGTAGGCACTTGATAAATGTTTTTATTGCTTTTCCATCCTTATTTCCTACTTGCAGCCTGTGGCCCTTACCTAATCACTTTCCTGTGACTATGCCCCTGTTTATTTTGTACTTTTTCCCTAAAATGCCTTTTCTCCTATCTATCTAAATCCCTTCCATTTTACGAGGCTCCGATTCAAGTTCTTTTTTCTTAGTCATGCCTTTCCTGAACTTCTGTATTACACAATTTAGTGCTCAAATCATATGATATATTGTTTGATAATTGTTCCATGTGTGTTAGTTTTAACCCCCCCCCAACTTAAATTCTTTGAAGTCAGAGACTTCAACCTCAGATGTTTATCTTGGTATCTAATTGGTCCCACAGATGCTATAGTTTTCCATGGAATTTGAAAAGCTAATATAATTTACTCTTGTGCGGAAAATAAAGTTTTGTATCCCCTGAAGTATCTAGTACAATGCTGATCACTAATAGTCATTCAATAAATATTTTTCAGTTTATTATTTTGTCAATTTAATTCCACCTTTGGTTTTTTAAATAACTTTTAAAGTTTAGGAGAGATGCCTGCTATTTGTGCAAGATGCTCTAAGTTCCAGATTACAAGTGATTAATCACTGTTTGCTGCACATGATCAGGCCAGAGACCCAGTGCTAGAGTGCAGCAATCTTGGTCATTTTCACTTTATTAATTTACAGAACAGTCAGCTCGCAGCCTACAATGTTGCATAAATGATAGGAACTTCAGATTTCATAAGGCAACTAAAGAATTTGAAAGTCGGTGAATTTTTTTCCTAAATGCTAAAAACATCTACATCTTGAAGTCATGGAAGCAATCTAAAAATATTAGTATGGATTTTACTGTAGAATTTCAAAAACCTCTGATGTTTATCTTGGTATCTAGTTGCTTCAGTGATTGGTCCCACAGATGCTCTAGTTTTCCACCGGACTTTTAAAATCTAATATAATTTTCTCCTACATGGGAAGTAAAGTTCATGATTTTAACTTGTGCCTTCTTGGGTAACAACTGAAACCACAAGGATAACACTGGCCTTCAACAGAAAGACACATAATCTCTTTGTTTTGTGTTGGGAATGACCAAAGAGCAGCCTCTAGGACAGATCTTTCTTTTCTGAATCCTCTCTCTATGATTCATGGAAGTAGAGAAATACGGACTGAAAACAGCTCTGAAAGAGGCACAAATGGTTATTTCAGGCAAACAAAGCCATACTTTTACATTCCCTAGTGGATCGTTTCAAGATGGTATAGCCAGAGCAGTGTTGCTTGTTCTACCTGATATCTATTTATCTGGCAATTTGAGAAAGGTGTTTAGTTTTACATTTGGACCAGGAATAGAAACGTTCAAGAAACTTGCCACAGTATCCTAAAGCAAATCCTTGTGCTTGTGAGGTCCCTGGGAATTTTTACAGATCATGTATAACCTTTTTCTTACTAAAACAAAAACAAACCTTTACACAATAACCTTCTTGATAATTAACTTGATAACCAACTTGATAATAAAATAATAATTTTGAATATCTGAATTTCCCTTTATGGAAAGTTCCAGAGAGCAGAGATTTTCTAATTTTCTATTATCTTCTATTCAAAGAAATAAAATAAAGTTCATTGCATATTTGTGTGTGTGTATACATGTGTATGTGTTTTAATTTCTCACACTGGAATTTATTTTCATATAGTATATAGGGTCAATTAAATTCCACAGGCATTTACTGAGTAGATGTTGGGAATACAAGAACCTTACAGTGTCCTGATATTGAATGAACTATATGACCTCTTAAACCTTTGTGATCTAGTGAGTTCGAATCTTCTTATAGCTCTTAAAGGATGAGCTGTTGCTTAAGGCATTCCCATATTTATTACCCTTATATGGATTCTCTGCAATAAGAATTCTCTGGTGGCTCAGAAGAAATGGCAGATTTACTCTTTTTGTTCATATAGTTCTTACCCTTTTTAAGCATATAGTTTTCTGTCAAAATATCAGGATGTCAGTATTAGTTGAGCTCTGTTGATTCTACCTGGGCAAAACAAAGTAGACTTCTGGCAAGCCTTAGGCAAGTAAGTATCATTGCTGCTATTACTTTACAAACTTCCTTCCAACTTTATATATTCTACCCTAGAATGGCAAACAAACTGATGTTCCTGGTCTTCTCCTCTTAGCACATGGCATCCAGATTATACTTTCTTATCTATGGTCCAAATTTTGGCAAAGGAGCCAGATTTAGGCTACGTAACAAATTCTATTATTCCTTGACACATCTCCCAAAATGCTCCACCCATCTCTGATACAAGTATGGTGAGTGGCCTTGATATTTACAGGATAAAAACCCAGGTGTTATAGCTATATGGCATCACTCCACATCATTCATTTTCCCTTGTGAAATTTCTGAAGGCTCAGTGAGAGCAATTAACCTTGGTTAACCAACCCTTTAAGCATTCTTTCATTACTTTTAGCAAATGAGCTCAAGTAGCTCCTTTAATTCTTCTGTGTTACCAGTATAAAACCAACTTTTTCATAGCGACTGTCTTATAATATGCTGTTGGAGCACCTTTGTTAACATTTCAATAGATATTTTGACACAAATGTTTCTTAGTGATATTGGCCTATAGTTTTCTTATAACTATTTTTTTTTAGCCTTTTATCTGCCTGGTTTGAGTGTCATAACCTTATTTGTCACATAGAAGTAGTTTGGTAAAGTGCCTTCTATTTCTGTCTTTGCAAATAATTTGTTTAAGATGAGAGAGCAGTAATCACTACTTCAGTATTTAATATGTTTGCTGTAAAGTCCATCTGGACTGATTTTTCCTCTTTGTGAGTTCACTTTTTAAATTTAACATTCATTTGTTCAATTTATGATTCTGAGACTTTTTAAAATTATCTATTTCTCATTTGTTAAACTGCATATTTTATATTTTTAAATATCTATTTCACTTAAGTTTTTGGTTTTGTTGGTATATAATAGGGTACAATAGGTTTTGATAAGTTTCTTTATTTCTTCATTTGTTGTCAATTCTCTGTTTTCATTTTTGATAATTTCATTTTCTTCCATCTTTTCTTTAAAAAAAAAGTTTTCTTAATGCTTTCTGTTAATACATACAATCATATCTGAGGGGGAAAAGCCTCTTTTATAACACAGAAAAACTATTCAACTCAATAAATACTGATTAAGCTCATACTATGTGCTATATGACATTGTGGTAGATGGCACCAGGCTTGGAATACCAGAGTTCAATTCCTGAAGTTTACTAGCTATATGACCCTGCGTAAGTCACTTGACCTCTTTTTGCCTCAGTTTACTCAGCTGTAAAATGAGGGAAATTATAGTACCTACCTCCAAGGGTTGTGAAGGTCAAATGAGATAATATTTGTAAAGTGCATAGCACAATGCCTGACACATAGTAGGTGCTATGTAAATGTTAATTTTTGTTGTTGTTCAACAAAAAAATATATTATTCCTACTAGATGAAAATAAACCATTCCCTTTAAGTAATTTACATTCCACTGGGAGGGAAACAATTTGTATGTTGAAAATTAAATGATATATACATACACACACATATTCATACATATATATAGTCAGAATATGCATGTGATCTGGGTATTTATTTAGAAAACAACATCTATGTGTTTCATATATTTATTGTTGTTGTTAAATATTTCCTAGTTACATTTTAATCCGGTTCAGGCTGTACTCAGGAGTATCGCAGTCGATGTCCATGTGTTTTGACACCTCTGCTTTAGATCATTGTAGCATCTGAAAAAAGGGAAAACTTTGTGTCTTCTTTTCCTGTACGTATTCCCTAAATTCCTTTTTCTTGTATTATTACTATAGCTAGCATTTCTAGTACTATATCAGATAATAGAGATGATAATGGGTGTTCTTTCTTTTACCGTTAATCTTAATGGGAAGGCCTGTAGCATTTCTTCTTTATATATTGTATTGGCTCTGTGTTTTAGATAGATTCTATTTACTATATTAAAGAAAGGTCCATTTGTTCCTATGCTTGTTGCCATTGTTTTTTAAACAGAAATGGATATTGTGTTTTGCTAAAATCTTTTCCTTTATTTATTGATATAATCTTGTGATTTTTATTTTTGTTGTTATGATCTATTATGTTTAGAGTTTTCCTAATATTGAACTAACTCTGCGTTCCTGGTTTAAATCAGGAAGCCTTTCCCAACTTCTGTGCTCTCGCCTCCCTCTCCCTTTTCAGATTACCTTCTACTTACACTGTGTAGATCTGTTTGTACATAATTGTTTGCATGTTGTCTCCCCTGTTAGAATATGAACTCCCTGAGGGCAAGAAATGTGTTTCTGCCTTTCCTTGTATCACCAGTACTTAGAACAGTGCCTGGAATATAGTGATTAATACATGCAGCAGCTAGATGGCACAGTGGATAGAGTACCAGGCCTAGAGTCAGAAAGACATCTTCCTGAGTTCCCTCACTAGCTGTGTGACCTTGGACAAGTCACTTAAACCCTATTTGCCTGTTTCATCATATGTAAAATGAACTGGAAAAGAAAATGGCAAACCTCTCCAGTATCTTTGCCAAGAAAACCTCAAATGGCTTCACAAATAGTAGGACACAACTGAAACGACTGAACAATAATAAATGCTTGTTGACTGACAGTCTAACCTCACATACTACTTTGTTATACAATAATTTAATGTCTTTATCACTTAATATAGTGTATTCTTATTTTCTGTGTTTTTGTCTTATTCCATATTACCCAGGTAAGGGACTTAGTGTCTTCCATGAACTTATATCTTCTCCAGTGTTTAACATGGTTCTCTTCACAGAGTTGTTGCTTCATAAGTGTTCATTCTGTAAATGAATGAATGAATGAATGAATGAATGAATGAATGAATGAATGAATTGATTTAAAATTAAAGGATCGACCCTAAAAACTTTTATTAGTCAAAAGAAAACTGCTACAATGATGAAATGTTATCTTGCCTTTTGCCCGTGATCCCCCACTACTCTCTAATTTCTTTATTGTTTTACTAAGAAGTTTGACTATTAGGTCACTGTTTTATTTTAAGATTTTCCTGACAGTTTCATTGTCACTATAGGTGTTACTGCAGTCTGTAAGAACATGTGCAAAAGTAATTTAGGCTACAGATTCCATTTTTGTTACAGATATTTAAAAAAAAAAGATTGGAATGTTTAAAAAAATACTAAAAAGCCCTTGTTTTGTGCAAGGCACTGTGCTGGGTGCTGGGGTTACAGAGACAAAAGCTAAACAGTACTTGCCCCCATGGAACTTATGCTCTATAATATTGCAAACACAGTAACATCTGGAACTTGTGATTATTAAATGGCTAACTTGTTTCAGAATATTTTACCTTTAAAAATCAAATTAGGGTTATCAGCCCTTTAAACTATGTGAGTCATAACTTAATCTTATTATCTTTTCCTCCTCAATTCAATTCCACAGATGTTTATTGAACATTTATTATGTGTCTATCAGAAACAAGCATTTTGAAACATCTGATAGAAATACAATAATCAGATCAAAAAGCTAGGTCCTTGCCCTGAAAATGAATCTTTAGTGCATTATTGCAGAGATTTGGGCTTGGTTCTGAATGGTTTAATATTTTTAACAATGCCTTAAATAGAGACATAGAGACCTGGAGTCAGGAAGACCTGAGTTCAAATACAGCCTCAGGCCTACTAGCAGCATGACCCTGGGCAAGTCACTTAACCCGTCTGTTTCAGTTTCCTCATTTGTAAAATGAGGATAATAATAGCGCCTACCTCATAGGGTTGTTGTGAAGATCAAATGAGATTTAGAAAATGCTTCCTGGCATATAGTAAGCACTTAATAAATGTGTGTTCCCTTCTCCCTCATCTGCCCCAAAGTCATTTTGAAGGAATTAAGTGTTAACTGTGCTCTGTGTGCATTTTTTAGAGTTTTGCATAGAAATGTTGAGCAATTTCTTTCCTTTGGGCATGTGCCCAATGGGAATAGAAAGTATGAGAGAAGGACCATTGGGAAAATTTTCTTTACTCCATGATTGGGGAATGTGTACTCCCTGGTGTACAATGAGCTCATTTAGAGAACCTCTTCTTTATGTGACGCAAATGATTAAAGTTATCAAAACATAGAGAATGGTGTTCTAGTGCTGAATAACAAATCATCTGGCTAATGCTTTATATGATTAACAAATTCAGACTTGCAAAAATAGCAATGGTGACATTTGAATTATGACTCTGTTTGGATTTTAAAAGTATAAATGATCATAACCTTTTAAATTATTATAGAATTACTGAAGTTGTGTTTTCAGCTAGTGTCTTCTAAGGATTTTTATCCTACTACTTGTGTTTTCTAAGGTGCTTTTCTTCCTTAAGTCAATGAGAGGCTTTCTTGGCAGACAGAGTCTTTGAAATTACTCATGAGGGAAGACCGTTGATAAAAGGCAAATAAGATAAGGCTTCCTTTGCAGAAGCACTTGTCTTTGGATTCATATTTGGGTCACCTAAAATTTAGCACATTTTATCTTACCCAAATGGATCTGTAATCTCATCTGTTCTATGCAAATCATAACCCATCCATGCCTGCCCATTTTGTGAAACTTCTGTTCATGTCTTCCCATAAATTCAACAGAAAGGATCAACTTTACATGCTGGAGGTCTTCTTTGCTTTGCATTCTCGGAACATCAAGAAGGTACCACTGTAACGGTTTGGCTATCCATCTATCATCCATACTTCACCTTTGCCATGTGACCAACCATCTTCTCTTTCTATATGTTTGCTTGATGGTATCTTTTACTTCTGTTCTTCTTTGAAGTTCCTTCTTGGCCATGTATTGTAGCCTACTCACACCCATCACATACTTCTCCTTTGTTCTTTGGAGATGGTTGTATTCTGTGTGTCTGAAATTGCAGGCTTGGTGGTCTAAGGTTCACCTTAATGTGGAACCCTTGAATGGGCTATGTAGACACTCTCTGGGTTGGCTCACTCAGTGCAATCTGCTCTCACAGGTGTAGGCTTACAGAGATATATCACCACCATACAGTTTCACTCAAGGACCTAGGAGCAGCCTAGTTTAAGGGAAATTTGCTCTCCCTTAAGACCCCCAGTGATGAGTTTCGATTTATTCAACCAATCACTGTAGTAACACTTTTAGATTGTAAAAATAAGATAGTTACCTATTAAGAAAATAGTAATAACAAATTAATCACATATTAAAGCCAGTGCATAAATAATAAATACATCACAATCCACATAAATTGCACTTTCCCACCAATGCACTGAGTAACTGTGTGGGAGAGTGGGTGCCACTTAAAGGAATTTGGCAGGAAAGCACTTGAGGAGAGAAAATCCATGTTCTCTGGATAACTCACAACTCTAGACTCAGTTGTTAATGTCCTTGACCCAGTTAGGGTCAAGAAATATCTTAGCTACATAAAACTGCATCTCTGCTTACTGCTTGTGTTTGGTTCCTCATTGCTTTCCTGCTGAGCAAATTCTCCTTTCCCCACTAGACTGTGGCATTTACAGATTCGTTCCATTTATAGTCACCCTTGGCATTTAGAAAATTTGTCTCTCAGTTGGAATAGCAATTTCCTTGCAACAATCTGGCTATCCAGCTATTATTCATTGATAGCGATGCTACATTGTCCAGTCAGAATATAGTCCACACCAGAATTGACTGTGGGCAAAGCAGATCAGTCTACCCAGCTTTTCATCCACCTAGAGCTAGAGTAGTACCTCTCCCTTTCTGCTTTTCCCTCTCAAACTAGAGTGGGGCAGCAAAGAGAAGCATGGCATCATCTCTCATAAATTCTAGGACATGCTAGAGAGCAGTTTCAGGAACTGAGCCTCTTGTCCAGTGAAGGCAAACTTCTCTCCAACCGATCAGGAATCACATAGCTGAAGCTTTTTGTCAACTGACTGCACTTTCCCTGGTTCTTTTAAACAGCTCTGACAAAGTTTATGTTTCTTCAATCTTTACTTGCCTCAGTCACCTATCTCATATTTCCTTTGCCTTTCTATGGCCTAAATCAGAACCTCTTTTCTTGCAGTGACTCATCTTTTAATTACAAGGTGATAACTTCCCCAGTTTCCTCTACAAAATGATAGTCTTTTTAAAATCATACCTCAGTCTGCAAATATTTAAATTTTTCTTTATTAGTTTTACCCTCTTTAATTATAAAACAGTTATATATAAATGAACTAAGACCAGAGGTTTCGAAGCTCTAAAGTTCTAAATGTGGTCCTCCATCTCATTTTGTGTCATTGAACTATTTTTTTCTCTTGTATTTTTCCAGTTTTTAATAAATAAAAGTTGTTTTTCAGCCTCATTTAGCCATTAAACTGTTCACATATAAATAAGGCATGGCTGTTGGCGGTAAGTTGTGTCTGATTCTTTGTGACCCTATTTTGGGGTTTCCTTGGCAGAGATACTGGAGTGGTTTACCATTTCCTCCTCTAGCTCATTTTACAGATGAGGAACTGAGGCAGACAAGAGTGTGATTTGCCCAAGGTCACACAGCTAGTCAGGTCTGAGGCTGGATTCAAACTTGTGCAGACGAATCTTCCTGATTCCAAGCCCAGTGCTCTATCCATTGTGCCACCTAGCTGCCCCAAACAAGGCAATATCCTACATTATCTAAAAATAATTTTAGTTCTTATATTTATGCCACAGTTCATTTTCTAAACAAAACTACTCAAAACCCATTTGAAATCTATTTCTAATATAAAATATATACATATACTTTCTAAAAATAGTTTTTATTAAACTAAGATTCATTTCATACTCGTTTTAGACATCAAAATGTTAATCTATGCAGCATCAATATCTCACATCCTTTAAGAATTGGCTTAAATATTTTCCTTTACATAAAATTAATTTTTTATGCCCCCCCTTTTATTCTCTCTCTCTCTTTTTTTAAGGCAATTGGGGTTAAGTGACTTGCCCAGGGTCACACAGCTAGTAAGTGTCAAGTGTTTGGTCTGAGACTGGATTTGAACTCAGGTCCTCCTGACTTCAGGGCCAGTGCTCTATCCACTGCGCCACCTAGCTGCCCCAACCCCCCCCCTTTTAGCACTAAACTCCTCCATATGAAAAATGCCTTAAAGGGACAGGACATTACATCTCACTGCCATATAGCAACACCAGTAGAATGGTGGTATTAAAAAGATGGGGAAGATAGCGGAGGGAAAGCAGTGACTTGCTGGAGCTCTCTCCCCAAACCCCTCCAAATACCTATAAAAAATGGCTCTAAACAAATTCTAAAGCAGCAGAACCAACAAAAAGACAGAATGAAACAAATTTCCAGCCAAAGACAGCCTGGATGGTTGATTGGAAAGGTGTAGCACGCGGGGCTGGGAGAGGAGCGCAGTGCGGCGAGGGCGTGCAGGCCATAGCAACCTTGGAGCAGGCCTCAGAGGGCTGAATCGCGGGCAGCTGTGGTGGTTTCCAGACTTCTCAACCCATGAACACCAAAGACAACTTGGAAGGTCAGTGGGAAAAGTCTGTGACTGCGGTGAGAGAAGGAGCTAGGTCTCAGCCGCTCCCCGGGGGCCGTGGCTGTTCCCTGAGCGTTTGGCCCACAGACTGAGGGGAAATCAAGTGGCTGATCAGAGGGGGATTGCAGGGATCTCTTTGCCAGTGCTGAGGCAGGAATCTCTTGCTTTACTTGTGCTTGGATCTGGGTCACAGTTCTCAGGGGCGGTCCTGGGGCGAGGAGGAGGGCTGGCATGGTGCAGCTTCTTGTAGCGGTGGAGAAAAAACACCTTGCCCCTTATCATACCACCTTGGAAGAACTGAAAATTTTCAGGTCCCTAGAAGTATCTCTGAAAACAGCTGTACAAACCCCCGAAACTTGGGACAGTACATTCTCCACATTGGAAGCAGACTTTTACCTTAACAAAGAGTTTAAAACTCAAGTAATTGACCGGGATCATGAGTAAGCAGCGCAAAAAGAGTCAGACTATATTATCTTACTTTGGTGACAGAAGATCAAAATATACAACCAGAAAAAGACAATGAAGCTAAAGCTCCTACATCCAAAGCCTCCAAGAAGAATATGAATCAGTCCCGGCCTTGGAAGAGCTCAGAAGGGATTTTGAGAAGCAAATAAGAGAAGTAGAGGAAAAACTGAGAGTTTTGCAAGAAAATCATGAAAAACAAGTCAACAGCTTGCTAAAGGAGACCCAAAAAAATACTGAAGAAAATAACACCTTAAAAAATAGCCTAACCCAAATGGCAAAAGAGGTCCAAAAAGACAATGAGAAGAAGAATGCCCTAAAAAACAAAATTGGCCAAATGGAAAAGGAGGTCCAAAAGATTACTGAAGAAAATACTTCCTTAAAAATTAGAGTAGAGCAATTGGAAGCTAGTGACTTTATGAGAAATCAAGACACTGTAAAACAAATTCAAAAGAATGAAAAATTAGAAAACAATGTGAAATATCTCATTGGAAAAACAACTGACCTGGAAAATAGATCCAGGAGAGAGAATTTAAAAATTATTGGACTATCTGAAAGCCATGATCAAAAAAAGAACCTAGACATCATCTTTCAAGAAATTATCCAGGAAAACTGCCCTGATATTTTAGAACCAGAGGGCAAAATAGAAATTGAAAGAATCCACTGATCTCCTCCTGAAAGAGATCCCCAAAGGAAAACTCCTAGGAATATTGTAGCCAAATTCCAGAGTTCCCAGGTCAAGGAGAAAATATTACAAGCAGCCAGAAAGAAACAATTCAAGTATTGTGGAAACACAATCAGGATAACACAAGATTTAGCTGCTTCTACATTAAGGGACCGCAAAGCATGAAATATAATATTCCAGGGGGCAAAGGAGATGGGATTACAACCAAGAATCAACTACCCAGCAAAACTGAGTATAATCCTACAGGGGAAAAAATGGTCATTCAGTGAAATAGAGGACTTTCAGGCATTCTTGATGAAAAGACCAGAGCTGAATAGAAAATTTGATTTTCAAATACAAGACTCAAGTGGAACATGAAGAGGTAAACAGGAAAGAGAAAATCATAAGAGACTTATTACAGTTGAACTGTTTACATTCCTGCATGGAAAGATGATATTTGTAACTCATGAGACCTTTGCCAGTATTAAGGTAGTTGGAGGGGAAAAAATTATATGTATGTGTATATATAGATATAGATAGATAGAGGGCACAGGGTGAGTTAAAGATGAAAGGGTCATATCTGGAGAATAAAACTAAGGGGTGAGAGAGGATTATACTAGGAGAAGGAGAAAGGGAGAGGTAGAACGGTAAATCATCTCACAAAAAAAAAACAGAGAAGAAAAGGCTTTTACAGTGGAGGGGAAACGGGGGAAGGTAAGAGGGAATAAGTGAATCTTATTCTCATAGAATTTGACTTAAGGAGGGAATAACATACACACTCAATTGGGTATGGAAATCTGTCTTACCCTACAGGAAAATGGGGGGGGGGGAAGGAAACAAGAGAGTAGGGAGATGATAGAGAGGAGGGCAGATTGGGAAAGGGGGTAATCAGAAGCAAATACTTCTGAGGAAGGACAAGAGTCAAAAGAAAGAATAGAATAAATGGGGCAGGTGGGATAGGATTAAGGGAAATAAGAGTTAGTTTTTCACAGCATGCCTACTATGGAAGTGTTTTGCATAACTGCACATATATAACCTATATTTAGTTGCTTGCCTTATCAATGAGGGTGGGCGGGGAGGGAGGAAGGGAGAAAACTTGGAACCCAAAGTTTTAAAAACACATGTTTAAAAAAAATGTTTTCACATGCAACTGGGAAATAAGAAATACAGGAAATGGGGTACAGAAATCCATCCTGCCCTACAGGAAAATTGAAGGGAAAGGGGATAAGAGAAGGAGGGGGAGAGATAGAAGGGAAGCAGACTAGGGGAAGGGGTATTCAGAATGCATGTCATCTTGGGGTGAGGGGAGGGGTGAGATGGGGTGAAAATTTGGAACTCAAAATCTTGTGGAAGTAAATGTTGAAAACAAAAAAATAAATAAAAATTGCCATAATATAAAAAAAATGTAGATTAAAGACTAATTGGAGATTAAACAACCTAATCTTAAAGAATGAGTGAGTCAAAGAACAAATCACAGAAACAATCAATAATTTCATTAAAAAGAATGACAATGAGACAACATATCACAACCTATGGGATACAGCAAAAGTGGTGATCAGAGGAAAATTTATATCTCTAAATGCTTAAATTAATAAAAGAGAAAAAGAGCAAACCAATGAATTGGGTATGCAATTTTAAAAAATACTAGAAAAAGAACAAACTAAAAACCCACAGTTAAACACTAAATTGGAAATCCTAAAAATTAAAGGTGAGATTAATATAATTGAGTGTATAAAATCATTGAAAAAATAAATAAAACCTGGAGTGAGTTTTGCGAAAAATAAAAAAAAAATAAAAATAAAAAGATGGGCCCTTTGCATCTCCCAAAGGCAATCTATTCTGTTCTCCTCCTCCTATTCAACTCTGGCCCTGACTCATTTTCCAACTGCACTGGTTGTCCATACTGATATAAATTACTGATGGAAAAGAGACATAGGTTGTCCATCCAATTGCATGCAGATGTAAATACAAAATCTGGGCAATAGATAATTCTTCATCCCCTTGGTCTTTTGTTTGTGAATTGTTGGAACAAACTCTTTTGAGTGATTCCATTTTATCTTGGTCTCCAGGAATGTGTTTATCAACAATATCTAATGAGAAATAATAGCATCCTTATTTGATAAGAGGCGAAACTAAGTGGATTATAAATTGTATGTTTACCCTGTAGATAAAGGAGACAATTCTTAAAGATTATAAATTGTTGGACAGTTGCTCATCAGCATTGATTGACAGTTGTTATTGTTTTTACAGAGAATTCCTTATGCCAATAAAATCATAAGTCTAGACATAAAAAAAGTTTGGCATTCTTAGTAGAGGTCTTTTTTATTAAGTTACTATTTCAGTGCAGCAAATCATACTCCCAGGGCTAACAATAATAATATAATACTTTAAAGTTTTGCAGTGCAGTTCACATATGTTAATTCATTTGCCCCTTATAAAAACCCTGTGAGGCAGATGCTATTAATATCTCCATTTTTACAGATGAGGAAACTGAAGCACAGAGAGGCTATATTACTTTCCCAGGGTCACAGAACAAGTTTCTGAGACAGGATTAAAACTAGGCTCTTTCTGACGTCAAGTCCAGAGCTCTATCCACTCTATTAGAGTAGAATCAGAAATAGTACCCAGGTCCTTGACTACAGTTTCAGCTATGTATTTGTGTCGGAAAGCAAAACGAAAACAAACCTAGCTCATCATTATTTTAAAGTACCAACCTACACGTTGTCATGTTTTAGGTGCTAAACTAAATATTAAACAGACATTCTGCCTTGGAAGCTTACAGCTTGAAGGACATTATTGAAATTGACTAACACAACACTGTGGGCCTGTCACAAAATCAAATATCTAACATTTTTCTCATCTATAGTTAGTTTTCATCACATATTTGTGGTATCTAGGAGATAGGAAAGGAGGAAAGAAGCATTTATTAAGCACCTAAAAGGTATTATATGATCAGAACATGAGCTTTGGGGGGATATACCATCTTCTGACTAATTGGAAAAGGTTTTGTTGGGGAACTAGAATTTTAGAAACTTGAGTTTATGAAGTCATATCAAGCAAAGAGTATGGCCAGAGAGAAGTCTTGCAGGTGGGAGAGGGATTTTTTTCTTAGTGCTTTTTTATTTCCTCTCAGGATTTTGAAGTGGGTCTCTGGTGAGGCCCATTTAAAATCTCATTTACCTTAGTATTTCATTGTCCCTTCTGGCTGGGAAAAAAAAGAAAATTTGTGTGACAATTATTGGTTCTCCAGAACAGACTGACCTGCTATATAACTGAGATCTGTGTTCCTTTGTACAAGGCAGTGAATCACTATGAATGGAGCTCATGTTTCCTATTGTGTTCTGATGGTCTTAACACAAATGGGGATTTTATTAGTGAAAATATGAGGACAAATGTAGTATCATGTTTTAATCACATTTTTAGAATTTAATTTGTACTGACCCTGTTATGTTTATATATGATTATTATTATTATTAATGTGTTTTAAAAATAATAATTAAATTTGCAGTTTGGAAAAAAGTTAACTTCAATTATACTTGAAGTATTAACATCCCTATTTTTTTTCATGATATCCATAAAAACAGACTGATTTTACAGTGATTGATTTATGCCTAAATCATATAAATTCATTCCACCCAACTCATTGTTCTGTTTCAGAAAATGACACCAGGGAATATTTTGTGGAGGGAATGGGGAACAAATGCTACATAACTCACAAAAGAATTGTTTCTTTTTGTTCCAGTGTGTTTAAAGCTTTTATTCTATACCTCCAGTCCCTTTTTCAGCCAAATTCCTAGAAAAAAAAGTTGCTTAACATTGTCTCTACTTCCCTTTTTTCATTTCTGAACCCCTTTGCAATTTGGCTTCCAACCTCATCACTCAACTTAAACTGCTCTCTCCAAAGTTACCAGAGATCTTTTAAATTGTCAAATCTGATAATCTTTTCTTATTCCTCATCCTTGACTTCTCTATAGCAATTAACACTTGTTGACCACCATCTTCCTAAATACTGTCCCTTCTCTTGACACCATTCTCTCCTGATTCTTCCTACATGTTTGACCATTCCTTTTTTGGCTGCTTTGCTAGTTCCTTATCCATATTATGGCCCTAACTGTGGGTACACCCTCAGATTCTCTTCTGGGCCTTCTCATTTCTCTTACTGTACATTCTTTCATTGTGTGGTCTCCAATCAGCCCCTATAGGATTAATCTGTATATGTGTCTGATTTGTACATCTTTATATCTCACCTCAGTCTCTCTGCTGAGTTCCAGGTCTATAACACCAGTTTCATGTGTGCCATTTCAAACTAGATGTCTCATAGACATCTCAGACTCAGCAAGTCCAAAATTGAATTTATTATATTTTCCCTGAAACCCAACCCTCTTCCAGGTCTCCTACCCTATTGAGGGCACTACCATTCTTCTGGTGCACAGGGTTCACAACCTTGGTATCATCCTTGACTCCTCATTCTCCCTCACCTCCACATATCCAATTCTCAGATCTTGCTGTTTCTACCTCAGTAGCATCTCTCATATCCATCTCTTTCCCTCTACTCACACAGCCACCGTCTTCATTCAGTCCCATATCACCTCCAGTCTAGACTATTGCAATGGCCTCCTTAATCAGTCTTCCAAGTCATCCTCCATACATATATACATATATATGTATATATGTATGTATGTATATTACTTGTCTATCTGAATTCTCCAATCTAGTCAGATTGACCTTATTGCTATTATTTAATCAATCAAAAAACATTTATTAAGTGCCTACTATGTGCTAGGCACTGTGCAAAATGCTGGGGATACAAATAGGGGCAAAAGATCATCACTGCCTTCAAGGAGCTTACAACCTAATGGTGGAGACAACACACAAAGAAGTATATACAAGACAAGCTATATACAAGATAAATAGGAAATAATTAACAGAGGGAAGGCACTGGAATTAAGAGAGGTTGGAGAAGGCTTCCTGTAGGAGGTGGGATTTTAGTTGTAACTTAAAAGAAGCCAGAGAGGTCAGTAGTCAGAGAGAAGGAGGAAGAGCCAAGTGGATGACAGCCAGAGAAAATGCTTGGAGCTGAAAGATGGAGTGTTTTGTTCATGTTGAACAGCCCAATGCAGACCAGTGTCACGGATTCGAAGAGTATGTAGTGGAGAGTAAGGTGTAAGAAGACTGGGGGGTGAAGGGGAAACACCTAGGTTATGAAAGACTTTGAATGCCAAACAGAGCATTTTGTATTTGATCCAGGAGGTGATAAGGAACCACTGATGTCTACTGGGGCAGTAGTGGGGGGTGACTGAATGGAGGATAGATCGGACTGGGGAGAGACTTGAGGCAGCAGACCCACCAGCAGCTATTGGCATAATCTAGGTAGAGTGGGGCAGTGTCAGAGTTGAGAAGGGGAAATAATCAAGAGATGATGCAAAGAGAAAATCAACAGGCCTTAGCAACATCTTGGGTATGGCAGGTGTAGGGAGGAGGGGGGAACCCTGAGAGATAGTGACAAGTCCAGGATGACTCCTAGGTTACAAACCTGAGGGACTGGGAGGTTGTTGTTGTCCTCTACATTAATAGGGAAGGTTAAAGGATGGGAGGGTTTAGAGGGAAAGATGACCAGTTCCATTTTGGATATACTGAGCTTAAGATGTCTACTAGAAATTTATTCTGAGATGTCTGAAAGGCAGTTGGAGATTAAGGACTGGATATCAACAGAGAGATTGGGGCATGATCCATAGATTTGAGAATTCTTATTATAGAGATAGTCTTTAAATCCATGCAGGCTGATGAGATCACCAAGTGAAGCAGTATAGAAGAGAAGGCCAAGGACAGAATCCTGAGGGACACCTGTGGTTAAAGGGGGTGATCTGGAAGAGGATCCAGCAAAGGAGAGAGAGCATTGGTCAGATAGGAGGAGAACCAGAAGAAAAGTGGTGTCCCAAAAACCTAGAGGAAAAAAAAGTATCAAAGAGGAGAGAGTGACCAACGGCTTCAAAGGCTGCAGAGAGATCAGGGAGAATGAGGTGTGAGAAAAGGTCATTGGATTTGGCAACTAAGAGGTCATTAGTAACTTTGGAGAGAGCATTTTCAGTGGAATGATAGGACTGGCAGCCAGATTGTAAGGGAGTTATGAAGAAAGTAACAAGACAGAAAGTGAAGGTAGCTATTGTAGATGGCCTTTTTAAGGAGTCTAGCTACAAAGAGCAAGAGAAATATAGGATGATAGCAGGGATGGAGGATCAAGTGAGGGTTTTTTCAGGATAGGGAAGCCATGGGTATGTTTGTAGGCAGTAGGAAATGGGCCAGTAGGGAGGGGGAGATTGAAAATAAGTTAAAGAGTGAGGATGACTAAGAATGGGATCACTCGAACAAGTAAAGGTGTTGTTAGCCTTGGTAAGGAGAAAAGCCACTTTATCATAGAAGACTAGGGTGAAGGAGGAGAAAGGGACAGAAAGCATCTGAGTGACAGGAGGTGAGGAAGAGGAGAGAGGAGGGAACCCTCAGTGGATGGCCTCAATTTTTTCTCTAAAATAGAAGGCAAGGTCTCAGAGATAGTCAGGGGAGGGAGCCATGGAAGGCTTGAAGAGAAATGGAAAGGTTTGGAAGTACCACTGTGGAGAAGAGAGTAGTGAGTTGATAAGGGAAGTATAATAGCATTGCCTAGAGTCAGTGGAAGCCCAGTTAAGATTGTGTAACAGAAATTTGTAGTGGACCCTGCCAGAAAGGGTGGCTTTCGTTTGGCAACACTCCATCTCCTCTCTCCATACCTTCTCATGAGCTATCTGTCCCTCATGCCTGGAATACATTTCCTCCTTTACTCTGCCTTGTTAAATCCCTTCTTTTCAGACTCAAGTCACGTACTACTTGATCTTTCCTGGTCTCTCCCTGATCTACCTTGAATCCATTTTGTATTTTCTATATGTATATATATATATATATACACACACACACACACACATATATATACACACACACGTATATATACACACACACACACACACACACACACACATACATACATACATACATACATATATATGAGCACTGGAAACCTTCACTGCCCCACCCTTGGTCAGGGATCTGGAGCAATCATCGTTATGTAGATACTATACTCCTGAGTGAGTCTTCCTGACTCCAGGCCGTGCCCCGTCCACTGTACCACCTGGCTGCCCCCTCTACCAAACAGATCAGGCAACAAATACAAATATAATAGCAAAGCTTTTTATTAGACCAGAATATATTGTTAAAAATGACATGGGACAATCAAGTAGTAAAATCATTGTCTCCTTTCTATGTGCAAACAGGAATGATTTCCCTCTCACAGATTCTCAGGGCAGTGGGAAAGGAAATACTCCCTGACAACTTGTATCTTGATTGGAACACTGCTTATAATTGTTCTGAATAATCTGGCAGCGCATCACTGCTGCTTCTGCATCCAGAGGGGTCATTCCTCTCTCCTCTGAGGCTGTTATGTCTCTGCTACATTTCTGTGCCCATCTAAGGATGTTGTTTTTTATTGTGGCTTCTCCCTCAAAGAGAATATCAGCATTGTATGTGTGTGTGTATGTGTCTGTGTGTGTCTGTGTGACTGCCTTGAAGCCAGATGTGGTGGTGGATTGCCTGTGATACTTCCTACTGGTCATGCCAAGGCTAATAGATTGCCTGAGTTCTGGAGCTTTGAGCTGCAATGGCCAAAACCAATCAGACATCTACCATAAGGCCAGCACTAGTATGGTGATCCCTCATGAATAGGTCAAAGTTCTTGTGCCAATCAGTAATGGGGTCAGGCTTTGATGAGTGGTCCATGTACTTCCAGCCTGAGCGAGATAGGGAAACTCAGGAGAGAGAAAGAGACAGAGACAGAGAGACCGACAGAGACAGACTGTTCTGGACAACTTGCTCAGAGATTAATCAACACCTTCACAGCTTTTTAAATATGTAAACAGCTATACCTAACTACAACAAAAGGGCTCCTTAATCAGAACTAACACCTCTGTCGATAGGAAGTCCCCTAGACTTCTCTGATAACCTGGAGTGAGTGAATTATTTTCAACTTCCATCATGCCTCTGGGTACCTTTGACCTGTGCTTCTGTCTTTTATACCCCTGTGTATGCCCCTGTCTTCTTTATATCTGAAGGAAGAGCCTTATTCATATAGTTCCAGAGGGTAGAAGTGTGAGGAAGAGTCAAAGAAGATGTTGAATTCTGTCTTTAACTCTTCTGCCCCAAATTTATCTTCCTATTAGGCTCAACTCCAGTTGCATCTTCTGTGGGAGGCATGAGTGACTGTGGGAACAGAGGGACAGGAGAAGGCGAGGTGAGAAAGGGAGCCTAAGAGTAGTCCAGTTTGTCAAGAACTCAAGTCTATAGGAAGGGGAATGATAGGAGACAAAGTTAGGACAGTAGTTTGAAGTCAGATTATTGAGAGCTTTGAATGCCAGGATCAAGAGTTTGTATTTTATTTGGTAGGTAATCAGAAAGACTGAGGGTTTTTGAGTGGACGAGTGATATAATCAGAGCAGTGACCATCACTGGAATCAAAAAGAAGAAAGAATGACTAAATCTAAAGGAGCACATTATGGCAAGTAGGGCCTTTGATCAGTGGGTCACGCTATTTTGCAAAACAGGGAGCTGTCACTGGGAATGTTCGAGCAGAGACTAGCTGACCATCTTTCAGGAATGCAGTGTGAACTTGTCTTAGATCTTCCTTCCAGCTCTTAAGTTTCTATTCAGTTCATAAATTCATTGCTATTTCTGCCCAAATACCTTAGTGTAAGGTATTCTGGAACAGCACAGCATACCAGAAAAGGTGGAGGACCCAGGAGCACCTGCCTCAACATTTATTAATTGTGCAACTACTGGCAAGTCATTTACCCTGTCTGAGCTTCATTTTCCTCATCTGCAAAATAAGAATAAAAACATGTGCACCACTTATGTAAAACTGAATTTATTAGTTTCGTTATCTCATTCTTATATTTTTGAATGGGATTCAGATAGGAACGGCCATTGGACAAGTTACTGTCCTACTATTTTTCTTTTATATTTACTCTTCTGTTAGCTAGGGCATAGGTGAATAAAATAACTGCTTTTTGTAGTTGAATGAAAGTGGTAGGATAGAAGTTCATCCTTGATGCTGACCAAAAGCATCCTTGATACAACTCCAGTAGCAGACAGGGGAACAGGGATTATATCTACCTCATCGTATTCCAACATGTATTTCTTATAATTATTATTATTATTGTTATTGTTACCATTAATTAAAGCTTAGAATTTCTCTAACTAGAAAAGGTTATTTTAGACCATGAGAAGGAGAGATATCTATTGCCTTTTTATCACTTGCTTGGAACTAAGACCTACATTTCTATCTTGCAGAAATCCTCCTCATTTCAAAACCCAACTCAGATGCCAACTCCTTCAAAAAGTCTTTCTTAATACAGCTAGCAAGAAGTTATGTCAGCAACTGAACAGTGTTAAAATCTGTCATGCACTTTGATCTCTCCTATGTTCTTATTTTATTCTTTGCATTATAGTTATTTGTGCATATATCACATTAAACTATAAGCTCTTTGAGGGCAGAGACTTTTTGAGTGTTTTCCCCACCAGGAACTAGCATGGTGGTTCTTATATAGCAGGTTCTTAATAAACATTTGTTGAAGTATCAAATTTTAGACAGTTTCCAAGACTGTTAGGAAACCATTCCCAATACCAATTCCCATGGAACTTCAGCATAATCCTTTCTTTACTCATAAATGTTTTATTTCACATCTTAAAAAAAGGTTTCTTTTCCATAAGACAATTCTTTGTCTATTATAAAGCATTTTCCATAATTATATTGCTTGGTAACACTTTAAAAAAAAACAATCTTTTATATAGAACCGTGTGGAGGGAATTTTGAAGGCCCAAATAATGTGTACTGATTCTTCTTAGTTCACAAGATTATCCACCACCTTCAAAGAACCTAATAAATTGGCAAGAATTTATTCTCCTTTATAAAAATCATATTGCCTTTTCCCTAACAGTTTTTGCTTGAAATGTCAAAATTTAACCTTAACTCAGTTTGTATTTTAGGGTATTCCTTAAAGGGTTCATTTAATTTCCATTTGTTCTTTTCGAATAAATAGAAGTAGGAATGTGCCTGCCATTGAATTGTTTTCTCTGTCAAGCCACTGCATTGTTTTGGCATGATTATCAGACTTGACCTTTAAGACATGGGGGTGGTCTCACCATTCACAGAAGAGTAGAACCACTCTTTCTAAATGCATATAAAGTTCAATGCAGTCTATTTAGTTATAAACTTTTTTCACTTTATCTAAGTCTCAGATTTCTCAGTTTTTTGATTTGTAAATTTATTGTGTTTATTGTAAATTCATTTATTTTATTAATATAGTCTAGTAATACTTCCAAACTGATCTTTTAGGATATCTTTAATAGTGCTAGGGAGGAGAAAGTATGTCTGAGTCTGGAGAAGGGTGGACAAGTACGAAATATGCGCTTAAAAACAATTGCTCTCTTATTTTGAACACAGACTGAAGTGATTGTGTGGTTTTGCTTTTTTTTTTTAAATCTTTGGTTCACTCTCTGATTCCATAATATAGTGGAAAGAACCCTGCATTGGGAGCCAGAAAATGTGAGATCTAGACCTGTGGTACCACTAGTGTTTGCTTGTTGCAAAATGAAGAGGATGGACTATGTGTCTCTAACTTATAAAGTTCTGTGACCTTTTTGTTTAATTAACATTATATAGTTTCGATTACATGTATATTCAGTCCTAGCCAATATAGGAAGATAAAATGAAATTTAACACTGCCCAGGCCTCAGGGAAATTATGATGTAGTGGGGGATCTATCCATTACCCACCAAGTTGCCCAAGTGATTTTTCTTAAAGCTCAGGTCTGACCATGTCATTCCCCTAGTTCAATGAGTCAGACTGACTCCCCATTATCTCCAGAATCAAATATTAATTCCTCTGTTTGGGATTTAAAGCCCTTACCAACTTGGCCCCTTCTTACCTTTCCAGTCTTTTTATACTTTACTCCCAAGCAACACTAGCCTCCTTGCCGTTCTTGGCATAAGACATTGGTCTGACTTGGTGCCTTTTCATTAGCATTCTTTGCCTGGAATACTATCTCTCATTGCTTCTGCCTTTTAGCCTCCCTGGTTTATTTCAAGACTGGTATCTGAAGCAATAGTTTCAGTTTCATCATTTTATAGGTATTTGATTGTCTTGCCTTTCAGTGCTCGTGAAGCAAACAGGTCACTTTGAAGGTAACTGCTACTTGCAGAGGATGAAGAAGTAGAGAAATTCTATGAAAAATTCAAAAAGATCTTCCAAATTTTCAGGTCTTAATGCTTAGTGACTTCACTTTGAAAGTGGGCCTGGGGAAGGAAAGGAAAACAACACAATGTAGAAAATACGGTTTGTGATTAAGAAATGGAAGAAACCCAAAATTTGTTTCCAAATATCATAAATATCTTTGTTAAGGACAAAATTAAAAGGTGCTTAATGTGGTAAGCCCCAGATAACATTGTTGAAAAATGAAACTGGCATATGACAATATGTTAATGTAAAAAGTGACTATTTAGTGACATTCTTCATTTCAGAATCTTTTGTTTGATTCCTGTCAGACCATTAACTGGTAGAATAAAAGTAAAAAATAAATAACAAATTTCAAGAAAGGATAAACATGAGAAAATAATGTCAAATGATTTACCAATGGTGTGATTAAAAACAATCCTCTGAATATCATAATTTATTGCCATATTAGAAATCATTTACTATTTTTCCCCATTCATCGAGCATCCATTATCTCCTTTGTGGGTAGCATGGCATAGTGCAGGGGCTTTGTATCCTGGCCTCCTTGAGCAAACAGTCAATTTGGTGAACCTTGTGGACTCCTTCCCTGAATCATGCTTTTATATGCATAAAATAAAATACAGAGGATTACAAAGGAAACCAATTATATTGAAATACAGTTATCAAAGTATGTAAAAGCAAGTTCATGTCATACAAATGGGAAAAGGACCCACATGTACAAAAATATTCATAGCAGCTCTTTTTGTGGTGGCAAAGAATTGGAAATTGAGAACATGCCCATCAATTGGGGAATGGATGAGCAAGTTGTGGTATATGAATGTAACGGAATACTATTGTGCTATAAGAAATGATGAACAGGCTGACTTCGGAAAAACCTGGAAAGACTTGTATGGTCTGATGCTGAGTGAAGTGAGCAGAACCAAGAGAACGTTGTACACAATAACAGCCACGTTGTGCAATGACTAATATTGATAAACTTAACCCTTCCCAACAATACAAGGATCTAAGACATCTCCAGAGGCCTCATGATGGAAAATGCTATCCACATCCAAAGAAAGAACTATGGAAGTTGAATTGCTATTTTTTTCTCTTCTGTTGAGTTTTGTTTCCTCTTTCTGATGGTTCCTCCTATTGGTTTTAATTTTTACTTACAACATCACTAATGTGAAAATATGTTTAATAGGAATGTAAATGTATAGCCTATATCAGATTGTGCGCCATCTTGGGGAGGGTGATGGGGAGGAAGGGGGAGAAAAATTTTAAACTCTAAAGCTTATGGAAGTGATTATTGATAAATCAAAATAAATTAATAAAAAATTTTTAAAAAAAGAAAAAAAAAAGCAAGTTCATGGAAACCAAGTTAAGAAGCTCTGGCACAGTGGATAAAAACAGCTAGCCTCAGAGCCAGAAAGACATGATTTCAGGCCTTGCCTCTGCTATAGACTTTTTGTGTGACTTCTCAGCATTGGAGGCATTCTCTAAGGCAATTAACTGTGTAGAAGGTGTAGCCTTGACTGAGCTGCAGTGGACTAAGTCAGTCATATGAAGTCTGTTACCAATGTGGTAAGCCCCCAGAAGGAGGCACCCCGCCCTGCCCTGGCTACCTAAACTGGGGTGGACTGGCCCTGGTCAGGAATGAAGCAGGTTAAAGCACCAATGCAGATCAGCATTGGGTTGAGGTCCAGGAGTGTGGCCAATGCACTCCTAGCCTGGGAGAAATAAAGAGACTAAGTCACAATACAAGCTACATTAGTATTGGGAATTTCCTCACCTCGGAATTCCTTATACCAAAGAAATCAAAGATCCAGTCCTATGTGCCAGGTATTATGCTAGGTCCATGGGAATACAAAGACAAAAAATGAAATAGTTCCTGCCCTTAGTATGGAATATATATATGCAAAGTAAATAATAAGACATTCACTGTAGGGAAGCCAGGTTGGGAAGTCCTGGGGCTACTAAGGAATAGGAAATTGGATGGAGACATAACTTCCTTAGAAATGGAGTACCCACAAATAGTAATGACAAGAACAGCATATATCTTTACTGACTTGTTTACTTACTTGTTCTGAAGAATAGTAATCTAATTTTATTATCTTTAGTCCTATAAATATTAGCACTTCCTAATTTGTTTTAGATATTATAAATGATCATACATGCTAATACAATATATTATGATAGAGAAGGGTAGGAATGGGCCTTTCCTATATTTTTTAGATTTAAAATTTTTATTGTTATCTTTTGTTTTTACATCATTTTCATTTCTGAATATAATCTTCCTCCACCCATATTCATCAAACCATCCTTTGTAACAAAGAATAAAAATAGGAGGGGGGTAGAAAGCAACTAAGCAAAACTAACTAACACATTAAATAAGTGTGACAGTGTATAGGGATTTCATGCCCGCAATTCTTCACTTGTACAAAAAAAAAAAGAGTAGGAGGTGCATTGTTGAATCATTTTTAGGACCATATTTGGTCATAATCACACAATGTTTAGTTTCCCTTTTCTTCTTTCCATTTCCATTGTTGTCATTATATATATTATTTTTCTGGTTCTGCTTACTTCATTTTGCATCAGTTCATATAATTTTTCCCATACTTCTTTGTATTCTTTGTATTCTTGTATTCATTGTTTATTTTGCTGCTGTAATAGCAGTAATTAATTTGCAGCAATTTGTTTAGCCATTTCCCAAGCAATGGACATCTCTATTCCTAGTTGTTGGCCCCTCCAAAGAGTATTGCTGTAATTTTTTTAAAAATTTCTATAGGTCCTTGCTTTCTGTCTTTGAACCTCTTGGGAATATATGCTCAGCAATGAGATCTTAAGAGATATGGACATTTTAGTTACTTCCTTGATATAATTTCAAGTTGCTTTTCATCAATTCCCAGCTTCACCACTATCAAATTAGCGTACTTATCCTTCTACAGCCCTGAAACATTGACTATTCCCATCTTTTGTTATCTTTGCCAATTTATTTGGTGTCAGTTAAAAGCTCAGAATTGTTTTTGAATTTATTTATTGACGGTTTATTTGCTTATGCTCAAGGTCTTTAAAAGTTTTCTTCCTCTTGAGATCTTTGATAATTTAATCTTTTTTCATTATTTCCCCCTGTAGCGGTTTCTACCTCAGAGCTTTCTTAGCTTCCTCCCATCCTGGAGAATTCACTTTACACTGACCTCAGTCTCTGCCTCAAGTCATTTGTAGGGGAACAGAACTGGCTTCAAGCTGGGCCTTTTCCCCTGGACTTCGGTGAAGGTCTCAGACATTGGTGCCCTGCCACAGTTACCTCTGTTCCTCAGTTCTCCAGTTGAACTCTTTTGCAACATAGCTTAGCTGCAATTCCAGCCAAAGCCAGCTTCTGCCTTTTGGTTTTCCCCAGTAAGGAGAGGAGGTGGGGACAGAGTTGAGTTGTGTTACAAGCCCACTGAGTTGGCTTGTGCAGCCCTTCCAGAGCGTAGTAGCCAATGTGGTAGGCATGCTGAGAACATTAGAGGTTAGGGCAGGGGTGGGGAACCTGTGGCCTTGAAGTCTGGAGTCAGTCAAAGGGCCCCACTTAAGGACCTAGAGGGCTACATGTGGCCTCCAGGCTGAAGGTTCCCCACCCCTGGGTTAGGGATTAGTCTTTTCTACTGTTCACTTGGTTTTTACCTTATTAGGGTTCTTGGTTTCTTAAACTATGGAGACAGGAACTGAATGTTTTATCTCTTAGACAGAATTCCTCTTTTGGAGAGGTTTGAGAGGTCCTAAAGGAATTTTTTTTGGTACATTACTATAGAAAACATTTTTTAAAGCTCCAATTTAGCAAGAAATCTTTAATTTAGTTTTTGGCTGGATGTGTTCCTTTTTCAATGTATTTAAAGCAAAAGCTAGCTAAATTAACGAGAAAATGAGGTGAAAATTTGAGAGGAATGGGTATTCTCTTGCAAACTTTGGGTCTGTTTCTCAGAATCTCCTTAATTTGGACCAGATTTTTTTTAATAAGTTATTTATGTGGTAATAATCCATCTAATCTTATGGGAAATGGGTATGGGTATGGGAAAAAATGAATTGGACTTGCACCAGTAATCTGGAGGAGTTCATTACAATTACTGGGTTAAAAATGAAAGGAATTAGTTCTTACTTCATCGCTGTAAAACTATCTTTTAATATAAAGCCAATGGCTATAACTGTCCTTTTTTTATTTTTCCTGGGTAAATAGGTAAGGTGCAGGAAGTAGAAATGGGTTGCTTATCAAAATTAAACTATAGCAAATGGATGGCACAATTTTATTCTAATTACTATGTGTATTACAATAGTGCAGAACATAGGTCTACAGTTGGAAGGGACCTCAGAGGCCAATTAACACTCTTCATCTGAGAGTGTTTATTGGATTTAAGTTGTACCAAATATAGAACAAAATGGCAAATTCAAGCTTTTTAAATATAATTTATGATGGAAAAAATTGAACTCTGCATGCATTATTCAGTGTTAGACTGATGGGAGCATCAGTGCTTTTACTTGAGCAACTCACCAGTTCAGATTAGTTTTTCATGTTTTTTGCAATATCATATGGGCAGTGATCTAAATGTTGTGCCATAATATCAGTTGGAATCCATATTTGAAATAATAGTCAGTGGTAAAAATAGTGAGAAATTTAATGCTGAGCTGATGCCTGCCTTAGAGTACAATTTAATGCCGAGCCACCTTAAACCACACCTGTTTACCACCTTAAACCACACCTTCTTTTCTGTTGAGTTCTATATCCTTTTGTTCTACCTGAGTACCTCACTCTGTGTACTGTTTGATTCAGTTGTATTTGTGCCCCCTTCAATGAGATAGTTACTTTTCTAGCATGAAAGAAAGGCACAAATGTGTATCAATCCTAGCTCTTATGTGTCACTCTTTTATAATTGCACTTCCTCACTGGCATTGCTGTGATATAGATGAATATTGCTTTTTATTTTTCCTTTTGCTGTGAACTACTGGAGAAGAAACTCGAAAAGACTAAAGATTAAGGTCAGTAAGTTTGGTGTACTAAGCCAGAAAGGCAATTGTTGCAAAATACACTCATTATAAATGTATATTCCTTTTCTAAATCTCTTTTTAAAATAATATAACTCTTTGGGATGGTGATATTTTGGATCTCTGGTTAAGATTTAAAATAGCATTGTTATATATTTTTATGGAGATTGCCTTACAAAATGTAGTATATCAGCTTGTATTATGGAAATAATTTACAAAAGCAATAATTCTTAAGATATTTTTTAAAATTTTCTTTAAGACAATTGGATGCTTTCTAATGTCTTACATGTTCTTTCACTGAAGCAAAATTTACAAGTTTTCCCAAAGACTTGATATTAGAACATTTTAAGAAGAATATTCCTTGTGGTTACAATAAAGAACTCTCTTATTTGTGAGCAGTGGTATAACTATTCTACTAGAGAAGAGTGATCTCCTTCATTCATCTGCATCTCCAGAGATACATTATTCTCACACTTCTAGTTGCTTTACTTAGAAGCTAGGGATAATATTTTCTGGACCTCCTTTAGAAGGAGATGGTTGGTTAAGAGCTTTGTAAATCTTCACCTGTTACAGGTTGAGGTATCTGTGTGGTATACTGGAAAGAAAAGGTCAAGAGAAGCCTGGGTTCTAATTCTGCCTTTAACATGTGACCATGGGCAAGTCAACTGAGTTTGTTTTCCCCTGACAAACATAATAATGCCTTTTAGTTATCGATTTAACAGGGTTGTCATGAGAATCAGATGAGATACTAAAAACTCTTTGTAAACCATAAAATAATTAAATTTAACAAATATTTATTAAGCAGTGTATGTGCACATATACAAACTGTTAGTGTTTTCAAGGAATTTATACTCTATATGTTAGATTATTATTATAGAAATAAGTGGAATTGTTTGAGGCCCACAATCCACCTTTGATGGATTTACTAGGGATGGCTTAGACTTCAGTAGTTGAAGTAGTTAAAGAGTTATTCTCTATTTTTTTTTTCTTTTCTTTTTTCTTTTTTTGGGGGGTGGGAGGCTAGGCAATTGCAATTAAGTGACTTGCCCAGGGTCACACAGCTAGTAAGTGTCAAGTGTTTGGTCTGAGGCCGGATTTGAACTCAGGTCCTCCTGACTTCCAGGCCGGTGCCACCTAGCTTCATCATGACCTGATACAATCTCTGTGAAAACCCCAGTATGTTCGACTAAGCTGGGAAGATGTCTGTCTCATCTTCCTTCCTTATAGATTCCTGATTTAGTTCTAAGAGGTCAATTGACAGAAAGTTTGTCCACCAAGTAATGGCTATTTTTACCGCCTCATAGCCTCACAAAACACACTGGTAGAGGAGAGCAGCAAACTCCAACACAAAATCCTGGGTCCTTAAACAATTAACATGTTTCTTTGTCAGTCCAAATAGAGAATTTCCAAGGTCCTTTCTAGTTATTGAGATTCCATGATTCCTTCCTTCTTACCTTCAGCATCCTCTTACTTATAACTCCTTAAACTATTTCTTATCCCTAGAGCCCAAGGCTCAGGCTTGGGTAGCTGTGTGCTGTACTTCTCTCACCTTATCAGCATACCCTTTTGGGTATATTTAATTGTCACAACTTCTTAGAGTAGAAATGTAACACAAAAAAAACACAAGTTGTTTTCAGGAACTTAAAAAAAAAACTAACTAAATCTAGTACTAATCTCCTACATTGCCTAATATGAAGGAACTAGTGAGTTGATCTTTTTCTGGGCTGAGGAGTGTGGTAAAATCTTCTCTAAGAGAAGCTCATTTGCTTACTGTTAACTCTGGCTATGTACTGTTACTAAGGAAAATATTTGTCTAGTCCCTGGCAGAACAGTTAAAAAAAAATAGGAATTTTTGCGTCTCCAGCAAACAGCATGAAGTAAGCCCTCCATTGTGGCAGAGGCTGCTGTGGGGTAAGGGGCGGGTAGAAGGTCAGAGTAGGGTATGGCAATTATCTCACATCATCCTGTTTGCCATCTGGTTTCCTATTTAACTGGTTATTCTTGATAACTAGATGTTATTAAGCTGTCTTGTTTCTATATTGCTGAAGGACTACAAGTTCTCTAGTTTTAATGCTTTTCACATTTGGTGTCATGGGAACACCCCCCTTAGCCCTACCATTTATAGCACTGCGTATTTCAAGGGCGAGAATTCATTTCTGGGAATAATGGACTGCCTTCCTTGATTGTTTTAGTGGTGTACTATGTTCTCTTATGGTCCTGTTGAATAAAAGACTGAAGAGATAGAAGAAACTGGGTCAGAAGAGACTTTCTAACAATTAGATCTGCACAGAAGTAGACTGGACGCCTCGAGAGGTGGTGAGTTTTCTCCTTCTTGCAGGACTTTAAGCAAAGCCTGAATGACCTCTTGTCCAATATGCTCTAGTGGGGATTCATTCATGTATGGACTGGAATAGATGGCTACTAAGGTCCCTTCCGCTTCTCAAATTCCATGATTCTTTGTGTTTGAAATGCAGATAAATGATTAGTCCAACCAAAGGTGTAAGGCTTTGATAGTGGCAGCATTGTGAAAAAAAGACCAGATTCACATGAAGAAGCCGGGTCAGCTTCAATTCTTGTTATGGCTGTTTATTCACTATGTTGACCTTGGGCAGGTTACTTAACCGTTGATGTCAGCTTTCTCACCTGTAAAGTGAAGGGGTTGGATAGATTATCTGTAAGGTTGCTTCTAGCTCTAAAATTGATCATCTATCTCAATTATTTTCATCCTCCAAAGTCTTTTCAGGAGGAGCAAAGTGAGGTCCTAATAACACTATCTTTCTTGTTCAATTAAAAACAGTTTAACTTTGGTTATATTGATGTTATACTGCCTTTTTTTTTGCTATTGTCTTATGTTGTTATTTAATTATTGTGTTTAACATCATGTGTTTGTTTTGTCTCTTTCACACCCTTGAGGACAATGACTGGGTTATACTTTGTTAATAACAACAATAACAATTATTATTATCCTCATACTGCCTTTAATGAATGATTGAACAAAAAACAATTACCAAATGTTTACTATGTGATTAGCACTATGCTAAGTGCCAGAGATACAAATACAAAAGTGAGATAGCTACTACCCTCAAGTAGCTTAACGTGGGAGACAACATGTATGGTGGCCATGAAAGGAAATTTTGGTCAGAGAAGTTACAAAGATGGTGAATGAAACAACAAAACAGTCCACTAACACACCCTTTCCAGAAGCAATCATGGTGATGATTTAATTATAATTCTCAGAGAAGGAGGTGGAAGCTGGGGAGGAGGTAAGAGGGTACCTAGAAGGGCAAAAAAATGACCAGGAGGATGTTTGGTCCCAGGGAGTATAGAAGTGAGGGGTGTAGCCTCTCCTATGCATGACCTCTGATAGTATGATTTGGAGAATGGAGCAGCAACAGCAAAATGAAAAATGGCTGGAGTGATTTAGCTCCCCCTAGGCATGGCCTCGATATCTGTTTTGTCTTTAATTTTCAGGAGTGGGGAACCTGCGGCCTTGAGGCCACATGTGGCCTTCTAGGTCCTTGGGTTCAACCTTTTGACTGAGTCTAAGTTTTACAGCACGAATCCTTTTATTAAGGGGATTTGTTCTGTGAAGTTTGGATTCAGTCAAAGGGCTGCACTTGAGGACCTAGAGGACCACATGTGGCCTCAAGGCCACAGGTTCCCCACCCCTGAATTTCAGGTAATGTCTAGTGGAGGGTCTTAGAAGAGAAAATAATAAGTAATTATTATTATTATTATTATTATTTTAGGAAATTGTTTTAGTAAGAAAAGTTTGAAGATTTTTGTTCAGAAATTGATAAGACAGTGGAATTGACTGTCTTCTGGTCTTTTATAGCCAAAAATTTCCATTTTATTGTTGTTTTCTTTAAATAAGACTTTCTATTGTTTTTTTGATAGGCTCATATAATGAGCTCAAATTTCAGAATATTTTAAATGACTTTCTGAGAGTAGAAATGAAAAATGTGTGCTACAGATTTAATTAATTGTAATCAGTTGGTTTTAAATAATAAGTTGCAATTCTCCAAAGGAGAAGTGCAAACTATTAGCAGCCACAAGATATTTCAATCCATATCATTAATAATACAGGAAATATAAGTCAGCACAAATATAAGGTCTTACCCCAGATGCAGAAGATTGGCAAAGATGACAAAGGAAGGCCATATTCAATGTTGAAGGAGCCACAAAAAGACAAAGCTCCTTAGGTATAGCTTGTTCATGATAAAATCATTTTGCAAACCTTACTGTTGGCTTTATTAATGCTAGCTATTGGGTTCCCCTTCACTCTTGGTCTTTAAGCAAAAGTAAACATCCACTTGTCAGATAATGTTCCTAAGATCATAAATCTAGAGCTGGAAGAGGCCTTAGACATCTCCTAGTCCAAGAATTCTTCATCTTTTTGTTTTGTTTTGTTTTGTTTCATGGGCCTCTTTGGCAGTCTTAGAATAATGTTTTTAAATGCATAAATTAAAATATATAGGACCACATATATATGTGTGTGTATGTGTATTTGTGTATATACACACGTTCTTAGCAGTGAAATTTCTGGGTCAAAGAGTATGGACATTTTAGTCCCTTTCTTTTTAAAATTCCATATTGTTTTACAAAATTGGGGAACCAATTCACAGTCTCTACTAACAGTGTATTCATGTGCCTGACTTCATAGAATTGCATTGTTAATGCAAAAGCTCGTCATTTTCAAGTCATCTAAATTATCTTGTTTGTTTTTGGTGGTCACTTATATGCCTTATATGCCCAGAGGTAGCTAGTGGATAAGAGCACTGGGCCTGGAATCAGAAAAAACTGGGCTCAAATTCACCCTCAGACACTTACTAGCTGAGTGACCCTGAGAAAATCATTAAATTACTGTCTGCCTGATTTTTCTCATGTAAAATGTGGATAATAATAGCATCTACATCACAGAGTTATTGTTAATGTTATTGTTAGGATCAAATGAGGTAATATTTAGCAAGCTCTTAGTATAGTGTGCACTTAAGAAATACTTTCGATTTTGTTTTATTGTTTCTTAGTGTCTTGTTGATTCATTAGCTTTCAGTTGCCCAATTCTAATTTTTAAGGAATTATTTTCTTCAGCAAGCTTTTGTACCTCTTTTTCCATTTGGTCAATTCTGTTTTTCAAGATGTTCTCTTCAGTGGATTTTTGTGCCTCTACCAAGCTGTTGATTCTCTTTTCATAATTTTCTTGTATCACTCTCATTTCTTTTCCCAATTTTTTCTCTCTTTTATTTGATTTTTAAAACCCTTTTTGAGCTTTTTCCAGGAATTCTTGTTGGGTTTATATCCAGTTTACATTTTTTCTTTGAGGCTTTGCTTGTAGCTGCTTTGACATAGTTTTCTGGGTTTGTGTCTTGATCTTCTGTGTCACCATAGTAACTGTCATGGCCAGGTTTTTTGTTGTTGTTATTTGCTCATTTTCTTGATTTTTCCTTTTTGATTTGCCTTTTTCTTGATTTTTAACTTTATGTTAAAGTTGGGCTCTGCTTCCAGGGTGGAAGGGGGCACTGTCCCAACTTCAGACCTTTCTTGCAACATTTCACTGTGCCCTGGAACCACAGCCTGGGCCCTGCTCCCCTGCACTGCAAGTGCTGTCACTCCTTTTGGCCCTGAGACTGCAACCAGGAACTGTGTATGGACAATGCAACAGGGTCTGAACCCAGCTCCAGCAAAGGGTCCCCTACAATCTCCTTCAGATCACTAGGTCCAACCTCCTCACAGTCTGTGGGGCTGAGAGCTCCCAAAGCTGTTGGTGATGCCAATGCAGCTGCCCCCCAAGGCTTGACCTGCACTTCCAGGGCCCCACTGCCACCTTGGTGAGACAGATCTTTCCTGCTGACCTCCTAAGCTGTTTCACACAACTTTTTGTTGGTTCTGCCACTTTAGAATTTTATTTGAGATGTTAGAGTTGTTTGGAGGGAAATTTGAGAGAGCTTGGCTGAATGTTTCTCAGCTCTGCCTCTCTTCCCTCTCCATTTTTAATGTGTTCACCCTAATAAGAAGTTCTTAAACAGCCCTGAGCTTAGATGATTATGCAGTCTAAGACTTGACATTTCCCCAAGTTTAGAATGTGAAATCATTGGGTTGCACAAGATGATTAATAAATCCACTGAAATGTAATTCTCTATCCATAGAAGAAAGCTTTATGATCAAGTGGGATAATGGATGAGAAAATATTTTGTCAATTCTAAACATACTATGCCAGTACTTTCATAATGATAATTTTTTATTAACATCATCTGCATCCTCCACTAACCACAGGTGTTTTTGTTTGTATAGCTTAAGGCTTATGTAATTCCTCAATCTACCCCACAGCCTGATTTCTTCTTTGAAGTAAACCTCTAGGCCAGTGGGGCTTCTGTCTTCTTACAGAGCATTACATCATTTATAATTTTAACAATGAATGTGTCTTATCTTTTACTTCCTCCCTATTATTTTGAACTTCACAGTATGAATAATGTTCAAAGTACAATTACTTGGGAATATTAGATCCCAATTAATGAGCTTATGACTAATCTTAAATGGGCTTAAATGGCTTAAAATAATGGGCTTAAAAAAACAAAATGGAAATGTAGTTTACAGTGAAAAAGAATTTTTATAATTTGAGACAGGAAGTTATATTAAATAATGTGACTCGTATATGCTAGGAATGACTGACTTTACGGTAGTGATCTCCTTTTTACTTAGCAATCTGGCAGCTTTAAAGTTAACTTAGTATATAAATGAAGACAATCTATTTTCAGTAAATCTTCTTGAGGAGCCCCAAGTGAAATAGCTAATTGCCAGCAAGATTTTCCTACCATGCTGTTAAACATTCAGTCAATCTCAGTAGATGCCTTTTAAGATGAAAATGAAGAGGAACAAGTAACAGAAATACGAAGGATGCTTATACTTGATTGTCTATTTTTATATAAAATACACGAAGGTCTATCTCTAAACTCCAATATTTTTAACATGGGGAAATGCAGTTTCTAATAGGCATAACATCTGTGTTCACGGTCAGCTTAATGTTGTGAAAAGTGCCAGGCTTGAAATCAATAGAGACCTGGGTTCAAACCCTGTCTTCAAAATTTTACTAACTGTGTAATCATTGATGAACCCCTGAATCTCAATCTCATCTTTAAAATGGGAATAAAACCAATAGTACCTAACCCTGAGAGTTGGTGTGAAATTTGAATAATGTAATATATGTAAAGAGCTTTGTAAATTATAAAGCACTAGAGCCCATCATTGCCAAGTCCTGTTGATTCTGTCTCCATAGCATCTTTCCCAATAGACCCCTTCTCTCTGTACACAGAGCCATTCTCATTCAGACCCTTATCACCTCTCATGGCCTACTCTAGTATCCTCCTCCCATTCTTTCCCTTCTCCAATTAATACTTCACATGGTTGCCAAAATAATCTTCCTCTAGGACAAAACATAAACTTGCCTTGGCATTTGAAGCTACCTACAGCACAGCTCCCAAATACCTTTCCAGCTTTATTTCACACTACTCACATGACAAATTTTATGTTCCTGTCAAATTGCTCTGACAATTGTCCTTGACTTCATCTTCTTTCTCCATGCATTCATAGGTATTGTCTCCTGTGCCTGGGATATTCCATACTTCTCTCCACCTCTCATGATCTTTGTCTTACACAGTAAGCTGTTTCTAACTGTCCCCTCCCAAGACATTACCTCTTTAATTTTCCATATTTTCCATTATCTGCTTACTTATTCTTAATGTACTATACTTATTTACATATTTCTCTCAGAGGAATGTAGACTTCTTGAGGGAAGGTACTCTTTTGTGTTTGTCTCTATCTCCAGCGTCTCTAGCACAGAGTGTAGGCACCTAAATAAATGCTAATTGAATTAATGTTTCCTATTAAGCTGAATAAAAAAGATTAGTTTTAGAGAATTTCTAAGGGTATTTCTTTCTTGAAAATAATGGAAATTTGGTAAACCAGAACCAAAAATACTGCAATTTTAAGGATGATTGTATGCAACTGAATGGGTATTAATTCTTCCATTAATCAGGTTGTAGTGAGCCCTCTTTGAAGAACGTGTTAAAGGCAACATATTGTAGAGCTGGAGGCAGCTGTAGAGGTCACCCAGGCTAGACTCTTGGATAATTCAGGAACCTCCTTACATCATTCCTTACAAGCAGCAGTGGAGAAATCGTATGAATTAATGGTTAATGCCTACTTGACATATATGCTGAATGAACAATGGAAAGTTTTTGAGGGAAAACATAATAAAAGAAAAAGTGTGGCCTATATTTTTAAAAATGTTACTACTTCCATGGGCATTCCTGATTCAAATGAGATCGGTATTTTACTCACAACTCACTCTACATCTCAACAGACAATTTGTGGACATAATACATATATATATATATATATATATATAGGTGTACGTGTGTGTGGGTATATACGTATACATAGATATATAGATATAAATCACCTCCCAAGTCAGCCGTCTGATAATGATACTCTCTGAACTGAGATTGATTTTCTAATGACACAATCAGTACTATGGGCAAAACCTTCCTAGCTGGGGCATGACCTTTCAGAGCCTCCACTCTTCTGGCGTAATCTTTGAGAAATCAGGATCTCATCTACACCATAATGTAGGTTTTAGAGTAAGACTTAGTAGAGTAGGATTTCAGTAAAAGAATCATATAGTACATAAAAAAATTAAATGGCCAACTAAAGTGACTGGTGTAGTAATACAGATAGTTTTATGACACCAGAGGAGGTAAATTGGGTATAATATAATGCTTGATGAGGTAGCAGATAAAATGGATGGACAATATACTGGATTTCTGAACATCACAAATATTTACTAGATAGATAACTTCAGTACTTTGATGAGTAGTTTTCCTTACATCAAGTCATCTTTAAATCAGTCAGCAAACATATAGTAAGTATCTATTATTCTTCCAGGCTCTGGGTAAGCAATGGGAATAAAATAGGAGCTCACAGTCTAAGGGGGGATGCAACATGCCAACAATCATGTACAAACAAGATGATTAGTTGAAGATAATCAATTAAAGGAAGACATTGGGATTAATGGCTTTTAGAAAGACTTCTTGTGGTTGGTGGGATTTTAGCTAGCACTTTGAGGAAGTCAGGGAATCCCTGAGGCAGATGAAGAGGCGGAGACATCCAGTAAAAATGCCCAGAGTTAGATTTTATCCCCAAGAAAAGCAAGGAATCCAAATCAGTGTTGTTATTCATTCTTTTCAGTCATATCTGACTCTTCATGACTCCATTTGGGGTTTTGTTGGCAAAGATATTGGAAGTGATTTACCATTTCCTTCTACAGCCCATTTTACAGGTGAGAAAACTGAGGCAAACAGGGTTAAATGACTTGTGCAGGGTCACAATACTTACAGCTAGTAAGTATTTGAGGTTGGATTTGAGCTCAGGAAGATGAGTTTTCCTCACTCCAGGCCCAGCACGTATGCACTATGGCACCACATACCTTTCCCCCCAAATCATTAGTACAGCCAGCAAATGCTGTAGGAGTTCAGGAGGAGAGATTGGACTAGTGAGGGGAGGCTTTATAAAGAAAGTAGGACATTGGTTGGGCTTTCAGGTAAGCGTGAAATATAGACAGGCAACTAAGAGGGGGCTCAGGGATTACAACAAAAGAGAATGGTGTTCTATATCCAAAGGCAGAGAGACCAAAAACATGGCTGATCTAGCCCGGACCCTCCTCACCTCTCAGTCTTTTACTTGGACTTACTGCATCCTGCTTCTGCCCTCACCACCTTATCTTCCACATACCTTTAAATTGATATTCCTAAAGCTTAGGTTTGACCATGAAGTGCCCCTGCTCCAGAAGCTTCACTGGCTCTCTTTTGCATCTAGAACAGACTATAAACTTCCCAGTTTGACACCTAAAAGTCCTTCACAATCTGCTCCCCCCCCCCGCTGCTTTTCAGACATATCACCCCCCTTCATGTACCCTGTGCTTTGGGCAAGCCCATATGATAGATTCCGTCTCCCACCTCTATATCTTCATACAGGGTCCCCTTTGCCTGGGATGCTCTTCTTCCTCACCTGTGCCTTAAGATCCATTGCTTCTATCAAGTCTCAAGTCAAGCACCTACCTCCTTCAAGAGACCTTTCTTAATTCCCTCAGTGTTAGTACCCTGCTCTCCCAAACATTGTATATTATTTTGAATATATCTTTTATTTATATCTCTGTGAACATGTTGTATCTCTCTAGTAGAATGTAAAACTCTTTGAGGGCAAGACTTCCTACCTTTTTTACTTGTATGCCTAGCATCTAATCATAGTAGATGTTTTAGTAAATGCTTCTTTGCTGATTGAATGAAGTGTCCCTCACTTATGGTAGAGAGGAATGTGGGAGTATTGGGGTAAGCATCAAACTTTTGGTGGGAAAATAAAAAGCATTCTGGGGTTCGATCCTTTAGCCTTGCTAATAATTTGGCAGAGTTGGTGATGGGAATTCCCTTAAATAGTTAGAGAGATTGTTGAATGGTGTGTGTATTTCACAAATGGTAGTAGGAACATCTTTTCTGATCATTAATACAAATTCCTTTATCCACAGAGTTTTGCCTTCTGTCCTTGTGCCCTGAGGCTGAAGTATATTGATATTAGTAGGAATCATATACAAAGGAAGACACAAATGAGTTCTGACAGAGCATGATGTTACACTTCTGAGTCGATTTTATTTACCACATAGATGGAGAGATCACTCTCAATTTTGAGGTTAATCTTCTTGGCACTTTCTTTGTATTAATCTTGGGGAGGGCATATGCAAGTTTTTCATAATTAGGCATGCCTCTTGACTGTACTTTGTTGGCGTTGGTGTTTGAAATCTTTCTCCAAACACATTCACCATCTTATGTTAGTGGCAGGATCTTCTTTCTCTTCTTTCTCTTTTTAGATTGAATTAGAAAAGGCTTCCCTGGAAGGTACAGCTTGATGTCTTAGCGTTTTGCCAATAGCCAAAAAGATTGTATAGAGTTCAAAATAGAACCCTTTCCTTTTGAAATCCTAACAATGTAGAAATAAATAGTTTTACATTCAATGAAAGTATGGTTATTTTATGCATTTCACCAAAACCATAAATGAAGCCTGATATGTCATCTACCCTAACCATTTCTCCCTTTTTCCCTGTTCCCTTCATGGCCCAACTACTGGGTGTCTTCAGCTAGGCTTTATGGCATGCTGATTGTGAGTTAGTCCCACCCTATAACAAAGGCATATGGCTTTTATATTACTGGTTAATATGACTTGAAAAAGTCTCTTAAGTATCAGAACATCTGGAACAAACCATGACAAACTGTAAAACCATAAATTGTAATTTTGCAAAGGAAGAAATTTTTAGTTATGAATAATAGTTTGCAGTGATATCTAACTTCTATGATATCTCATTTTCATGTTTCTGAACTCAAGGATCTTTGGTTTCTGTGTTCTCATCTTACTGAAAATAATACCTCAGTATATAAAATTCTAGGCTTACTGATTTCCCTGATATATTTTTTGCCACAACAAATTGTAGAACGTTAGATCTCAACTTTTTGAAGGGGATTATATTTGTTTTCTTAAGAGTATCCAAAGTGTCGAGATGGTCCTTGCCAAAGTCTCAGAATCTCAGAATTAGCTGGAAGGGAACTCAGCAACTATCCGGTTCAACCCATGCCCAAAAGGAATCCCTACTCCCCCATACCCAACAATTGGTCATCCAGTCTAGGCTTGAAAACCTCCGATAAAGGCTACCCACAGCCTCTAGAATCAGCCCATTTCACCATCAGAAGGTTTGTTAACAAGTTTTTCCTGACATCAAACCTTAATTTACCCCTTTGAAACTTAAACATCGTTCCTGGTTTTACCCTCTGGGACCAAACCGTTCCTAGTTAAATGTACCTAATTCCTTCAACTGGTCCTCATATGACTTGTGCCCAAGACCCTTCATTATTTTTGTTGCTGTTTTCTGAATATCCTCCAGTTTATCAAAATCTCTGTTGAACTCTGACATCTCGAATTAAGCGCAATACTACAGATGTGTTCTGACAAAAAGACAGTACAATGGGACTCTTAACTACTTCTTTGGAGGTTCTGCCCCTTTTAGTGCACCCCAAATTCACATTAGCTTTGGTTGCCACATCACGCTGCTGACTCATACTGAGTTTGTCACAGAACCACAGAATCTAAGAGTGGGGAGGCACCTCAGAGGCCATCTCATATACACATACCTTAACTGAAATCACCACTCCAACATATTCAACAAATGGTCAACCAATTCTTTCTTGAAGATGGAAGGAAAACCACTACCTTATTTTAGAACAACTCAAAGAGCATGTTTTAGCCAAAGAGGATATTGACATGTTAGACCACAAAAGTGCTGATTTCTCCAGATCATTTTCTTTACTAGAAAAGGTAATATGATGCTTCTTGTCTTATTTCTGACTGTTGATCACGGAATCACAGAATTATAAAGGACCTCAAAAGCCATTTAATACTTTGTTGTTCTTGTTCTTAGCTAAGACAATCTTAAATGGGGTCACAAAGAGTCAGACATGACTAAAACGACTGATCAACAACAAAACCATAGGAAGTTTTTCCTTACTTCAAGCCCCAATTTGCTTCTTTGCAATTTCCAGACATTATTCCTGGTTCTTCCCTTTAGGGACAAGTCACACAAGCCCATCCCCTATTCAACACAATAACCCTTCAAATACTTGAAAACAGCAATCCTGCCTCTACTCCCTCAATACTCTATGTTTCCTCTAGCGGTATGAAACAGAGGCCCTTTGCCTTCTTAGTTTTCCTCCTCTTGATGCTTTCCAGTTTATCAATGTCCTTTCTAAAATGTGGTACCTAGAACTGATCGTAATGCTCTCAATGTGGTCTAATTATTTCCTTCTTAGTCCTGGACACTATGCCTCTTTTAATATAGCCTAAGATTAAATTAGCTTTCTTGACAGCTATATCACAGTTGACTCACACTGAGTTTTCAGCCCCCTAAAATCATTAGATCCTTTTCAAGTGAACTGCTATCTAGCTATACCTTTCTCATTCTGTATTTGTGAAGCTAACTTTTTTAACTTTAATATATGATCTTATATTTATCTCTATTACATCTCATCTTATTACATCCAAGCCAGTGTTCTAGCCTGTCACTATCTTTTTTGGAGCCTAATTTGTCCAATGTGTTAGCTATCACTGCCAGCTTTATTTGATCTAAGGCATTCTTTTTTTAAAAAATTGAAGTAATTGATAAAAATTTTAGAGGGCCAAGCACAAATCTCTGCACCAGAGACCCCTGTCATATATTCTGTTCAAGTCATGACAGAATTTTCCTATTCTTCATATTTAACTGAAAGTAAAATCCTCCATCCTTGTCTTTTTTTTTTTTTTTTTTTTTTTTTTACTAATGGCTTCCCTGGTCCACTGCTATGGCACACTACTTGTGAGAGTATGAACTCTGGAGTGACTGTCACTCTACTTCTCCCTTAGTACCTTGAAATTTACACTTAACTTCCTTTTCCTTCTCTTACTAACCTTTTATTTTACCTTGGCTTTTAAACTTGTCTTATCATCCCTTAGTTATCTAATCTTACCACCTCCTATTTCTCTTCCTTTTACTCCTCTTTGAGCCTTTCCATACTTTCTTTTCTTTATCTTAAGTTCTCCTTGAATCTTTTACCTTTGTTAATCCTCAAGTCATTTCATTCAGGTTTTTCTCCAGTTTAAGCCCTTCGCCTTTTTCTCTTCCTTCAGTGTTTTTCCTTCCAAGTTTTTCCTCCCCAAATTCAGTCTCTGGCCTTCACAATTCCAAAGCCCAAATCACATTCACAATTGTTTTCCTTCTGCTTAATTGGCCAGGATTTAATTTTTAGTTTAATTGAAATTTAACTGTAAAATCTATTTTATTTCAATTCTTTTTGAAAATATATTTGAATGTTTTAGAGGGTTAAGAGTTGGAAGGTATCTTAGACAACTAGTTCAACTTCATTTCATAGATGAGAGAACTGACCCCCAGAGAAGCAAGTGAGTTAACCAAGAACTAGTTGGTAGTAGATTTATAGCTAGAGCTCCAATCTCCTGACTCCCAATCCAGTGATTTTTCCACTATTCTAGTTAACATGCATGCCGACAGAGAAATGAATAATTATTGTGACTTGTAAAAGTTCTACTAGAAGAGATAAATTTTGAACTTTGTTTTTAATATTAAAAGAAGCAACAAAGGAAGGTTTCTAACATATAAGTCATTTATGTAGGATTTACACAAAGATAAAGACTAAATTTTGCATAATAAGAAAGCCTGGAGATGTTGAACTATAAGAAATATTGAAGTATCAAAGAGTTGACATTGATGTACAGAAAGGCAAAAGGTAGGATTTTTCTTAAAAGAAAGAGAAGTTAGATTTGTAGATTTTTAAAGCTATTTTTATAAGTTCAGATTTAAGACAGTTTCCTAGTACAGTAACTTTACCATATTAAATGCACAAGAGGTATCTGGTGACTCTATGCATGAATGAGTGAATTATTCAGTAGACAACAAGAAGTCACTATAAATAAATATCGTATAATGAAAATAGTGCTTGAAGTAGAAAATTCTAAATTTGTATGTAGATTAGATTGAAATGGGTAGAAAGGCAAGCTGGGAAAACTGGCTAGAGAACTGTTTCAGCAATCCAGGCAGAAGGCAGTAAGACCTTACCTTGACTACAGTTATAGAAAGCTATTGGAAATGGAAGTTCCATGAGCTTTTTGTTATTCTGTCTTATTCTCTGTAGTATCCTGTACAATTTAACATTATATCATTAGAAGTCATTAAGCCTGCCTCAAGTCTCTTTCCTCTCCAATCTATCATCCATTCAGCCACTAAAGTGATTTTCCTAAAGCTCAGGTGCAACCATGTCACTCCCCTACTCAGTGGCTCCTTATTACTTCTAGGATCAGATATGCTCTTTTTGGCATTCAAAGTCCTTTATAACCTAGCCCCCTCCTGCCTTTCCAGTATTCTTACACCTTTCTCCCCAATATGTATGCTTTGATCCAGTGACACTGGCTTCCTGGCTGTTGCATGATGAAACATTCCATCTCTCAAATCCTGGCATTTTCTCTGGCTATTCCCCAAGCCTGCAATTCTCTCCCTCCTCCACTCCACCTACTATTCCAACTAAAATCTCTTCTTTTACTGGAAACCTCCCCCAACCTCTCTTAATTCTAAAACCTTCCCTCAGTTAATTACTTCCTATTTATCTTGTATGTAAATGGTTCTGTTTATATTTGTTTGCATGTTATCTCCCCCATTAGACTGTGAGCTCCTTAAGGACAGGAGCTGTCTTTTGCCTCTTTTTATATCCCCAGTGCTTAGCGCAGTGCCTGACATATAGTAGGTACTTAAATGTTTATTGATTGATCGATTAGCATTTATTAAGCACTTAATATGTGCCAGGCATTGTTCTTAGTGCTGGGGATACAAAGGGGAAAAACAAGACAAACTCTGCTTTCAAGAAGCTCATAATCTAATGGGGGAGACAACATCAAACAAACTATATACAGGATAATTTGGGGGTAATGTCAGTGGGAAGTGGCAGTAAGATTAAAGAGGTCTGGGAAACAGCTTCTTGCAGAAGGTTGGACTTCAGCTGAGCCTTGAAGGAAGCCAGGGAGGCTAGGAGGTGGAAATGAGGAGAAAGAGATTCCATGCATGGGCAGCAGCAAGTGAAAATACTCAGAGTTGAGAGATTTTTAAAATTCAATTTTATTTTTAGGTTCAAATTCCCTCCCTCCCACCTTCCTCTCTCCTCCTTCCCACCGAGAAAGCAAGACCAACAAAACCTGTTACAAACATGTATAGTCAAGTAAAACAAATTCCCACATAGTCCATGTCCAAAGGAAAAAAAAATGTATATACATATATATACACACACATCTCCATTTGCACTATGAATCTATCACTTCTCTATTTGGAAGTGGATAGTTTGTTTCATCATTAATCTGCTAGAACTGTATTTGGTCACTGTGTCAGTCAGAACTCCTAAGTCTTGGGGCAGCTAGGTGGTGCAGTGGATAAGCTCCAGCCTTAGATTCAGGAGGACCTGAGTTCAAATCTGGCCTTAGACACGTAACACTTACTAGCTGTGTGACCCTGGGCAAGTCACTTAACCCCATTGCCTAGTCAAAAAAAAAAAAGAAAAGAACTCCTAAGTCTTTCAAAGATTTTTTGTCTTTACAATATTGTTTTTATCACATATGTGTGATGATTTTGCCCATTATTTCTCTCCCCTTTTCCCCAATCCCAGTATATTCCTCTTCCCTAGTCTTTCCATTGCTCTTTTAAGATCATCAAAACACAAGAGAATCATTTCAAGCCCTCTAATTAGGCTTCCTTTATGACACCTGATTAAGATATAGTCTGAAGGGATACATATATCGACTCCCCATGTAAACACATAATCCTTGTTTAGTCTTTAGCTCAAATTAATCTTTTTATGCTTGTCTTGATTCCTGTGTTTGTTGTGTCAAATTTTCTGCTGTGGACTTTTCATCAGGAATACTTGGAAGTACTCTATTTCATTAAAAGTTCATTTAATTTTCCCTTTGTATGCTTTTATATTTTTCCCCACATAATTATCCCAGTTTTTCTGAGGAAGATATTCTTGGTTGTAATAAGCTCTTCTGCCTTCTGGAATATCAAATTCTAAGCTTTATACTCCTTTATAGTGGTAGCTGCTAGATCTTGTATGATTCTACCTGAGTGGATCCTCAGTACTTAAATTCTCCTTCCTAACTGTTTTCATTATTTTTTCATTGACTTCAGAGTTCTGAATTTTGTCTAAAACATTCCTGGAAGTTTTCATTTTGAGGTTTATTTCTATATCTCCTTGATCTTCTAGTTGTAAGAGATATGGACAATCTTATAATTTCTTGAAATATATCTAGTATTCTCTTTTTGATAATGGCTTTCATGTAACCCAGTGATTCTTAAACTGTTTCTCCTTTATATGTTTTCCTGGTTAATTCTTATGCGATATCTTATATTTTTTCTTTTCTTTTTTTAGTCTTTCGACTTTGATTCGACATTTCTTGATGTCTCATGAAGTCATCAGCTTTTATTTGGTCAATTCTAGTTTTCAGGGAATTATTTTCTTTGGTAAGTTTTGAACCGCTTGTTCCAAGCTGTTAATTTTCTTTCCATCTTTTTTCCCTATCTTTGACTTCTTTGCCCAATTTTTCCCCTTCTACTCTCACTTGGTTTTAAAAATACTTTTTGGGTCTTTTTTTTTTAACCTTTGCTTTGTCACTTCTAGGAATTCTGTTTGGACTTGTGCACAAGCTGTATTTTTCTTTGAGGCTTTACTTTTAAATATTTTGGAGTAATTTTCTTCTTTTGGATTTGTGTCTTAAGCTTCTGTTTCCTCATAATAACTCTTTGTGGTGGGATTCTTTTTTATTGTTTATTCTTCTATCCTGTTTCTTGACTTTAGACCTTATATTAGATCTGGGCTCTGTATACTTCCAGGGGGAATGTCTGAGTTGAGCTTCTCTCCTCTTGGGTCCTTCTGCTGCTTTCTTGGGTCTGTTGAATGTTGTATTATACCAGTATCTCGGGGATAGCTCAGGCTGGGGAATCTGCAAGCTTTAAGTGCTCCCAAAGTGATGTGATCTGTGATGAAATCTGCTCATCGCCCTCCTGGTCTGAGGTCTATAGGTCCCTGACCCAGGTTTGGGTCTTAGCAAAACCTTTACTTGTCCCCGGTCAGAAGTTTCAGTAGATTGCTGCCAGACTCAGCCATGATTAGCCTCTTGGGAGGCTCTGCAGGCTCGGAGTTAGTTTGGGATTCTTGTCTTGATTATTCTACCGCAGACTTCAGACACCAAAACTGAGTTCAGGGATCATGCCAAACACAAACATAACATAACAAACACCTGGGATCAGAGCCATATAGCTACTTTTTGCTTTTGCCCTTGTTCCTCTCCCAGTCCACAGCTATGGCCACAGATCACAACTCTTCCTCTCTGCCACCCTCAGACTCTGGCCCCCTCCTTGGTCTGCCCTGGAACTGTGGCCCGGAACTGGGTAGTGAGCAATAGGGCTGCCAGGTGTACCCTTTCCCACATCTTGCACTAGTTCAGGGTCCCCTGGGACTTCTTCCTGCCCCAGGACACATTCTGGTCTTCTTTTCAGTCTGGGCACAGCATACTCCTGGTCAGACTCTGGCTCCCATGACCACAGACCTATTTGTTTGTCTTCTTATGGAACTTCACTGGATTAATGACTCATTGAGTTTTTTTCCTTAAATTTCCGAACCAGGATTCAATCTGGTACATCTTCTAGCTCTTTGTAGGAAAAAAAAAAATGGTGAGGATGGGGAAGCTGGGCTGTACCTTTTTCCTGCGTCTCTTACATCTTGACTCTGCCTACCCTGGAGAATGATTTTAACTAGCAATTTTTGCTCCCAGAGCAAGTAGCCACAAAAAATGTAGCTGGGGCACGTAGCACTAAATATGCCCTTAATTTACCTTTTTTAAAAAACAAATTAAAAAAACCTAATTTAATTGTTCTGTTGGAGTGGGGAGCTCAAGACACAAAATTCCATGGGAAGAGACCCTGGGACACCATCCTTTCAGAGAAGACAGAGACCTTGGGTCACTGACCTGGTAGAGAAAGGAAACCCCAGGAGAACAGGAGTCTACTGCTAAAGGAGGGAATGGGAAAGAGCTCACTTGGGGTGTGGTTGGTGGGGGGAACAAGCACCACATAGTAATTTATTTTAACAAATTATTCTTGTACTAGGTGCTAAGTAAATTCAATTGTTTCTACCTACAGAAGGGTCCTGAATTTTGGGATCTGGACTAAAGGCCCATTTGTCCTGCCCTGCTGGGCAGACAGAGACAACAGTAGGAATTGTTGAATGTCAGCATGAAGCTACAGTTTTCCTTAGGTATTTTCTATACAATAAGTAAACAGTAGTCTTCAGTAAACAAAAGAGATCAACATACAAATTACTATTATTTCAACAGGAACTACAATGGCTACAGGAGTCTTGTCGCAAAATGAACAACTTTCCTACTCCTCAGTGAACAGTAGTGTATATACAACAAGCATGAAAGGTAATATTTCTTTCATTCATTCTTTGTTATTTTTGGTGTACAGGCTATAGGAGTTTCAAAGAATGAAATCAGCCTGAATGAAATAAAAATAAAAGACCTACTCAGCCATATCTTAAGTTGTAGGTTAATATTTTTTCTTTAATCTACCTCTTCCTTTAAAACTCCTGTCTTGAAATACTGAATAGAAAAGGTGGCCTTTGAGGAAGAAATTTAGTAACAATATCTGCTTCCTGTATCTTCCTCTCAGAGTAAAATTATTCATTTTCCCCTCTAATCAAATGCCTGTACATGACTCAACCCCCAATTTCCTTATTATTCACTTGTAAGTGTCTCTTTTCAAGCATCCCCCACATTTAACAGCTCTCTAACCCCACTCTTGCCAAATTTCTTATTCATGCTTTTGTTACCTTCCCACACTACTGGGATTCTTTCTCAGGAAGAAGGCTCTTGACGTCTGCCACCCTAGGCTCACTCTCTCCAGGTTCCCAGAATCTGTACAGCTTCCCACTTGCGCTTGGCCCCTAGGTCTCTGCTTTGTCCACTACTACTCTAAATTAGATTGTAGAGAATGTGTACTACTATTCTCAGCAAGCCACGAGCCATAGAATTGGAAGGGACCTTAGAAATCATGTAATTGGGAAACTGAAGTCCAGAAATTTTCTAACTTCTCTGTTCTGGCCTATCATTCCTAGAATGCTAGGGTTTTCTAAATATTTAATACTGTCTAAGGAGAAAGAGATTTTGATTTAGCCACAGAAGAGACCTTAGAGATCATCTAGTCCAACCCTTTGGTTTTACATATGAGGACCCTGAACTTCGAGAGAATAATAGCCTTCCCAAAGTCACCCAAGTAGTAAATGGAAAAGCCAGGATTTGAACCAGGTCCTCTAACTTCAAATCCAAGAGTCCTTATGCTGGACATTGAGTCCGACATTATCCTCCTGGCTTCAGGCGACCCTATACAATAATAGCTAGCATGCCCATATACTTTAAGGTTTACAAAACACTTTACAAATATCATCTCATCTTATTCCCAAAACAACCTACAAGGTAGGTGCTATTATTATTCCCATTTTACAGATGATGAAAATGAGGCAGACTGGGGTTAAACGACTTACCCAGGGTTACACTACTAGTATATAGACAAAGCTAGATTTGAAGGCATCTTCCTGATTCCAGGTCCAGCACTCTTATCCACTGTGTGTTATACATGCTTATCTCACCCTTTTACTAACATTCCCCATTGTTCTTTACCATACGTTTTCCCATGGTTCAAACATTGTTTATAAAGCATGCATGCATTATAATCAGGATGTCTTAATTATGCTCACTGTCAGTTCTTACTCATTGATTTTACTCCTTAAGTAAGGTCAAGTTCACGTCTGTTAACATTTTGGACTAATCTTTTGAATGTTGAGGTAGTTAGTAATAGCCATTTTGTTGTTCCCTTGCCACATAGTCTGCTATTCCTCTTTGGCTTTCCCACATTGACTTGGCTCTTGTCACCTACGAAAAGCAGGACTTTTTCCTGCTTCCAAACTTGTGGGCTCTCATGGGTCCTGCCCTCTTTCTTCCCTGGGGCTGACCCTGGCTTATTTTCTCTGCCAGGATACAAAGATGGTTAAACCTCAGGTACCTATAGTGAGTGTCTCACACAACAAATGGCACTTTTGAGTATCCTCAGTGGTGCAGATGTTCAGGGTTTCTTTGCAGGTAACCACGCTGCAGTGAAAGCTGGGTGAAGACTCATGAGATTGAAGTAGGAAAGAAAATGATGAATTTGGAGGCTGCAGACCTGGTTTTAGATCCTAACCATGTTACTTGTGTGAACTTGGGCAGTTCATTTTCCTTTTCTGGGCCTCACTCTCCTCATCTCTCAGAAAAGGAGGTTAGATTAGTTAGTCAAAAGCTTCTTTTGTTTCTGGACTGTGGTCCTTTGACCTGTGCCCATTTCTTGTGGGAGCCCTGACTCTTGTTTCCTGTATAAAACAAATTTCTGGGATGTGTTTATGCATTGTGCTACTGTCTTGTATTTTGTTAGAATGTTTAACACATTCACATTTAAGGTTATGATTGTTAAGCTCATGTTTTCCCTCCCTTATTTGTTTTGTATTGATTTTTATCCCCTTTCTCTTTTAAGTCAGGACTTTGTCACTTAAATTAGTTTTGCTTATATTACTTATGCTAATCTATTTCCAAAGACTCCCTGCCTCTCAATTTAAGTGCTCTATTCTAAGTTCCTTGAATGTACTTAAATTGTTCATTTCTCTTTCTTTTTATTTATCTATTTCTTTCCCTCTTTGGACGTTCTCTTTCCCTATCCATACAAATATAAGGTCCAACATTTTCCTTCCCACTCTGTCTCCAGCTTCTTAAATGACCTTCTTTTACAGTGTACTTTTCCAAGAAATGTTCCTTTGCTTTATTCCCCTCCTTATTTTTCTTTCCTTTTAGTCTATTCAGAGTTCTTTTCTCCAATTCATGGATTATACCCTTATGTGTTCCTTCTTTATTCTGTGTCCCTCATGAAAAGAGTGCTTCTAGTGGGCCAGATTTGAACTCAGTCCCCATCCCATTTTTGTGTTATTGCACAATATGCAAACAAATATGTACAGACAAGCTATATACAGGATAAACAGGACATAGCCAATAGAGGGAAGGCCCTGGAATTAAGAGAGGCTAGGGAAGGCTTCCTGTAGAAGGTAGGACTTAAAGGAAGCCAGGGAGATCATTAGTCGGAGCGGAGTGGGGAGAGTAATCCAGGTTTGGGGGAGAGCCAGAGAGAATGCCCAGAGCTGACAGATGGAGTGTCTTGTTCTTGGAACAGCCAAGAGGCTAGTGTCACTGGCCTTGAGACACAGGAGAGTACAGGGTAGAGTGTAAGGTGTAAGACTGGAAAGGGAGGAGGGGACAGGTTAAGAAGGGCTCCTCATAAATCTGACCTCAGACACTTGACACTTACTAGCTGTGTGACCCTGAGCAAGTCACTTAACCTTGATTGCCTCACCAAAAAAAGGGGGGGTGGGCTTCTCACAATGAAATAAATTCATATATAAATAGTCCAAGGACCTTTGAAGTGAGGCTAACCTCATTTTATAGATGAGGGGCAGAACTCTGAATAGGATAAGAAACTTGCCCAGGGTCGCACAGCTGTTACGTGTCCAGATGGTACAGAAAATAGAGAACTGGGCCAAGAGTACAGAGGCCCTGAGTTCAAATCCAGCCTCAGACATTTACTAACTGTGTGGCCCTGGATAAGTCACTTACCCCTGTTTGCGTCAGTTCCCTAATCTGTAAAATGGGGATAATAATAGCACCTGTCTCCCAGGTTGTTATGAGGATCAAATGAGATAATGTTAGACATCATTATTATTATTTGTGGTAGAATTCAACTCCAGGTCTTCCTGACTCTCAGCTCTGCATCCTATCCACAATACTACCCTATTCCCCACTGTTGGGCACATGGTTTGTTTCTAGTTTGTTTGTTTTTTTACTGTTACAAATAGTGCCTCCATGAATATTTTTGTACAACTAGCTATTTTGTATTGTTAATCTCGTTAAGGTATTACCCTAAAAATAGGATTGCTGCATTCCTCTAATTTAAAAAAAAGAAAAAGAAAAACTCAAAATTACTTCTTGATCCAAAAAACGTCTCACTATAATACACAAATAGTTAAATAGCAATTAAATAATTTTATCTACTGAAATTTTTCTAAGCAGACCGTGAGTATGCTATTTTTTAAAATTCTAATTTAAATTGAAATTAGTATGTGCAAAACTCTAATGTATTCACCATTAGCATCCACTCAGAATAATCTCGTGTCAAATTTCTCATCAAAGAGCTTGGGCATGTAACTTCACAAAATTAACCACAAAACTTCTGAAAGAAGACGGAAGAGAATCAGGAAAGCACAAGGGTAATATTTGTGTATTCTTAGAAACAGTAAATAACCCCTTGGAAGTAATTTGAGTGATTTTTACAGGATATTTTGCTTTAAAAACTTATAGTTCATAGGTGGGCAGATGGTAGCTGATACTTTAGTACATCCATGATCTTATTTGTGTGAGCACTCCCACCACTTGTGCAGATCCTCCCACAGATTAATAACCATCCACATACTCTTGTCATATGCAATTCTTGGCCATGAATAGAGAAAGCACCCACAATGCTGAAGGTCTTAGGCTGTACTGTGAAGACTTGCACACCAAACAAGAGACATGATAGTCCTTCTGAACTCTCCCTTGCCCAGACCACATCCAGAATGTTGCATTCCATTCTAGACACTAGGTTTTATATTTTAAAAAAATTTTTATTGATATCTTTTAATTTTTATATCATCTACATTTCTCAGTGTAACTCTCCATCCTTCCAGAGGAATTCTCTGTAACAAAGCATAAAAGAATAAAAACAAAACAAAATCCAGTTTCAACAAAATTAACTCACATATCTGAAAGTCTGACAATATGTGCAACAGTACACATCCATAGTTCCCTACCTCTACAGAGAGAGAGGTGGTACCTTCTCATATCTCTTCTTTTCAGCCAAGCTTGGTCACAGCATTCGTTTTTTATTATTTTCTTCCCATTGTTTTTTCTGTTTACATTGTCATAGACACTGCAGAATTGACTTCTTTGTTGTGCTTACGTCATTGAGTATCAGTTTCTATGTCTTCTCCTGGCTTCTCTGTATTCATCATATTTATCCTTTCTCATAGCACAGTAGTATTCTTTTACATTCATGTACTCCTACTTGTTTAGCCATTCCCCAATTAATGGGTATCTTCTGTGTTTCCAGTTCTTTGCTACTATCAAAATTGCTTTGACCCTGGAGTCAAGAGGACCTGAGTTCAAATCTGGCCTCAGACATTTACTAGCTGTGTGACCCTGGACATATCACTTAACCCTGATTAAAAAAAATTTTTTTTTAGTGCCTGCCACAAGCATTGTTGTGTCTATGGAATCATTCTTTTTGTCATTGACTCCTTTGGGGTATATGTCTAGCAGTGGAGATTTGACCCTGTAATGCTTAAAGCCTGTAATCTCAGGGAGTTCCTGAACAGAGAGAAAGAACCCATATAAACCATATTTTAACATATTTTCTCTGTCTTCTCCTCTGTATATATCTTATTGCATAGTTATTTTCATGCTGTCTTCCCTCATTAGAATGTGAGCTCCTTAAGGGCAAGAACAGTGTTTTTGTCATTCTTTGTGTCCTCAGCGTTTATCACAATGCCTGGCACATAATAACCACTTAGTGATTATTGATTTACTGCATCAACCTTCACATTGAAATCCCTGAATATCAAGGTAAATGTTGACTTAGTTTAGAGGGTCTTGTCAAGTTATTCATAAAATTCCTCATCTTCTGCACTTTTCTCCACAGTGATCTGTTTGCTAGTACTCTGTTTTGAGTACTACAAGGAAAGATGAGCCAAGTGTCCTGTGAAATATTTGTTTTTCATTTGGACATATGATTAAACCAATTCCTTTATTTGTCTATAATAGAAGAGCCTGTGAGCTGTTTTTCCATATAGTTGCAACTTCTTTATGTCTTCTGGCTTCACTTAAAGCAATATTTTCAATATGAAAATGATCCAATTCCTTAGATAATTTACCCATTTGTTGGCTGTTGAACAAATTAGAGTGCCAGAAGTTAGATGAATGTTTTTAGATAGTCTAAAAACTGATTCTTAGCACTCTCTACCCACTTTTCTGATACTCTGCCACCATCACAGTGGAAGTAGAAGAATGTTGCATGGGGACATTTTTAATCAATCTCGTTTCATGAGTCATTTTGGTTAAAAGGATTCATCACCTAGTGTTCGACTTTATGGCAATGGCTTTTTCCAAACTAAGCTACCTAGCCTTAGACAGTCATTCACTGGAACAGTACTTGAAGCCTTTCTAGCTTGGTAGAATCTAGTAGAGCTTTTGGTCCACTGCCATAGCCTTCAAAACCCATCTTCTTTGCTACAGTGACATTCTGGAGTGCTTGTGGAGTTAAACAACAAACATTATTAAGTTCCTACCATCTGCCAAACACTGGGCTGAGTTCTTAGGATACAAAGACAGACAAAAGACAGTCCCTGCTCTCAAGGAGCTCACGGTCTAATAGGGAAGACAACATGCAACCAGCTCTGTACAAACAAGATACAGACAGGATCAATTGGGGGTAGTGTCAGAGGGAAGGCATAGTTAATAGTGGAGGATAGTTAGTAAAAAATATTTTTGACATAGAGGAATTCGACTCAGCCAGCTTATCAGAAATAGTAGCTACCTCTCTTGAACTCCTTTTTACACTCTCTGTGAATTTACCATGTTTCCTTGTATAGTAATTATTAGCGTACGACTTATCTCCACTCCTGGACTGTAAGCTCTCTGAAGATGAAGAGATCACATCTTATTCATCTTGTGTCCTGAACAGTGCTAAGAAAATGTTGAGGGGATGGGATAGTGCTTTCAGGCCATATTCTGTTACCATCGAGTATAATGTGTTAACTTACACATTATAAGTGAAAGCTATTTAGTTTAGGAAAAAAGCACCCTCCCCGATCCATGTGCTTTCAGATGATTTCCTTAAGGGCTCTGTCAAAGAACTATATTTCTTGGTTAATAAAAGTGAATAATCCATAACTGCACAGTGTGAACTATCCTACATATCCTTTTGTATTCAAATGGATTTTTTATCTCCACTTTTTTATAGGAAGGGGGGGTGGGGAGTTCTTCAATGTGTCTAGAAGCAGAAAGTGGATAATATATCCCAACACTTTTATGATGGAAAATAAAATACAATCTTATTGAGAGGCATTGTGGTACACTGAAAAAGAATGGAGTCTGAGGATCTTAGTTTAAATCACAGTTTTGCTATTTACTACCTGTATTTGTATCACCTTGAGGTTATATCTAAACCTCCCTAAGCCCCTTCATCTGTAAAATGAGGACTCTCACTAGGACATCTGAAGGTCCTTTCTACCTCTAAATCTATGATCCCATGTTCTACTACAGGGAGTAATAGGTTTCCCAGCACTGAAGGTCTTAACTAGATGCTGGTTGAATTAGAGATGTTGTAGGGAGTCCTAGTCATATATGGTTTGACTGTAGGTGACATCTAAAGTCTCATCTAGCTCTGGGATTCCATGAAGGAAAAGCCAAGGACTGTTCATTCAGTGGTGATTCTATTTTTTTTTCTTTCATTACATCTTTGTCATCTTCAAGTTCTCAAGTTTGTAGCTTCCCCCTCACCTCGTTCCTAAAAATGTAATACTTAGTGGATTTTTGAAATGTGCCTGTCTATATTAAGAAGGTATTATTTAAGTATCTTTCTCAGTTCAGTGGCAAAAGGCAAAAAATTGTTTTGCATATTTGACCATACTATTACTATCATCACAAAAACAAAAATTATCTTTTTTATTTTCTGAAAAGGAAAGAAAAATTAGTAATAACTGAGTCTATACTGCCCATATTTACAACCTTTGAGATTTCAACCATAATATATGTTTATACCTGAATCAGAATGCTTAGTGAAGAGCTCTGTCAAGGAAATACCATTATGGATTATTGTGTGGCACTGCAGAAAGAGCGCCAGATTTGGAGTTAGGGAAGCTAGGTTCAGATCTTGATGATGCTCCTTCCTTTTGTGACCTTAGAGAAGTCACTTAACCAGAGATAAATGTCTGGGCTTCACTGTCCTCATCTCTAAAATTAGGAGGCGAGATTGGATGATTTCTAAGGTTCCCTCTGGCTCTAAATCTGTAATCCTATCATCCCTACAAATGTTCCATGAGTTAATGACCTAGCTCTTTTAGGAGACTGTATTGTATTCTAGTAGATCCTTCTTTATTCTTTTTGAAGGGTCAGCAGAAAAATGGTTCTCCAGCATGTCCTAAAATAAGGGAAAGAAAAACAGATGGTTTGAAGTAAAGGGAAAAATACATGTATATTTACATAAATATGCTAAACGTAAAATTTAGAAAAAGCAGTATGTTGAATGATTTCTAAATTCTTTATAGTATGAAGGCTCAAAATCCAGCCCTGACACCTGACTTAGGTGACCCTGGGCAAGTTCTCATACCTTTCAGGGCCTCAGTTTCTTCATCTGTAAAATGGTAGCATGGATTCGATAATCGTGAATGTTCCTTCCACCTCTATTGATTTATGTGTGGCCCACTAGCTGTCATCTGTATTTTTCTTATTATCAGATCCTTTCAATGTGTGCAAGAAAACAAAGTAATCCTAACTTGCGCATATTCAGTTTGAAATACAAATTATTCTTATCAGCATTCGAACAGTTTGTTCAAAACTAAATCCATTCATATAGGATTTTGCTTCCACAGAGCTAATGGGAATCAGTGGTTTCATTGTTTGTCACTATGGAAACCAGTCAGCCTATCCTGAATCACTATTAGATCATACGGAATGATGCACATATCTCTGTGTAACTTCATCATTCAGCAAGTTGGTTTCATGTACACTTGCTCCACAGTGTGATCTGACCATAGCAAGGGGGACAATGCAGGGTTCTCCTAGAAGGCTCTCGGCTGTGAATTTTCTGAGCACTTTTTTCCAAGGTCGAAGGCACTCTACTTCTGATCCTTTGCTTCGTTTGTACCAGAGACGGCGGAATTCAGTTATAGAAGTGCTTTCTTCATCTTCTCATCGGGTTATGGTGGCTATATCCTCTGTCAGCAGTGCAGAAATAAATCCAACTTTTCCTGAAAGAAAAAGTAAAGCTTTTTTCTTTTAGATTATCAACACCCTTGTATTTCAGTTTGCATGCTATTCTTAGGTACTGTATTATGTATGTAAAATTTTAGCTTTGAGTAATTCTTGTTGTCTTTTATGTAAATATTTTTAAAGGATTTATGAAAAAGTGATGGAATAGTTTGTAGCATTTTATAGACTTCATTACCAATTATTTTTCCTGAACTGAGCTCAACCTCTTGTTTTTAAAAAGTTTTTTAAAAATTTTCTTTAAATGGCAGTCTGAATGAGGTTATGGTAATTACTGCTGTAGGTGAAAGCCCTTTAATAAAGATTGCCATACATTCAAATTGAAGGGAACATAATTCAGACACAGCTGGCTGTCCTAAATGTTGAAATAAAATCAAAGTCTTTTTTTCCATATTGCTATGTCATTTGGTGAGCTAACATAAGGATCTTTTAGATATTATCATGATGTGATATTTTCTCTTGCTGGTTTTGTAGGAAGTTCACGACGCCCCACACCAAAATATACTAAAGTTGGGGAACGTTTACGACATGTTATTCCTGGACATGTGGCATGTTCAATGGCATGTGGTGGTCGAGCCTGCAAGTATGAGAATCCAGCACGCTGGAGTGATCAGGAACAAGCCATCAAAGGGATTTATTCCTCCTGGTAATGTGGTGGGCTACTGTTTCCAAAGCTGTCACTGAAGAAGCAGCATGAATGCATTAACATAACCATAACAGCAACTGCATTTTAAAGGCATAAAGTCTTTAAATTAAATCCTTAGAGATGTTAACAACCACTAGTTAGCAGATCATTTCACTTTGTTTCTGAAATTATTAGTAATATTATTAATGTCTAGACAAGAATCCGATAAAATCTTTAGGTGTCTGTCCTAAGGTCATATTTTAACCTTTGAAATAATGACTTTTATTTGACATAACTATAACTGCCAAGTTCACGGAATTGTCCTACTCCTCTGCACTGAAGATGGCTTGATCTAATGAAGCGAGAATTTGATTAAAGTCAGAGCTCTTTGGAGTCAGGTTCTAGCTTTGCCACTTAATTTCTCTGAGCTGCAGCTTCCTCATTTATAAACTAGCGATAATTTCATTGCCTACCTTAGAGAGGTGTTGTTAGGAACAAATGAAATCATCTTTGTAAAGTGCTACTGAAATGTCAGCTCTTGTTATACCTGAATAGATGTCTAAACATGTTGACATAGTTGGTGGTGTTTTTTGCTCTCTGTAAGTGACATTAATTACTGATACTTACTGATCTTGTTAGGTATCAGATATGTATGCAGATAGTAAGCTGGATAATCACACCTTGCTCTATGCATTAGCTACATTACTGAAGTTATAAAAAAACTGCAGGCGCATTCTCCTTCAAGGATTCTTATGGTGAATCATTTGTAAGGCAACGAATCTTTTGCAAACTATGCATTTGTTCTCTCTCTTAAATGTCTCGTACATTTGTATTTTTATATATTGAATTGTATTCAACTCCTGTCTGTGGTATTTAATCATAAACAACATGAGAGGCTGGTAGAGTGGCTAGAGTCTGGAGCTGGAGTCAGGAAATCTCTCCCCGAACCTGTCTAAGAAGCACTGACGACCTCCAAGATCTCTTCTACCTTTAAAGCTTTGATTGTAGGAAAGATTTCTGAAGTTATTCTTTTCCCTTTTCCCCAGGATATTATGAAGCTAAAACTTAAGATCTGGATACATTTTGTCCTTTTATAATCATTACATAAAACTGAAACCAGATTTGTGTAGGTAGATTCTTGCCTGGTATTAGAGGGGAGAGGGAGAAGCTTGAAAAATGAGGGGGTTCTGCTTTATCTTTGGGCCAGCTCTAAAATTTGTGGGTTCTCTGTGTTTAATAAATATCTTCCTTCTGCCTCTCCAGGGTCACAGATAACATACTTGCAATGGCTCGACCATCAACTGAGCTAATTGAAAAGTACAACATCATTGAACAGTTTCAAAGGTACATGACCTCCACGCTCATAAATTCAGGTCCCTAACACCTGATATCGGACAAAAAAGGTGTTCTCATTTCTATAGTCAGCAGTTAGGAGCTTCATTTCAAACAAATAAGAAATTAAACCTGCAAGTGTTTACTAATGTCAGTGTAGAAATAAGGCTGAAAAAAATATCAGCTCTCAATATAATGGATTTCTTTTCTCCTTAAGCTATGGCATAAAAACAATAATTAACCTTCAGCGACCTGGAGAGCATGCAAGCTGTGGGAACACGCTAGAACCAGAAAGTGGCTTCACCTACCTCCCTGAAGCTTTCATGGAAGCTGGCAGTAAGTTCATTCCTGCTGATTTTCTTCATTAATTAGCAAATATAATGTTTACACAATCTTTGCTGTTATGTTCCTCAGTTAAGAGAAGTTTGGGAAATGCTGCTTGTACACAAGATCTCATGCAAAAATGAAAATAAATGCTTCTGTCTTTTGGGGTGCTGCTGTTGGAAGCCCAAGCTCATTTTTATGTGAGAGAGAGATTTCTTTAGGCTAAACCCATTAAAGTCAACAACCATAATTGCCATGAAGTCATATTTATTATGTTTTTACTCAGAGAACTAGAAAATGTACTGCCTAAAACTGGCAGAAATATAGGCTCAAACTTGCATGCTCTTGAAGGTTTGCATGTAAAAACTACTTCATCTTTTTTAAAAAAAGATTTGCTCCAAGTAGAAATAAAATCTAGATTTATACTTTGTTGTTGTTCAGTTCAGTTCAGTTGTTGTTCACTTGTGTCCAACACTTCATGACCCCATTTGGGATTTTCTTGGCAGAGATACTGGAGTGTTTTTCCTTCTCCAGCTAATTTTATAGATGAGGAGACTAAGGCAAACAAAGTTAAATGACTTGCCCAGGGTCACACAGTTAGTTAAGTGTCTGAGACTAGATTTGAACTCAGGTCTTCTTGACTCCAGGCCCAGCTCTCTATCCACTGCTCCACCTAGCTGCCTAGATTTATACGAGGTGATCTTTTATTAGTCTCTTCTGTTTTCATGCAGAGACAGCATAGAACATTTTCTACCTCCAGATTAGTAATTTTTGTATGAATCATTTTACTTGTTAAATTCATGGATTCTACCGTTCCTTAAGTTATTCCAACAGAGTTTCAATAGGACATGTCTTTTTTTAATAATATTCTATTTTTCCAATTACACATAAAGATAATTTTTAACATTCATTTTTTAAAATTCTTGAGTTCCAAATTTTTCTACCTCCCTTACCTCCCACCTCCCTAAAATGGTAAGCAGTTTGATATAAGTTATATATGTGCAATCATGTAAAACATTTCCATATTAGTCATGTTGTAAAAGAAGAAACAGACCAAAAGGAAAACACACACACACACACACACACACACACACAAGTAAAGTGAAAAAGACAGTATGCTTCAATCTGCGAGAATTCAGACTCCATCAGTTCTTTCTCTTGATGTAGATAGCATTTTCTATCATGAGTCCTTTAGAATTGCAATAGTACATGTCTTAAGCAGGACAAAAAACTATCAGCATTTTTAGCAGCATATTTACTAAGGGAATTGGCGTAGATGCCCTCTACAATCCATTCCACCTCTAAGATTCCTTGATTTTTACTACAGAAGGACAATACATATTTTAAATACAAATCTAATCAGACCGAACCTCAGGATCATACTTTTCCTAGTTTAACTTATTTTCATCAGAAATCTTCGTAAGTATTTTTCCTTACAAGTTGATTTTTTTCCCCTTCTTTCATTTTTTTAGTTTACTTCTACAATTTTGGATGGAAGGACTATGGTGTAGCATCCCTTACTACCATCTTAGATATGGTGAAGGTGATGACATTTGCCTTACAAGAAGGAAAAGTAGCTATTCATTGTCATGCTGGGCTTGGTCGAACAGGTAAATTTATGTCAGTGAGTGTTATGGTTTTACATATATCCATATAGATATTACTGTGACATCTTCTAAGTATAGAAAATAAATATTCTTTAAGAATGCTTCCAAATTTTTACTACATTTTGCCTAAAAGGTGAATTGATAATGCTTGATACACCCAATGTAATTTTACTCTCCAAAAATTATGGAACTTTGGAACCCCTTTGAGGACTCATAAAACTCCCTCATGACAGGCTGTCTTTGCTCCAGAAAGCAAACTGCCTAACATTCTCACTCTGCAAATGACTACTTTCATAAGAATGAGTCTGATGATGTCTTTAAGTGACTTGGCTAAGACCTTGCTTTAGCAGTAAAGGACAGTAGGTCTAGATAAACCACTAACTATTTATTCCTATAAAGAAGAGCATCTTCACTTTCTCTGGTACATGAAAAGTTTATGTTTCATTGTTAACAGTCCTCTTATAAAACATGACTTCTCTTGCAGATGCTCTCTTCATAATCTTATGGTCTTTTCTGAGGATGAGGATTTTGTTATGAGATGTTATTACTCCAAGAACCAATAATTTTACTTAAAAAATACTTTAGAACCACCTGGTAGGAGAGGGAAGAGAGAACATCTGCATTATAGTCTGACCTTATTAGGGGTGTGAAATAGGTACCACTCATAACCACGCCCACTGGAGAAACAGCTACTCTTAACAGCCTGAATTGATCAGATCCATGGCAAATAGATTTAAGGGCATATTTTGGCACAGGATATAAAAGGTTTGTGTATGAAGATTCACAGACCTTTGCTATTGTAAAAGTTCTCACAGAGTTAAAACAGGTTCATAGAACATTAGAAACCACAATAATTTGTTGTTAGAATTATGTAGGGTCAAGAAACATGTATGTTTTTGAGAGAAATGTATTCAGAAAAGTACAGCAATGTGCTGATCCAAAAAGAAGAAAAATGGGGACAAGCACAAGATTGCCTAATGGTCAGCAAAGAAAGTGGGTTGGGAATGTGACTAATAATAAGCGTGGGAAGGGTTAGAAAGTAGAATGCCTGAACACCGGGGTGAAGTGGAAAGGGCAGGAAACGAGAGGCAGACAGGATCAGGGAACCATAAAGAAGAGACGCTGGAGCTGAAGATCCCAAGCAACAAGAGCAGAAGTCTAAATCAGATGGGAAAGAGATAAATCTCTCCTTCATCTTGGGGAAGAAATGAGAAGATCAGGAAGAATTTAAACATTATTGCCCAGTGGTTTTGTTAGCTGCCAGTCATACCAACCATAATTATTTGATGTTGGTAGTAAAAAGCCAAAATTTATGACTCTCTCTATATATGTAGTTATCATTAAATATTACATATGTAACTCTAAATTATCCTTGAAATGTCCACATAATAGATCTCTTTGAATATATTATTTAAATTTTAAATCAACAATATATGGTAAATGAATAGTTAAGTTTTCACATGTAAATAATCCTCTTCCTTCATTTTTTTAGGTGTTTTAATAGCTTGTTTTTTAGTTTTTGCAACAAGAATGACTGCAGATCAAGCGATTATTTTTGTTCGGGCAAAAAGGCCAAATTCGATACAAACAAGAGGCCAGTTATTATGTGTAAGGGAGTTCACTCAGTTTTTGATTCCTCTCCGCAATGTGTTTTCTTGCTGTGAGCCCAAAGCACACGCTGTTACTTTATCACAGTACTTAATTCGCCAGCGTCATTTACTTCATGGTTATGAAGCTCGACTCCTAAAGCACGTGCCAAAAATTATTCATCTGGTTTGCAAACTGTTGTTGGACTTAGCTGAAAACAGACAAGTGATAAAGGAGGACATTTTAAAGGTACCTGATCTCTCTGCTGAAATTGAAAAGACAGTTTCGGAGATGGTCACAATGCAGCTGGATAAAGAGTTAATGAGACATGTGAATGACGCATCCCTTCCATTCACCCCCTCAGCAGTGACAGTAGATTTTGAGAACCAGGATGCTGTTTTCTCCAGTGAACATGAATTTGATCCTCTTTGGAAGAGGCGGAATGTTGAATGCCTTCAGCCTCTGACTCATCTGAAAAGAAGACTCAGCTACAGTGACTCAGACTTAAAACGAGCTGAATTTCTTTTGGAGCAGGGAGAGACTCCGTGGACAGTGCCTACCCAAGTCCTCCTGTGCTGTAACCTCAAGCAGCAGCACGTGAGCCATGCTTGTGTTCAGCCATCGCCTCCGCTGGACATCAGTAAAGAAGCTTTCGTCCACAATGCATTTTCCTTCTGGAATCAGCCTAAATGTAGTGGTCTAGAAGCCTCCAGAGATGAGGGGTCACCACTTTTCCATAGGAGAAAGATTCCAAAGGAAATCCAGCGGAGTAGAACCTTTTCTTCAGGTTTTTCAGGTGTGCACAACACTGGGGAGTCAGTCACAGCCAAGGTTGCAAATACACCCAGGGCACCAAGCAACCTGCCCCAGAAAGCTGACCACTGTAGGTATGACCCTGGCAGTAATTGGAGACAAGATCCCATGGCTTGTGGTGGGAATTACTGTGTCCCTCAGAATTGTGATGCTGCTCCTGGGGCAGAATGCTTTGTCAGATCTGAAAGCCAAGAAAGTAGTGCCCCACCACAAGCAATGCCACTGAGTATTGAAGCACGAAGACTGTTGGCGGCAAAAGCCCTGGCAAATTTGAATGAATTTATAGAAGAGGCGGAAATAAAACAGAAGGTGGAAATGTGGCAGGTATTTTTATCTTATTTCTTACCTATATGCTATAAATTTAGCATCAGAGCAAAATTCCTTTTTGGTTCCTACATGGCCCCTCCAAATCCTCTGTTGAGTTCAGGAGACAGATTAAACATGCTTAATCCTAAGAGACATGGCTATATTTGAGGTTGGCTATAGAAGATGTCAAGATTTAGGTTATTTGACACATTGGCTCATTATATGCTGCCTTGCAAAAATTACATAAACATTCTTTTCTGTCTTGAGTAAATTAAGAAAGATATACTAGATCACAGGGCAAATTCCTACTCCAGGCCTTCAGGCAACTATCCTCCATAGTGTACACAAAGCCTGCTATAGCAAGAAACAAGGCTCTGGATCACCCTCAAAGCTCAGAAGGCAAATTGAGCTTTCAGCAGAAAGACCCTTCCTTTTTAATATTTATCTGGGATTTTGACTTTGGGCTTAGTTTATTGTACTTTTCTGTAAACTTTTGTAATGCAAATTTAAAATTTCTAAAATGTAACTACAAAAGTTCAGTAACAAACAACAGCTGATGTTCAATCACATCAGCTTGATTTATTAGCTTATGGTCAGTGTGATATAAATTATTCTTTAATATAGCTACCTTTTCATAAGTAGGGTTATATATTAATATAAAAAACTACCTTATTGCTAAGTAGATAGATAATAAGTAGGTAGAGCATTTAGTAAGTGCTTACTATGTGCAAGGCACTGTACTAAGTACATAACTGTCATTTTGCTTGAAAGTGTCAGTATCATTTTATATACCTAGACTTCTGAAATAAATAGGCATGATCTCAGTATGTGGCCTCATCAAGACAAATTAATAATTAAATTAGAACTCATAAAACTGATGGAGGAGAAAGCACTTGGTGAAGTGAAACTTTCTTCATCAGAAGGGCAATTTCTTTGTTTGGTATTATGAATAACCATCTTAACAGATTAACCATTTAAGTGTTAGGCATACAGTTGTCTTTATTTCCTATTCTTATTTCTCTGTTAAACTGTGGTGTTGCCTAGAACCCCCATATTTTTTTTCCTTAGGCCCATTGCTCATTATTTTGTTAGGTGACATCATGAAACCAGAGAGATTTAGGGATTGGGAACAATTATGGAAAGACTTTCCAGAAACAAGGCTACATGGCATTGACACCCCCCTAAAGACCTGTTTGAGGTATTTCTGTTTCCTTTGCTTTAGAATCTAATTTAATTAGTCTTTTCTTGAACCGAAGAGAACGCAAAGAAGTCTCTCCTGTTCAAAGGACAACTTAATATGATTTAATTTATTGTGATTTTTAAAAAGCAGTTCCAAAGAACAACAATGGTTTTTTTGTTTTGTTTCTAAACTAAGGTCAAGGTGTTTGAGAGATTTTTTTTTTTTATGGATTTAATAATATACTTTTAGCTAACACAAATGCAGTTCCATTCAAAAGATTTCAGAATATATCAGTACTCTACTCAGTTTGCCAAGAATAGAAATAACCATTGGGTAGAAATAGCCATTGGATTCTTTAAGTTGGTTGTATTCTTTGGAAACTGATATTTTATCTCTGGTTTACTAATTAGGCTAGATTTCTCACTACTTATATAGTTCTGAATGAAGGAATTAATAGATTAGGCTAAATAATTGCAAATGAGTAAAAATAATTGGAAAGTTTGAGAGTAATTAAAGAAGAACCCAATACTATAAGACTTCATTTTATTTACTAAAACATATATTTGGATGCTGCCAAAAATATACTGAAATTTGTATATCACTTATTTTTTGTGTGATCCCTTCCATTCCCTACCCCCACTCATAGCTCCTAAATTGAAAATAGCTGAAATGTGAGGCTTTATACCTTATTCCAATTTATGTAGTTTTTGTCAGGGTCTTCAAGTTGTTTTCCTCCTATGAGAATACAGTGTGGTTTTCATCATATTCTACATGATTACATTATGATTCTAAAAAAAGAAAAATTTAGACAAAAATCTGCTACGCTCAGTTCCAAAGCATTGTTAGTTGACACATTGAAACACTTCACAAATGTAAGCTGTTGTTATTTTTATTCAGACTCAAAAGCTATTCTGTAAATTCCACTGTAATTTACACAAACTTTCTGAATTTTTAATACTCTTTCAGTATGAATTCCATTACAAGAAATCTGATACTCTCTTGGGTTCTAAATACAGAAGGAACAGTTTCTCTTCTTGAAAGCCTCTAATCAACAAATATCAGAACAACAAAGCATACAGACAGAACTATGATTTGGGGTCCTGGATCTTTGGGCTTAACCCTAGGGCATGAATTTAGAGGGTACTAAAAGCACTTAGGTAGAAACAGTTGAGTTTATCACCTACCTAGCAAGAACTGAATTACTTAAAATAAGAAGGAACCACATGGTACCCTTCTTCCCCCCACAATGGCTGCTTCTCAGCTAAGCTCCTTCCCAACTTGCTTCTCATTATCCTACCTCCCTTTGTTGATGGTAGAGGTACCCCACAGTCCCAATCCATGGGGCCCATGATTTCCCAATGTTAGGGTATCCCAATTTGTATCCCACTACAGAACTTTATGTCTCAAGATCTGAGGTCCCTCCTGCCCACTCATTTATTTAAATTTGTCTTTAAAAGTTGATTTGAAGGGTGCCTTTCATTTTCTGACTTTGCTCCAGGCTCCAGAATTCCTCATTTTAGATCCAAATACACAGATTATTAAACTTTAGTCAAACAGTGCCTTTTTTTTTAACCTTTCCATTCCTCCCCTCCCTTTTTTTCTTTTTTAGAAAGAACTGAATTCTAGAGATGGGGCTTGGGAAAGAATATGTGGAGAAAGAGATCCCTTCATACTGTGTGGCTTGATGTGGTCCTGGGTAGAGCAACTAAAGGAACCTGTTATAACCCAAGAGGATGTTGACCTGTTAGTCAACAACCGTGCTGATGCCTCAGAAGCACTTTCCTTACTAGAAAAGGTAATGTGGCCCTGGTATTCATTTCTCTGACTGTTTATCACAGAATCTCAGAGCCGGAAATGGACCTCAGAGGCCCTCAGATAGCACCAGTACCTGAACAACCATCCCTTTGATGATTCCAGCCCTTTGGTTGTTTACTGGGCATATACTGTTTCCTCAAGTACATTATAATTTACATGAGAGGCAAGGACGATTTCTTTCCTTCTTAACCCATTTCTCCTGTCTTCTCCTAATTCCTTTCTTTTCTAGTCATAGCACCTGATTCATCACACAGGCACTTCAGACATATTTGTTGACTAACTGATTAATCATGAGGGCTGTATCAAGTTTTAGTATGGTCTACCATCCACTAATAATAGCTTAATTGAAACAATTATGCCCAGGAAAAGTAAGAACAAAAAAAAAATAAGAATAGGGAAAAACAGTTAAAATTCAATGCAATTCAGTAAACATATTAAGCACCTACTTATGTGTAAGGCAACATATGCTAGGCACTGAGTACAGAAAGACAAAAATGAAAATATTTTCACCCTCAAGGACTGTTTCAGGTATATTCTACTGGATGATTTTTTATCTTCATATTCTTTTGGAATTTTTATACAATATGCAGGCTCATTATTGGTCAAACTAGTATATACTCTTCAAATTACATTGGAAAGGACTAATATGTATTTAATATAGACAGTCAAGTGGAAGAACTGATAGAGTACTAGACCTGACATCAGGAAGACCTTAACTTCAAATTTACCTTCAGACACTTTCTATCTATGTGACCTTGAGCAAGTCACTTAACATCTTTCAGCCTCAGTTTCCTCATATGTATAATGAGGATAATAACCCACCTACCTCACAGAGTTGTTGTAAAGATAAAAAGTTAATATGTAAAGTACATTGCAGATTTTAAAGACCTATATAATGCTAGCTAGATAGCACTCATGACTTATTTTAACTCTTTTGGAAGATAAGATTTGGTTTCAGTCTTATTCATATCTCTGCAACTAATGATTTGTTTCCTGTGGAAGGTTTTAAAACAGTTTATATTTGTTTTTGCTAACCAGGGGCAACACCAAACTATTCTCTGCATCTTACACTGCATAGTGAATTTGCAGACCATTCCAGCTGATGTAGAGGAAGCCTTCCTTGCCCATGCCATTAAATCTTTCACCAAGGTAAATAACACTCCCTTTATTCCTTGCCAAGTAATTCAGTTTTGTTCAACTCATGTCATATGGGTAACAGGATCTTTGAACTGAAATTTAGGAACTTGTCATTAGTTGTATTCACTTTAAAGGAAACGTGCTTAAAATTTGTAGTCAAAATTAACATATTTTTGGCCAAAGAATGGGTAACTGACATTAGGAAACCTTGGGGTAATGATAGAGTTTTTTAAAAGAGAACTTTAGAAGAGTTTATGTTTTAGTTTAAGGGAGAAGCAATTGATGTTTAGAGTTTTGAAAATATGTTGAAAATAACGTGCTCAACAAAAGTCAGAGAATCTTGTTGAGCCTGTTCTGTCTTGAATTGAAACAAGGAGCTGTTTTTTGAGTATTTCATATTCAGCATTGATTTACAGTACTGTGTTTTGGCTTGGAAAATCTTAATAAAAAATTAAGACTATTTCCTTTTCATACAGATCCTTTTTGTGCTTGAAGGAGAGGCTGCTTCAACTACTCTGAGGGGAAAGTTTCAGAATTAAAGGGGAAAAAAACTTTCTCTTAATTAAATTATCTGGTGCCCCCCAGTGGTTGATATTGAAAATAATATTTTAAAGAAAGGAAAGCCATGGTGTTTCTATGGTAGAGGATTCTAAACATAACATATTTGAGGGGATGTGTATTAAATTAATACATGCATGAATCTGGAAAATTATAAGGCATTCTTTCAAGAACTATATATATATATATATCTTTATTTTTAAAAATCACTTTTGTTAAAAATTGAAAATTTTACCAAAAACATCTGTGTCCCTCAGTTGTTATAAGTAACTTCTCCAAGGTGTCACTACCTAACTGAGTAACTCTGGGAAAATCAATAAACTTTTCTGGATCTGAGCTTCCTTATCTGTAAACTTAGCAAGTTGTATCAGTTTAGTTTATCTCCAAAATTCCTTCCAGCTATAACATTATCTACTTCTGTTCATATTTAAACCTTAGAAGACTTTCAGACTACCTATTATACATGGAAAGCTATGTTTTTTATCAGAATGGCAAATAGAACCAGACTGAATCAAAACTAAGTAATAATACAAGGGAAGGTAGAGAGGAAGAAGATGGACTTTGCCAACATGATGAATAGTAGTCAATAAAGATTAAGTGCTGGCTCTGTGCTAGGCACTGTGCTAAGTGCTGGGTTTACAAAGAAAGATAAAAGACAGTCGGAGGGGCTTCCAATCTAAGAGGGGAGACAACATGCAAGCCACTCTACATGAACAAGCTATATACTGAATGAATTGGAAATAATCCACAGAGAGAAGGCACTAGACACAGAGGGATTAGAAAGGAGACTTTAGGGAAGCCCGGAGGTGGAGATGAGCTAAGAGGAGGAAGGAGAGGACACAGGCATGGGGGCAGCCAGGAGAGGAGATGCATAAACAAGTTCTTATTGTTAAGATCCAACTTTTATTTCCTTTGGCGTATCTAAGCTGAAGGAAAAGTACATAATGTTTGATTCATAATCTATAAACAATTACCTATACATTCAGTTGTATTTCTTTCTTTCTTTTCTGTATGATGATAACTATATTACATGGAATTTTCGAGTTTTCACCTAAATGTTTGCTGTTTCAAGAGACCTGGTCTGGTATAGTTCTTGATTAAAAAATGAGTGTGTGAAGATTCCCCTCTGAATTGTCACAGACTAGTTGTGGGACACTGACCAAGTCACTTCACTTAGGGGTGCCTTAAGCCACTCTTGAAGAGGCTTGAATAACTATTATGGAGCCTGGGATAATTGACCTGCATTGTTGCAGGGAGTTCCTCCCCCAAAGCTCCTCCTCCAATGAAGATCACAGGTACAATTAAAAAAAACAACAACAAAAACCTGAATCTGTGAAATTCTTTCTGTTTTATTTTATGAGAATTGTATATAATTTTGTGTGATATCTGGACATAGGTCACGAAAGCATTTTCTCCATCTCTTCAGATAATTTAAAGGCAAAACATACTTTTTCCCCCTTTGTTGGGCCTTACTAAGAAAACATTTTATAAATGAGCTGTATTAATATAGTTTTTCTTTGTTACCAGATTAATTTTGATTCTGAAAATGGACCAGTGGTTTACCATACTCTGAAAAAAATATTTAAGCACGCATTAGAAGAAAAAAGAAAGATTACAAAAGAAGGATCAGAACACACCTCTTAATGTTTACAGTTCTATGTTGGGGGTCTTCTGTGGATCCCAAGAAGGATCTGTTTAATCAGCTACTTTTTCTTCCTTCAATGTTTATTTTAACCTATCCTGAAGACCCTGATAACATTTCTGTTCATATGTGAATATGTTGAAGTTCTTAAGAGCTGCTTTTTTGTGGTTTTGTTGTAGCATTTCATTTAAAGTGATATCATTTTGTATTGTGTATGATATTATTTTGAGGCTATTTATTGATTCTGAAAAAATACATCCATAAGATTTATTTTTGTGTTTGAACAACTGCCATGAAGTCAGTGCCATTTCCTTTTATTTAGTGAATTTAGCTAAGGTTGTTGTATTAACATTTGAAGTACATGATGTTTACATTAATGTTTTTCTGTTTTACATTGTGGTAGATAACTGACTCTACTTTCCAAAACAATTGTCTGGATGACTGAACCATCTTTGAAGTTTAAAAAATAGATACTTTAATAGTAAAACAACACTATATAGCCATTCCTTCCTGACATAATTTAAATAAGTCACCAAGTGTCTTGAAATGCTGTTTTATATTTGTGACTACAGATGTTTCTGTTGCAAGATTTCTAAAGGATTTTTTTTCATTTGTTTGAGTTTCTTTTGTTCTTAATGTGGCAAAATATTTCAAGGTATATTTTTCCAAGATAAGTAATTTGATGTTAAAAGATTGAATGTAATTTGGCTTGGTAATTTTGTATTTGGGAAAAGTAGATCTGCTTTATTTGTCAGGGCCATGGATGAACTTTGCAGCACACCAGCCTTTGCCATCCCAGGAAGGCAGTATCCATTCTCAGGACCTAAAGCCTTATTTCCTCTGTACTGGGTAACTGCTTAGCCAAATAGCTACAAGCTTATCTTCAAATTATCTTTCATAAGAAAATAGGATGAAGGACTGACTGATTTGAGTAAGAGACAGACCAAGCTTTCATAAAATGTGTGGGCCCGTGACCATTGAAAGCATTTTTCACAATAAAGAAAACTGTGGTTCAGGAATTTCTTATGGGATTATGGAATCCTAGAGGAGTCTTTTAGTGCCCTATACTGGCCCCAGTATATTCTGTGGAATAAGGGCATGGTCAGAAGATGTTAAAGACTTTTTTGTTCTAGGAGTTGGTAACAAGTATGGTTACTCGGCCTCATCTAGAGCTCCATCTACAAACCCCTGGTCCCACTATGGAAACTTCCATATCTTCCAACAGGAAGTAACAGGCTGAGATGATGATGGGACTGAGAACATTAGGCACAGTGGAAGAAATATTCAGGGGGATTTAGCAGCAAAGCTCTCTTGTCTTATCATAGCTGTCTTCTATCCCATTTCTAGTTCTGGGGCTCTGTGGACCCTGTCTCATAAGGACCATTTAGTTCCAGAGGTTTGCCCTATTAAGATAAGATTCTGTCCTCTCTGGATTATAATAGATTAAATTTGGTCCAAAGAGACTGTGTTTTTCAGTTACCAGCAAAGAGATCTTATGTAGGATAAGTTGACTTCTTGCCCTAGTTCCTAGCAAAGCAAACTGTCAGTTATAGAAATGGCATTTTTAGTAGTAGTCATAGTAATGAAGACAAGAGTTGAAATTGCATCCAGGAGAAACTAGTTTTACCCCTTATTTTGTTGATATTTACTGAAACAGCTCCAAGGAAAGGTGGAGGGAGGTACCCCTATCTTAAAATAAAGACAATTTCAGGAAAAGCTTGATTGAATTACAGTAGTTAAAATGCCTCCCAACTTTTATGTTGTAAATTAAGCAAGCTACTGTTCATCAGAAATAATGGTCATTTTCCACATTACTAACTCAGTTGTTGGATGTTAAATAAATTTCTTGAGGGGACATTCCAGTAATTTATAATAAACTGGATTCCCTTCCATTCCTATAGACCAAGTGATTCCTGAAATTCCTCATTTTCAAGTGCCTGAGTTGGGGGTGGGGTGGGGAGAACAACCAAAAATAACCTCTGTTTTAGTCGAAAGTAATAACAAGATTATAGAAAAATAAATTTTTTTAACCAAAATAGTGTAAGCTCTATGCTGTCTATATATAGGCAAATGACAACCATGATTCATTTGACAAATTGATAATTTACAAACACAATGTTAATTTCAATTTGAAGCACAAATATGTTATATTCCTGATGCTATTATAGTATTCTATGGTTAAAAAGTAGATGTAAGCCAGTCTTGAAAATGAGTAATATGCCAAGGACCTGAAAGAAATGACTAGCTAAAAGAAATCAGGCTGTAGTTGAGTATTGTATTAATTTTAATAAAAATGGAAAATAGAACCCCAAATAGTAGCAGTGTACTTTTTTAGTCTGCTGTTTCCTATCACAATAAGCATCATGATGACACTGATAAGCCCAGGGTAATGGATGGGGAAGTTGATAAAATGTTCTTTAAGGGAATAAATAATGATTTGGGGTTAAAGAAAATTAGCTAAGATGATGTAAATATCCACGGTCTTAACTGTACCTTGTTAAAGATTGATTATCTTAATTATCAACATAGAGACAATGTTGTTTACCCACCATCTAAATAAGCTTTCTTCTTGGATCCAAGACTAGGACTGAGCTCTCCTCTCAGCCCTTGCACCAGCTTGCAGTGTTGTGTGTCTTTGCCAAAAGTCCCTTGCCCTCATGGCCCTCAATGTCCTCATCTATAAAGTGGGAGTGAGGGGTGGGGAGGAGGGGTAGTAACTATAATGTTCTAGGAGTCATCAGACCATAAGGTTTCCAGCTGGATAGGATGTTAAGGATTATTTAGTACAAACATGTACTAAATTCCTCATTTACAAATGAGGAAACTGAGGCCAAATAGGTTAAGTGATTTGCCCAGGGTCATATTGGTAAGAAGCAGCAAAGAGATTATAGAACCTGGGTTCTTTCCTCATGTTGAATCACCCCACTATACTACACCGAATCTGGAAACGTCCTGTTTTCAGACCAAAGGGGAAAACTTTGCTTGTATTTTGTTTGCAAAGGCCTTCAGCATATCACTTTTGTTGTAACTGATAGAACTTTCCGTCCCTCCCTTTGCTGTGCTGATTATTGAGCTGTAGTTCTAGAATTTGCTGTTGCCGTCCTCTGTGACAAACCACCACTATTTTAAACATCGCAATCAAGAATCCATTCAATGAGTGCTTATCTCTGCCTGTTAATTTAGCTCAAAAGCACTAACAGCTCTGCTGATATTTTTAGTCCTATCTTAAGCCCACTTACTAGATTGGCCTTGAAAAATAGTCTGTATGTTTTGGATTAGATTCACTATAAAGCATGAACCATCATTCGCTCTTTTAGACAAATACCACAAGCCAATTTAGACACAATTTCTCCATTTTCTTCTAAGGGGAGAATGCTTGTAGATAAGCTCTAGTCCTATTCTATTTCAAATTAGTCCTAGGTTGTTTTAAGATATTTTTCTCTTGAGTTGCACACTGCCGTCTTCTTTTAAACTCACTGAGCTTTATGAATACATTTTCAAACAGCCTGCTCTCTGTACCTGCAGCTCCCTCACAATCTTTCTGTGTGCCATCATACCTAAACAGCTCTGAGCAAAAAGCGTAGGTAAGGAATTCATTCAAAATGACAGCATACACACAGAACTTTTTTTGTGTCTGTTCCAAATTAGCTAGCAGTAATAAATTTTGAATGCAGATAAGCTCAAGAATGTAGTTTAAATGTCCTTAATGCATTATCGGGAAATTGGCAGATTAGCTCTGTAGCAGAAGGAAGTTAAGTAGCCACTCACAGTGCTAGATGGCTGACCATTATTTACTGATAAAAATGGCAGGAGAAGAATTCAGCCAATCATAAGCTTTCTTATTCACAGTGCTGCCTTATATTTTAATTGTGCTTTTGTGGATGAGCTGATCTCTGATTAGCTGAAATACACACAATAAGACTGATTTATAAGCAATCACAATGGAGTGATTATTCATAATGGTCCTGTGGTCAACGTCTTTCTACTATGCTAACATCCATTAAAACAACATGATTGAATCTGTTTCAGCCATTTTAGAGAGGGAGAAAAAGAGTCCCTCTAAGAGAATAGTGTCATATGATACCTTTCATTGAAAACGAAAGTTTCATATGTCCTTTGGAATTTACATAGCAATAGAAAACCATTATCTTGCACTCCATTCTACTGGCATTCTCTCTTAATTAAATGCTTTCTTTTAGGAAAGATGATTTACTCAGGGAATCCGAGGAGGGAAGAATTATTTTATGCAAACTCCACAACAATTTCTTTACAAAGAATATGCCAACACAAGGTATTGTAACTGATAGTTCCTATTGGGGGGTCACAGAATCACAGAATTTCAGAGTTGAAAGCGTTCTTAAGTGGTCATTTAGTCCAAACCTGAAAGAGAATCCCTTCTCTACAAGATACCTGACAATTGATCATCCAAGGTTTTGCCAGAAATTCTCCAATGAAAAGAAACCCACTCCCCACTAAGGCAGTTCAGTCTATTTTTGGATAGCCCTAATTACAGAATCTCTGAGTCTGAAAGTTGGAAGAGGTCTCAGAAGTCATATAGGCTAAACACTACTCAAACAGAGCTCCCACTTTAACACACCCCACGAGTGGCTATCCAAGGATCTGCAGTGACAAGTAACTCATTCTAGTGAGTTCCAATCTAAGGAAGGTTTTCCTTATTTCTAGCCTAAATTTTCCTTTTTGCTACTTCTACCCTGTTGCTCCCTACCCTCTGGAGCTAAACAGAAAATAATCCCCTTTTAATGAGACACTCCTTCAGGTACTTAAATATAGCTATCCAGTCCCCCTCTGTCTTTCAGGCTAAATAACTCTAGTTAATTTAACCCAAATTCCTATGGCTTGAAACCAGGGCCCTTCCCAATCCTGCTTGCCCTCTTCTAGACTCTCCCAAGTTGATCCTTGTCTTCTTAAACTTTGGCACCCAGAACTGAAAACAGGATTCCACATGTGTTCTGACTATGGCAGAAGGCACTGGAGCACCTTCTTCCTTGGGTATAGGCCTCTCAACGTAGCCCAAGATTGCATTTTCTTTTTTGGCAGCAGCTTCACACCATTGAGCTTCCAGTTCACTAAAGCCCCCAGATGCTCTTCAGATGAACTGCTACTTTGACACACTTCCCTCATCTTTTATTTGTAAAGTCGAGTTTTTGAACCTAAATATAAAACTCAGCCCTCTTAAATTTTATCCAATGAGATTCAGCCCAGTGTTCTGGCCTTTCAAGATCTCTTTGGAACTTAACTCTGTCATACAAAGTATCAGCTATCATTCCTGGTTTTGTGTCATTTGTATATTTGATAAGCATACCAAGTGTACATTTATCCATGACATTGATTTTT
>NW_020954598.1:2118545-2155021 GCF_900497805.2 Vombatus ursinus | reverse complement strand
ATTTGATAAGCATACCAAGTGTACATTTATCCATGACATTGATTTTTTAAAAACTTAAATGGCACAAGGCCAAGCACAGGTAATTGTGGCACTCCACTAGTCCTCCTTCCAATTTGACATGAAAATGTTAGTGGACTACTCTGAGTTTACTCATTCAACCAGGACTGAATTCACATAATTCTATTATTATCCAGGCCATATCTATCTTTTCCACAAGACTAATGTGAAACTAATAATAACTCTCTAACTCTCCCACTCCAATCCATTAAGCCACTAAAAGTGAGTGTCCTAAAGCACAGGTACAACCATGTCATTAACTACCCAATAAACTCCAATGGCTTCCTGTCACTTCCAGGAGCAAATACAGAATGCTCTGTTTGACATTCACAGCTCTTCACAGCCTAGCCCCCTCCTACCTTTCCAGTCTTACACCATACTCTCTGACAAACTCTTCCATCCAGTGACACTGGCCTCCTGGCTGTTTCCTGAAGAAGACACTCCATTTCTCCACTCCAGGCGTTTTCTCTGGCTTCTGTCCATGCCTCGAATGTTCTCCCTCCTCCTCTGGTTTCCTGTAAGCCAACTAAAATCCCGCCTCTTACACAAACCCTTTTCCAACTCCTCTTAAAGCCAGTGCCTTCCCTCTATTAATTCCTATTTATCCTGTATATAATTTGCTTTGTACATATTTATTTGTATGTATTTGACTCCCCCATTGGACTGTAAGCACCTTTAGGATAAGGTTGGTCTTGTGCCTCTTTTTGTATCCCCAGTGCTTAACACAGTGATTAACACATAATAGGCACTTAATGGATGTATATTGATTGATTGATACAGTCCAGCATGACCAGTTCTTGATGAAGCTTTGCTGACTGTGACTACTGCTCTCTTGAAAGCATATATAATTGTTCTGCTCTGGTTTATTTATTTGATATGGCTTGGGTAGCACAGGTTAATGTTTTTCCATTTAGGGCTTAAATTAGGTTGAATGTTAATTGTACTGCTTTGTCATTCTCTTTTTTTAAAAAAAATGCAGCAAAACTGCAGTGGGTAAGCCAAACATTTGGCATTTCATTTTCCTAACAGAAATCAATAAGTATTTTTGTTAGGGCTAGGTATATTCAAAAAGTATTTACTGAATACCTACAATATGTACTCACACAATAAAAGGATGTAAAACAAATCTTGATAAGGTTCCTACTCTTGAGAAAGAGTAACCCAGTGATTCATTTAATATCTACTTTGTGCAATACACTGTGACAGATACAAAGATAAGGATGAAGTTGTTCCTGCCCTCAAGGAGCTTGTAATCTAACAAGTGAGATAAGAACAAAGGAAGATGAAAAGAAAGAAAATTAGAAAACTGTAAGTACACAAAAGAAGCATTTGAAAATTGCAGAGCAGTATATGAACAAATTTGTAAGCTTCATACCCAAGTGTTGAGGATACAAGGCATAAGTCATCTCTGTAGGGTGGGGATAAGGAAGGTGTTGGAAAGAGTGAGTGTGGAATAGATCCAGGAAAAAGTGCTGGATTAATGTAGATGATGGCAGGGGGAGAGGTTCATGAGCAAAGGTATGGAAGTGAAAATACCATTTGGAGGATAGTAAAAACATTAGTTTAGCAGAGGTAGAGGTGCCTTTTCAAAATGATAAAGATAAAGAAGTTGAAGTGATAAGAGTTGGGTTAGAACAAAGGGGAACTAGAGGTGGTAGAATGCCAACCTGAGAAGTTTAGATTTTATATGATAGGAAGTCGTTAATCTCGATAGGAAACATACTTCTCTATCGACTTAAATTTCTAAGTCATAGCCTTTTTCTTGTAGTCTTAAGATTATACTAAACATTTGAGGGTAGTTTCTTGGTTATATGGCACATGAAATTCTTCTCTGTGAAAATGTTATCAGTGGTCTAGATAAAGGTACAAAGGAAGGTAGTCCAGATCCCACCAAATCCCAACAAACTAGGACAATGTGTCAGAACAAGTAAGATGGCATTTAATAAGAATAAGTCCTACACTGGAATTTATTTTTTAAAAAAATTGTCTGTATTAGTATAGAACAGGGAAGGTATTGACTAATTTGAAACAACAGTATAATGCTATCAGGTGCAGATTCATAGAGGAATGATTGTTGACAGAGGAGAGGTGATACTGCACCACACTCTACCCTGTTGTGTCAATTTATTAATTTGTTAGGCTACTGATAACAAAAGTAATGAGCAGACCATCTGAAAAATTAGTAAACTAGCCTAAAAATCCCTAAATCATCTGGTAGGAAAAATACTTTTAAAATAATACTCTCAGGACAGCTAGGTAGCACAGTGGATAGAGTTCCAGCCTTGGAATCAGGAGGACCTGAGTTCAAATCTAGCCTCAGACACTTGAGACACTTACTAGCTATGTGACCCTGGGTAAGTCACTTAACCCCCGATTGCCTCACTAAAAAGTAAAAAAAAAAAAAGAAAAGACAAAAACCTCTCATACTAAGTTGAAAAGTTCCTGTGATATTGAAAGGGTACCACTTATTTGACATTGTAAGGTGGGTACTCGTGTTCCCAAACCAGTAAGCTCTCAGGTAGTCCTTTTTTTTGTGCCTTTATGTTGGTCTCCAGACCAGGGTGCCTGGATCTGGAGATGGAGTCAGTTTCAGACTGCTCAGATTTAAAGATGCAAAGCACAGATCGGGGACCTCTACTGGAGTGGCCTCACCAGGACATAGTGCTATCTTCCTGGTGACCACTGAAAAGCTCAATCGACCCTTTCACATATTGTGTTTTACCTAGTATATGCCATGTTTGTGGAAGATCATGACTAGTTGGCTTAGTGAATTCCCAATGCTAGGCCCTGGCCAAGCAGGAGAGAAATTTCTGAGTAGAATTTCCCTTTTGACCAAATTGACTCTTTAAACATTATAAAGACAGCAGTAGGAGAATGTATGTGATAATCAGTTGGCTGTCACAAAATCAGTTTATTTACCCAATACACTGGAGCAGTCAATTAATTTTGCATTTGACAAGTTGCAGTGTTTCCAGAGGAGGAGGAGGATGAGAGGACTGGACCCTCAGCCATATGAAAATTGGAAAAATCAAGTTTAAACCTGGGACCCATGAACTTTCAAAAAAAAAATCGTGGTAATTGTATTTCCCAATAACTGGTTTCCTTTGTGATGCTATGTATTTTATTTCATGCATTTAAACCATCATTCTGAGAAGGGGTCCATAGGTTTCAGTAACTATCAAAGGGGTCCATGTGGTTAAATGACCCAGGGATATTTATCTGGGGTGGGGTGAGACTCAGAGCAGACATAAAGGCTGTTTTCAAGTATTTGAGAGGTTGGCATATAGAATAGGGATTAAACTTTTTCTGCTTACTCCAGAGCTCAGAAAGGAATAATGAGCAGAAGTTGCAGATGGGTATATTTCATCTCATTACAAGAAAATTTCTTAACAATTAGAGCTATCCAGAAGTGGACCAAGCTGCCTCATGAGGTCATACCTTTCCCTTCACCAATGGACTTTAAACAGGGTCTCGATGACCACTTGTTTTTGAACAAAATCAATTCGACATTTATTAAGCACAAACTCCGTGTAAGACACTGTGCTAGGTCCTGGAGATGACAAAAATGAAGCAGTCTTTCCCTACAAAGAGTTTATATTCTACTTGGTGGGACATGTACACCAATAAGGATATACCAAACATTTGTTGGGGGGGGCAGGAGTCAGGGAGAACCTCATATCCAAGGTAAGGTAAGGTTTGCACTAAATGGCTTCTGAGGTCCCATCCAGCTCTTAGGATCTATAATTCTATGAATTAAAGCAAGATGCCGAGGAATAACTAAGCAGGCAAGCCCTCGCCTGGTCACTGATACGTTGTTGGTCCAATTGATTGTGTACTAGCACCTCATTTACCAGCATTGTCAGGATCCTGCCAGATACTCTTCCCCCATTGGCTTCTGTGACACACTGTACTCTCTCTTGGTCATCCTGCTGTAGAAAGACCATGGGTTTGGAGTCACCTAGTTTTGAACTGCTCCTTACTACCCATGTGACCCTGAGTCAGTCACATCTCTCTGGACTTCAGTTTCCTCATCTGTAAAATAAGGGGGTTGAAGTAGGTGCCTCTAGCTCTAAATTTAGGAGATTATGATCTTCCTGTCTGACTGCTCCTTTGTCTCTTTTGCTGGATCATCACCCCATCTGTTCATTAAGAATGGATGTTACTTAGGGCTCTCTCTTAGTCCTTCTCTCTACACAATCTCTTAGTGGCCTCATTACGTTCATGGATTCAATTATCACTGCTACCTCACTGACTCCCAAATCAATATATTAAGCCCTAATCTCTTTCTTGAACTCTAGTACCCATTTGCCAGTTGCCTGAAGGACATCACCATCTGGATGTCCCACCAGCCATTTCAAACTCAACATGTATATAATGGAACTTAATTGTTTCCCCTCAAAACCCAACCTCTTTCTAACTTCCCTAATTATGTCCATCATTCCACTCATCCTTGATTTTAACTTCTCCATCAGCCTCTCCCTCAATCTCATCAATTGCTAAATTTTGTAAATTCTCTTCTACAACTACTACCCTCATTCATCACTCCTTGCCTGGAATAAGGCAATAGCCACCTAATTAGGCTCCCTGACTTCCTCTCCTTTCTCCAAATCATCCTCCACAAAAGCTGCCAAATTAATATTTTTAAGACACAGATTGGAACATATGTCTCTTGTGCTGCTTTGTATTGGGTAAATAAATGGTTTTGTGTCACACAATTCATTATCACAGATATTCTCCCACTGCTATACTTGTATTGGTTTTTTTTAAAAAAGTTTTTAGTGGCTCCTTATTACTTCTAAGGTTTAAAAAAAAAGTACACAAATTGTCATTAAAACTCTGCATCTTTGAAGACTTATTTCATATGATTTCCTTCAACACATTCTAAGTTCCAGCCAACCTGGCCCATTAGCTGTTTCTTGAACTCAACAACATACCGTCTCCCATTTCTATACCTCAAATTGTACTCCCTTCCTCCTCACCTCTTAAAATCCCATTTCCTTCAATGCTCAGTTCAAATCTTAAAACAAAAGGTCCTGAACAGCCACTTTACACAAAGCCTTTCCTTATCCCTCTAACTGTTAATGGTACAACCTTCTAAATTACTTTGTATTTATTAATCTGTGTACTTGTTGAATTTCTTCCCCTCCTCCTACTCCCCACCCAGTAAATTGTAAGATCCTTGAGGGTAGGCTGGACTATTTTGGTTTCATCTTTGTATCTCTACCACCTATATATAGTAGGTGCTTAATAAATGCTTCTTGATTGAAATGAATGAAGAATTCTGCATAAAGAGATTTTTACAGATAACTGGAGCATATTTCTTCAAGTGATAATATTTTAACCATTAGAACTCTTTCTAAAATCTATCACATTCTTTCTAAAACCTATTACAAAATCTGTCATATATGTTTTGGAAGTCGGCCCACATCAGAACCCATTAGCTTCCCTAGGCCTCCAGGTATCACTTAATTCCTGAAAACACTATCTGGATCCTCTTTGCCTACTGACTCTAAGCCTCAAGGTGCTTCCCCTCCCCATCCCACCACCCTCCCAATTCCCCCAAACTGGAGCCCTGGGCTCAAACACAAGTCTCAATCTGTACAGAACAGACTTCCAACAATGACCATTGCATCCACAGATGCACAAAGGGGAGATAATGCCAAGAAGCTATGACTACTTAGAGCTACCTACAAACTGTTAACTTCTCTATCTTTATGTGCCTTTCAAGAAAACATATGCCAGCAGAACAACAGTGAGAATATTCAGATGATGGGAATATTCTGGGCCCGTTATCAAGACAACATACTTACTTTTCTTCCCTAACATGAGAATAAACCTATTTTTGACCTTGTCTTGGTACCCTTGGGATCACCATTGTGGATATTAATTTTTTATTGTGATTGTGGGGCTCTTTTCCCCCCCACTCTAAATGGCCCCAGGCTGCTATATATTTTTTTAAGTTCTGTCTGCTTTTTATTGGGTCTTCTATTTTTTTTTCCATGACCAGTATCATTTCTTGTTTCTAACAGTTTGCATGTCTCAAGATTCTCCCTTTCCTCCTTTCTTGCTCCTAGCCCAATTCTAATTCAATACTTCTAATCTCCAAATTTAGCAACCAGATTACCAAACTAATTGGGATTTGGTCCAAAACAGAGTCAGAAGATTCTTAGTGAGAACCACAGGGTCTTGGCCTTGAAAAAATAAATCAATATGGACTTGGTTGATAGGACCTTTTTTGCCTCAACAATTCAGCAAACATTGAAGTGCCTACAAGAGCCATGTTGGTTATTCACCATGTTTCACACAAGCGAAGCTCTTGAGTGAACAGTCGCCTGATGACTGAGGCATGCTGTACTTTCTCTGATTTTTTGCAGTGCAAAAACAGTCCAAATGCTGAAATTAGTAGTGTTAGATTGACCTAGGCTAGACAGTCCAAACTCTTCTCAACTCCTGATTCCCAGTTACAGTTAAGTGAAAGTGTTGTCAGTGGAAGAAAGGCAGTCTGAGATCAGAAATGAAAAAGTTCAATCTAAAATCAAATAACTTAGGAATGGTAGATTGTTTCAAAGATTTGTTCACTGGTACATTAACTTGAATTGTTGTGATTAACCATGAACTGGTACAATTAACAGGAAAAGAATGTAAACACCATGAAAGGGTGTCCTGAGAAATTTCACTAATGTTCACTAATGTTCACGAATTTCTCACATGTTGCTTTCAGTAGAGAAATGAGTCGGGATATCTATTGAGGGTTTTACACTCTTTCCTCATTGGGTAATTTAGATTTAGTCTAAGAAATTTTAGATGAAAAAATTTTCACAACAGTTTTTCTTTTCTAAACACTAATTAACTATACATGTTACATTATGAACCAAAGTGTCTTTAAGTAGTCTTGGACTAGGTATTAAAAATCAAGATTTTCTTATTTGCTGCTGAGAATTTAAGATGCTGGGTACAGAAGAGAAAAAAATCTGTTCTTTTGCAGATGCCACCAAATATCCTCTTCAATTCTGTCTCTAAATATTACTTGTTAGAAGTAAAACATTTTCCCCTAGTTTCTGACTAATGCTTGTATTTTTTTTGGCCACCACCCATTCAAAATACAAAATAATTCACCAGATGTTTTTCTGTATTTAAAGGTTAAAAAGAAATTTGTTGGTTACAGCCACATAATAAGCCACATGCTTATTTTTATTCAGGGATTTCTTTATTTGGCAAGTGGCTTTTAGTAACTACTAATTATAAGGCACAAAAATTTAGATTTTAGCCTATAGCTTTATTAAAAGGCTTTCAGCTCATTTGACTTACATTTTTAAAAAGATTTACTCTTATTGAAGGTCCCACAGATTCTTAGACATAAAAAAGGTAACGTATGATACAATACCTAACAGTGTGGTTTAATGATTAGAGGGCCAGCCTTGGATCTAGGAACACATGGGTGCCAGTTCTGCCTCTGAGATATATTGGTGTGTAATTGTGAACAAGTCACTCAATGTCTTGGTGTTCCAAGCAGCTCTCTAAGACTATAAATTATGGAGGAGTTGCCTATCTGAATTGATGTCCACAAAGAATTCCCCCAATAAAAATCACAGTTCCTGACCAAAACAGGAAAAGTTATAATGAGCAGTTACAGCTCATGAGAAATTCCTTTGGGTCAAATGAACCCTCTAATAAGGAAATGTGAAATGGTACTTTGGTGAAATATTAAGTAAGAGATCATAAACTTCCTTTAATCCACACAAATAAGCCAAATCCTTTCTCTGTGGAGCCACATAAGCCAAGGTTCATGAAACCAGCTAACATGAGAAAGATGGATATTTTTTTTCTTTTTAATTGGTTAAGTGGGAACTTCTATCTTCAAGAGAGCCCCTTGCCACATATTTTTCTACACTGGCTTGAGGGAGAGGAAGCAATCTGTAAGAACCTCTTGAAATGGATCATCCTTTGCTCCTATCTTCACAGAATCATGGAATTTCAGTGCTGTAAGGCATCTCAGTGATCATCTAGTCTAACCCTTGCCTGAAAAAAGGCTTCCCTCATCATGACAAGTGGTTATCCAGACTTTGTTTGAAGGCCTTCCGTGTGTGTGCGTGGGGGAAACAGGGCAAACTCACTATCTCCTTAATCATGAATAAGCCGTATCTGTGAGACCCTATCACTTCTTTAGGTTGCAAACACCCACCTGAGAAGCCCTTACCTTCCTGTACACAGGTAATATGAAAGAAACCAGAGAGAGTTGTTAGTCACTGGAATCCGAGAAGATTAATGAAATGCAATTTAAAAAGTTCTTGGAGCTCGAGAGAAAAGTGGTGGTGAAAATATAATTTAAATGTGCAAATTAGCAAGGACAGGGAATGTGATCATGCAAGTTTCTTGTGGATATCTAAGTGGTTTACAAGAAGACAAAATGTTAGGTAGATATTATAGTAGGGTTAGAGAAATATGTCAGAAATGGGACAGGTGAGGAAAGGAGTAGGGTGAAAAGTAAGGAAAGAGGGAGTAAATCACATATAATTCAAAATCAAAAGCTATTATTTTAAAAGAGAAGGTTTGGGTTAAGAGACAAAGAAAATGTCCCATTTATGTTTCATAGAATCATAAAATTTTAAAGTAGGAACTTCCAAGGTTATCTGGTCTCACTCATACACAAAGCATGAACACCATCTACAAAGTTCCTGACAAACAGTAATCAAGCTTTCACTTGAAGTTCTCCAGTGACAGGAAACTTGCCATCTTTCAAAATTACCCATAATATTTTTTCAACAACTCAGAAAGTTGGAATATAGTAAGTATTCAGTAAGTGTTCACTTTATAAAAAAAATCTGCTTCTCTTTGATTTCTATTGGTTCTAGTTCTGATGTCTAGAACACAGCAGAATAAGTTTCATTCTTTTCCATATGATGACTCTTTAACTAAGGGGTTCTTAACATGGGGTCTATGAATTTGTTTTTTGTTCAAACATTTTGGTAACTATTTCCTTTGTAACCCCACATATTTAATTTTATGCATTTAGAAATCTGAGAAGGGGTCCATGGGTTTCATCATATTGCCAAAGGGATCCATGACAATGAAACTGAAAAAACCCTGATTTAGTGACTTGAAGATGGTGACTATGAACATGCTTTGCCCCCCTACTCCCAAGTGTTCGCTTTTTCAGCTAAACATCCTCAGCTTCCTCAATTGATTCTCCTACCACATGGTTTCTGCTTCCCTAACTGGTCTTTTAAGTTATATCTTATCACTTTAATAAGGAGAGTTAGATTCAAATAATAATCTAACAAACTTTTTAAAAACCATTCAGTGGATACATAGTGAAGTTCTGCTCCTTTTGTCCTTCTACCCATGAACACAGAAAGAAAAGTAATACTATTTAAAAAGCAATACTGAAAAAAAAAAATCTTTCCAGCAAATTTCTCTGATAAAAGTCTCATTTTGAAGATATATAGGTAACTGATTCAAATTTATAAGAATAAAAGCCATTCCCAAATTGACAAATGGTCAAAGAATATGAATAGGTAATTTCCAGAGGAAGAAATCCAAGCTATCAATAATCATATAAAAATGCTTTAAATCACTAATAATTCAAGAAATGGACATTTAGAAAACTCTGAGGTACCACCTCATATTCATCAAAATTGACAAAAGTGGAAAATGACAAATATTAGAGGGGCTGTGGGAAAACAGGTACTTTAATGCACTGTTCCTGAAACTGTGAATTGGTCCAATCACTCTGAAAAGTAATTTGGAACTATTCCCAAAAAGCTATTAAACTATGCATAGCCTTTGACCTAGTGATACTATTACTAGGTCTATACTCCAAATATGTCAAATAACTGAACAAATTTTGGTATTTGAATATAATGAAATACTACTGTGCTGTAAGGAATGATGAAAAGGATGGTTTCAGAGAAATCTGAGATTTGTATGAACTAATTTAGAATGAAGTGAGCAGAACAAGGAGAACAATTTATTCAGTAACAATATTGTAAAGTTAAAAACTTTGAAAGACTTAGAAGTTCTGATCAACATAATGACCAACCACAATTCTGGAGAACTCATGATGAAACATGTTACCCACCTCCAGATAGAGAACCCATCAATTCAGAGTACAGGCTGAGACATTTGGTTGGGGAGGAGGGGGGGCGGGTAGGTGGGCATGGCCAATGGAGAAATTTGTCCTGCTTGACTGCATATATTTAGAGCTAGTTTTGTTTCTCGTGCTTTCTGAGTGAGGAAACAGAAAATGCAGACCTGAAAATAAAGTAAAACTAAATTTAAAAAAAAAGTATATACACCTAACTAGCAGGTGTATATACCTAAGAAATGGGAAGTTGGGTTGGGGTTCCATTTATATTGAATATCAGGAAGGAAAAGGAAAGTGCTGACTCCCCAGGTAAGTCTGAGAAGCCCATCAGGGCTCTTCTAGACTTCAAGCTTTGGTATATAATCCTGCTGTTAACAGGCTGTTGCAGCCAGTCTCCATGGAAATGTATTCCAACCCTATTCTAGAACCCTAGATCATGACAAGGCTGCTTGGTAGAGATAATTGACTTCTAGGTGTGTCATGGAGGCTTTGGGGAAGGTACTCTCCTGTCCAGTGTGTTTGGATTTGTTCACCCCACCTGTCCTTGTCCTTTCCTGTTCTCACAACTTCTGCAAACAGTGCCTGGAGCAGATCCTTCTCTGCCAGAATTGTACCCATGTGAATGGGCAGTTTTGCTGTCCAGTCTGCAGGAAAGTAAGATTAAACTTTCCCTTAACTACTTTTAACTTCAAGCTAATCTTCTCACTCACATTTAATACAATGGGAAACCCAAGAGTGTAAATTATTATTGATCTTTTCATAAAGTTGCTAGAAACCAAAAAATGTCACCAAATTGTTTGGATTTAAACATTCCCACTAAAGTGGAGGTGTGGTACTTGGAGGAAGTAGCTCTGTGAGTAGTGATGTTTGTCAAGTACCCAGATGTGTAGTTAACAGGCCTCTGAGTACAATGTTCTCCTCTAACCTAAACAGAGAGTGGGTGTAAAAGACTGAGCAGACTGAGTCACGCTGAGACCAATAATTTCCATCAGCCACACCTTTGTAGAAAGATGAGAGCAGTCATGGGCCTCTGTGCCTACTAACTACTTTTTCCTTCCCTGCTTTATAAGGATTTGGAAAATAGTTTCACACTGGAATGTTAGAGATAAGGAGTTAGGACTGCAGATGTTGGGTATGGGGTTTGGAAATTAAATTGCATAGGGCAATGAAGGTGAGCAATTTGGTTTTCCAAATGAAACAACATATAACATAAAATGGATTTACTAAACATAAAATGGATTTCCTGCCCATGCTCTATTTTAGAAGATTCTAACTCATATGTTTTCAGTGGAATCTCTATTTTCCTAAATCCTGATGGAAATTTCCAAAACATTTACATTGTCACACCTATCTCCTAGAATGACCCAATACAGGGAATCTGCAGTTCTATGCTATTAATATTCAACCATGAAAATCTTCAAGGCAGAGTTGTGGGAGACAGCTGTATTGCTTATTCATAGGCCTCCCCCTTGTCTTTTTAGGACTAGTAGTCTCCATCTCCTGGGCTCTTGTACTTAATAAATACTTCATTCATTCAATAAATACTTAATTTTTCTTCTCTCTACCAAATGAAAAACAATTCTCTTGTTATCCTATTTGACACTCTGGCCTCATAGTTCCTCAAAATATCTTGCATAATGCCTGCCACATAGTAGGTACTGTTGATTGAACTCTAGGCACCTGCATCTCTATTCCATTCATCTGTTGGCACAGTCATAAAACTACTTCACCATTTAGATTTCAAACTCTGACCCCAACCTCTTCACCAAACTCTTCCATCTTTCTACTCTGGTAAATTTCTTTGCCTTCTTTTTGACCATCTTGCAGAAATACCCAGATGTCAATACAGGAGCTCAGGAAAGGAAGATACAGAGAAATGGAATGGGACGAAAACTCTTTTCAGTAGATGGTATAGACAGGAGTTGAGAAGGACCATTTTTTGATATTTACAAATCATAAAGTGTGTGGACAGAATGAATACTGCTGTATTCACTCAATCTTAGATAGTACAGCTGAGGGTCCTCATAGGACCTTAAAAATGTATGTTGGTTTTGTTTTTGTTTTAAGACAAATAAAAAGAGGCATTACTTAACACATAGCAAACACCACATAGCTCATGACACCAAAAGTGTTCAGTCTTAGAATGATAAAGCTGGAAAGGACCTTAGAAATCATTTTGTCCAATCTTCTCATTTTAAAGGAGAAAGTGGGGGCACAGAGAGGGGAGGCAACTTGACCAAAGCAAGGTCACATAGTAAGTAATAGGACTGGGAATCAAATTCCGCAGGCATTTTGACCCCTAGGCTAGTGATCCATCTCTATACCATATCACCTCCCCATCAGCTGATAAAATAGAGTCATTTGTGGGAAGTATGCCGCAGTTGTGATATATAATTTTGGAAGAAGAGAGATTTTCAACTGCATTTATTCTCTTAAGTCTTTAGGCATTCTACAGGATGTAGAATGCAGGGATATTCTTTGTACTCTAGGTATATTGTATTTTGACTTTTTCAAGAAGAGATATGGCAGAGCAAACTCATGATGTCTTTTGTGTTTTAGGTCATATATTTGAGAGGAAGGGGGACAAATGGACTGCAGAGGAACATTCTGGCAGAAAACATACTGGAAAAATTTAAAGATGAACTGGAGACTATCCATGCCAAGGAGCAAAACCAGCTGGCTCAAATGTGTGACAAACATGGAGAAATTATGAATCTGGTATCATCTTACGTTTTCCTTTTACACAGCTGCCCAACTAATCAATCTTTAACCGGTAATTTTACTCATTCAAAATGGTCTGATATTTGCCAGGAAATATAGGAGAATTGTACTTTCCCAAATAAACCAATTCTCCATTCTCTTCTTAAAAATTTATAAGATAATACCAGTATATCTTACCCATCCATCAAGGTCCAATTTGAATAACACCTCCTCCTTTAATCCTTTCCTTAATCACAATAGCCGGAAGTGACCTATCCTTCCTTGGAAGTCCCACAGTGTTTATTGTCTGAACTACCATTATGGCTCTTAGAATTTCCGAACAGGCAGGATCCTAGAATCATCCAACCCATCTCCATTTCTCTGATGAGGAAACAAGCCCAGAGAGTAAATAACTTGCCCAAGGTTTTACAGCTAGTCACAACAGAGCGGAGACCAAAGCCTAGATGTTTTGACTTCCACTACAACTCTTTTCCCAGCCTTCCTGATTAGATAGTGCTCTGTATTGTATTGATTTCTTATACACACCCTAAATCCCATACCACAGTGGAAGGGACTCCCATACTAGAATGCAGAGGACAAGTTTTATCTCTATATCTTGTTCAGCATTTAGCACAAGGTCTTTATATAATCATAAACATTTACTGTGAATGTACCTGAAGGGCTCTGCCATTGAAAGAAGTTGAAGAAGAATTTCCAAATAATTATGAGAGCCAGGCATGGTGGCCAAAGCTTTTGATCCCTGCCAATGTGCTGAGGGATTGCTCCCATCTGGAGGTTCTGAGCTGCAGTAGATCTAAAGCTAGTTGGGTGTCCACACTAAAGTCAGCACTAATATGATGAATTCTCTGAAGCTGCCTAAGGAAGAGCAAATCAGCCCAGGTCAGAAAAAAAATCAAACCGGTTAAAGTTTTTGTAAAGCTTCTGTACTGACCACCACTGGGATCCGCCTGTGCATAGTTGCTCTGCAGGAGATGTCTCAAGGAAGGAAAAGAAGGAGGAAAAGAGGGGGCAACTAGGTGGTGCAGTAGATAGAGCACTGGCCCTGGAGTCAGGAGGACCTGAGTTCAAATCCAGCCTCAGACCAAACACTTGACACTTACTAGCTGTGTGACCCTGGGCAAGTCACTTAACCCCAATTGCCTAAAAAAAAAAGAAAAAAAAAAGGAGGAAAAGAGGGTGGGGGGAAGGCAGATAGAGACAGAGAGAATTATCAGAGCCCTCTGGTTCCCCTAAAGATACATTCAAATATAATAAAAAGTTTAACTAAATCCTTTCAACTTCCAGAGGCAAAATTATCCAGCTTCTTGAAGATAAGTGACTAGTTCTAGTCTGCTTCGGGGAAAGTGAAAAAGTTAACAGAGAGCAAACTATAGTTACTGGGGAACTACCATTGTCAAGTACTTCCTTTGTCATTCTCCTAAGGTATAAATAAGGCCACAGTATAATACAACACAATATGTCAGCACTAAGCTGCATGATAAGAACAAAGTTCTAGGGGCAGCTAGTGTGGCTCAGTGGATAGAGCACTGGCCCTGAAGTCAGGAGGACCTGAGTTCAAATCTGGCCTCAGACCAAACACTTGACACTTACTAGCTGTGTGACCCTGGGAAAGTCACTTAACCCCAATTGCCAAAAAAAAAAAAAAAAAAAAAAAGGAACAAAGTTCTATAGTTGTCCAAAGAAGGAAGAGAGAAGTCTATACTGGAATAGTTTGGGAAAGCTTCACGGAGAAGGGATATTTAAATTGGCTTTTGATGGACAAGATTTAAGATAGATAAAGGAGCAGAGGGGCTATTCAAGTGGAGAGAACAGAATGAGGACAGGAGTGAGATGGAAATGGAATGATGCATATGTTAGGGCTTGGGAAAGCATTAAGGAGATGGAATTCTCATTCAGAAAAGGCACTAGGCTTTGTACACTTCAGGCAAAGTTTGAAAATTGTGGGCCCCCGTCCACTGTGTTTCTATCCACTAAAAGCTTTGAAACATCATTGTATGCATATGACTTAATTTATTACGGGATAAAATGCTATATGCCACAGAGAGAGGAATTTTCTGGCATTAGAAACATGTGCATCTATGAAAAGTAACTTTATAGTGTCCCTCATTGTTTACCCAGCTCCTTCCCATGCTGTCTATTAGGCAGCTGCACACCTGGCTTGCCCCCAGCCCCAACACTGCCTTGACTGAATGAAGCACAAGACTCATTATGAGGATACTGTGCACACGTGGGTGCTCAAAATTGTTCACTGAACTTTTTTTTTTTTTTAAGTAGAATTGCAAAGGTAGAGTGGCACTAGATGGTGGAGGGCCTGGAAAGCTACAAAGAAGACTTTAAGGTTATAGCATTCAGAACTGGAAAAAACCTTAAAGACCCTCTAGTTCAGGCCCTTTATTTTGTAGATGAGGAAATTGAGGTCCAAGTAAATGAAGGGATTTACCCAAGGTCACTCAAGTAGTAAAAAGCTAGGATTCAAACCCAGGTTCTTTGCCTCCAAAACCAGTATTTTTTCCTGATCCGATGAGCCACAGGAAGTTATTGTGGGATTCAATTCAACACACATATATTTAACACAGTACAAAGCACTGTGGTTCTGTGAGATAGGGATAGAAAGATGAAAATGGCACAATCTCTGTGCTCCAGGACCTTATAGACCAGGGGTGGGGAACCTACAGCCTCGAGTCCACATATGGCCCTCTAGGTCCTCAAGTGTGGCCCTTTGGCTGAATCCAAACTTCACAGAACAAATCCCCTTAATAAAAGAATTTGTTCTATAAAACTTGGACTCAGTCAAAAGTTTGTACCCAATGACCCAGAAGGCCACAGGTTCCCTCCCCCTGTAGACTATTAATATCTTAAGCAGAGTAGAGGTAGAATGAAAATGAGTCGGGGCAATGAGGCTGAAGCAATAATGAGAATATTATCAGAAGTCCCAAAGTGGAGTATTGAGCGAAATACTGATCTTCTAAATGTCCCATTTGCCATTTTTGTATTGAGTAACTAAGCATTCATGTTTCTGACTTAAAAACCACCACCCAAGTTGGCCACCTAAGTTCGTCTGCAGCCTTTTCCCTGAAAGCAGAAGCCAAGATGGTTCTACTGTAATAACGGGGAAATCACAAAATCCTCTGCTTTTTTTCTCTGTTCCTAACACTTAGCATAGTGTCTGGCACATGCTAAGCTTTAATTAATCTTGTTGATTGATTGATTGACTCCCATTACACATAGTAAGTATGAGGCCCTTGGCAAGGAAAGAAATCTGAGCGAATCAAGCTGTTCCTTAAGCCAGAAATTCTTTGTCAATTAGTCTTTACACAGCTAGTTTCAGGTCATTTGTCTATGCCCTGCTTTATCACACATAAAAAAAATAAAAACTTACGTTTACAGAGGGCTTTAATGTTTACAGTAATACTCTGAGGTAGGCAGCATAGGGATGATTATCCCTATTTTACTCACTGTAAAAAGTGAGGTTCTGAAAGGGTGGCACACCTAAGGTCACTTAGCTAGTGGGAGACCAATGACTCCCATTAGGAGTTCCTTACTCTAGGTCCATTATGCTTTGTTGATATGACAAACCCAAATGGTCCACAGCAACATGGTAGCAGTTTATTTGTCCCAGTCAGTGGCAGATAGGGCAGGAAGCAGGCCAGTTAGGAGATGTAAGGTTTGGGGTTAAGGCAGGAAAATAATTGACCTTACAATCACAATTTTCTATTAAAGTGTATTTTAGAAGAACATATTTTATTTCTTATTAATATAACACATTTCAGCATACACAGTTGTGTACCACTTCTCACCCATCCTAAAGAAAATTGTAAGATTTTTCCAATCTTGGTTATATAGTCAGTTCTGTTAAAAAAAAAAGTGTAAATTGGTTGCTTAGAATTTGGAATGTATTTTCTCAAAGAAATGTCTTAAAATAATATTTCTCAACCCATTAGCCATGGCTCTTGGAGGAAAGTAGAGTTACTGTCAAGGGTGCACACAGTTAGTCAAATGATTCAGTACAATAAACAATCAACCTAAAAAAAGAAAAGGAAAAAAGAAATACTGGCCTTAGCCCGTGGTGATAAAGATCACTCCTTAGGATTCTCATTTGAAACCTCCAAGACTGACTGTCTCAGGTCAAGCTAGCAAACACCACGTCTCCCCCTCTGTTCTTTTTTCAAAAATAAAAGTTTATTATCATTTGTTTTTCCACCATCTAAATTTCTCCTAGTTATCTCTCCTCCTCCTGCTTCCCAGAGAACCATCACATATAAAGCAAAGAATATCTTTTTAAATAAAAGAAAACAATCAGCAAAACCAATCAATACATTAAAAAAGTTTGAAAGTACATGCAATGTTACATACCTATGGACCTCTAGTCTCTGCAAATGAGTGGGGAGAGTTATCTTCTCATAGTTCTTTGGGGCCATGCTCAGTTTTTCCTCTAATTCTGAAATATTCACTTTGAGTTAATTTGTTCCTGTTCTTTGCATTTACGTCACTGTACTATATTGTTTTCGTGGCTTTACTTATTTTATCTGCATCGGTTCATTTAAGCCTATCCATGCTATTCTGGATTTGTCATATTCACTGGTTCTTGAAGCACTGTAACATGTCAGACCTGCACAACTTGGCAGTAGGCAGGGGCCAAAATTAAAATAGCTTAAACTTCTTCGGGCCACAGATAAATTAGATTAGAGATAGACTGAAGATGGTTGGTTGGCGCAGGTCACATGACAAACAGGAAAGCGTGCGCAGTGGCTACCCTACATTTTTCGTGGGCCTCGAAATCCTTTGGCAGGCAGCAAGCAGCCTGTAGGCCGTATGCTGTGCAGGCCTGTAACATATGTACCACAATTGTTTATCCATTTTTCAAGCAAGGGGCATCTACTTAGTTTCCAGTTCTTTACTACCACAAAAAGTGCTGCTATAAATATTTTGGTTTCAGGGAAGAAAGTTCAGGGAAATGTCTTCTTATTGATGTCCTCCTTGGGGGTATATACCTAGTAATACAATCTCCCCATTCTTAGGGAAAATAGTTGTGGTTAGCCTAATTTTTCAGGGTAAGTAATTTGTTATCAACTTAAATCCTAGCTTCAAAAATTTAATAACACTAAGTATAGGTAAAGATTTCCTAACACAAGGGCAGAGAGTGTCCATTGATAAGCAAACTGAGGACAGATTTGTGGAACATCTTGTAGGCAGATAAAGGGATGGAGAAGAGGCCAGGAACCTGTTTGCTCTGGAGTGATTCCCCATCTTCAGGCTCCCCCAATTACTTAAATCCTTATCTTAGAACTGAGTTCTACAGTGCCCAAACAGCTACAACCCCTAGGCAAAAAGGAGGATGCTGAATTTTAAATGCTTTCATTTGAGTGGCTCAGAAATCCTTGTACACATTTTAGGGTATTAGTCTTTAAGGTGAAGAAATTAAATTGATTCTGTATCATTTTATAATTGGTTCTATACTGTAATTGATCCTATTCTGTATTACTGCCCCATTTTGTATGATTGCTCAAGCCACATTTCTTTATCTCTTTCCCTATGAGCTTAGTTTAGAAGTTCAGTTCTGCTAATCACTGTTCTATTCTTGCTTCAGGGAAATCTGTTATCCTTAAGGGATGCTGGTAGATACCAAGGAGTCTGGTCCAGCATCTTTACACCACCAAGCTATCCTTCAAGGATGTCTGGTTTGTTATCGAAAAAAGTCTGGTCCACAATCTCTAACCTTACAGATGGATTCAAACAATGAATATTTGTTAGTCACAGGAGGGAAGGAGGGAGTTGTTGCTAGCCCCTTGTTCCCAATTTTCAACCAATCGTGTTGTCCTTACTCCCATGATGCTACCAGCCATGTAACCAATTACATTATTTTCCTCACCTACCCAGCTCTGTTCTTTGTTCTATGCTTCTAAAAAGGAGCTGTGCCTCCTCCTCTGGTCATTACTCTAACTGAGGTAGCCATTTGACCCACTGTGTTAACAGGCTCATGTTCTGCTCAGAATTCTGCACCTTGGTTTACCTTTATTAAGTTCCATTGAGAAAAAGGTTATTTCCAAAGTTAGCACCCCCACAGCCCAAAACTACACTTCACACTGGCCATACCCCATACATTGGAAAGAGCCCTGTAAATTTGCCTCTTGGTCTGTCTAAGACTTTAACCAGAAACAGTTCCTAGCCAATAAGAACAACAGAGAATAAAGGAGTGAGCCAAAGTGAAGGTAGAAAATGTTACAAGACTGAGACTAAAACTCAGTGGCCATTGACAAGCACATCTGCAGTGGTCTATGTAATTGCTTCTGGGGTAAGGTGGCAAGAGATTCTGATTTGGCTTGGGCAATTTGGGGTTTTGATTACAAGATAAACAGATGTACTAAGAACTGTCTTGGAAGACTGCTCCAGGTTATTTTAACTTACCAGAGAGCTATAGACAAACTGTGAGGTAACTAATATTACTTTGTAAAGCTGGTGATAAACTATGAAACCAAAGGTTAGTGAAAATAAAAATGTAAATCTCCACCCCCCCATCCAAATTCATGGACTTCCTGAAATTTATTCATGGACAGAGCCCTAGACACTCATTACCAAAGACTGACATACAGGGGTGGGAGAAGGTATATGACTTAAACTCACATTCTGATAGCTGTCCTATAGAATGGCAGCTGCAGCCATCTTAAATTTATTGTACTATGAACCAAGACATTTCTGTCAAGTTTTTCCAGCTTAAAAGAGGCTTTTATCACAACATCCTGGGCAAGCAGTCAGCAAAGGATTACTATCCCCATTTCACAAATGGATATGAAGAACCTGAGGCCCACAGAGGCTAATGGCTTGCCCACAGCCCCCTAGCTGGTAAGTGGCAAAGTTGTGACTTAAACTTTGATCTTCTAATTCCCAAACCAGTGATTTTTCCACCACCTCACAAGTCTGGGCAGCCCTCCATACTTCCTGTTCAGTAACTATCATAGCACATGGTACAAAGGAAAACCTCGTCTCAGGGCCACAGTCTTCCATTTCACTGATGGAATCTTTTAAAGGGAAATGGGCTCTGATTCAGAGCTGAATCAAGGATTTGATAGCGGTTTCTTTTCTCAATTTCAGATGTGCCTGAATGATGATGAACCAATATGTGGAATCTGTAAACTCTTTGGTGACCATAAGCCTCACAGGATTGCAAAAATTTCAGAAGCATATTCAGCGAGGAAAATTAGCTTTGCTGCGGATATAGAGCTGGTACTTCAGAAATCTGAAAGCACAACTCAAGCAACAGAGGTAGGGGACCATGTGACTCATTTCCCTGAGCTCACAGGCACAGCCTGATCACATTCTGTTCAAGTTCAGACAAGTATTCTACTTGGGGCACCAAGGGGAGGGGAGAGGGAGAGCTAAACCCAAGGAAAGAATAATACAGCACATACTACACAAAAGGTTTTTCATCAGTTTGCTCTGAAATGCGTTAACGTTTAGATTCTGTACATTTATGTACAGGAGACCACAGACTGTAGAAAGAGCTGCAGAAAATTGTTGGTTTACTGTCCACTGAGTTATGCTATTTCAAATCCAAAGTATCAGCCATATCTCAGCTTCTATATAGGGCAGTACATTGTTTTTCTTGCATTCATGTATTTTTCCCTTATAAAACATATTTTAAATGTAAATCTGGAGGGAATATATTGACAACAAAAGAAAATAATCAAAGTTATAAATCACTAGAGAAAACTAAGTTGTCATTTGGCAATAGACACTGTGGGTCTACTCTTTCATCCTCTATGCATCAAACTAGCATAGTCTTATTTAAATAGCAATTTGTGCCCAGTATATCTAATTTGATCCCCATAACCCTGTGAAGTAGGAAAGGCAAGTACTCCCATTTAACAGATGAAGAAACTGAGACATAGGGAATTAAATCAATTTGTCCAGTATGACACAGCTAGAATATGGCAGAACTGGGCTTTTAACCTAGGTCTTTGGACTCCAAAGCCAATTGTCTATCCCTGCCCCCCCCCCAAGTGAATTTGCCTCAAGGACAAGTATTCCTAGTTATAGCTCTGTGGCAGTCAGGATTTGAATTTGGGACTCCTGACGAAAAATCTAGGCTTCTTTCTACTCTACCCTAGTTGCTGTTGTTCAGTCATTCAGTAGTGTCTGACTCTTCATGACCCTGTGCACCACAGCACACCCTGTCCATGGGGTTTTCTTGGCAAAGATAGTGGAGGAGTTTGCCATTTCCTTCTCCAGTGGATTAAGGCAAACAAAGGTTAAGTGACTTGTCCAGGGTCACACAGCTAGTAAGTGTCTGAGGTCACATTTGAACTCATCTTCCTGACTCTAGGCCCAGCACTCTATCCACTGATTACCTAACACACTAATGCCCTCTCCTAAATGACCAAATGAGTGATTCAGTTAGACCAAAGACTTGTGGGTATATTTACTTGTATTCTACAAGAAAATATAAAGATATTTTGAAACTTAGGAATAAGGAAAGCTAAGCATTCTTCTTCATGTCAGACTATCCAGTGAAGGTTGCCCTAATTCTGAAAGTTTTTGACTGTGTAACCTGTATTGAGGTTTATGACATGAACATAATGATTCACTCAAGGTAATGTGCATGGTAATGTTACTCTATACACATTTTAGAATTGCAGCATTATAGAGTATCATTTGGAAGGGACCTTAGGACATAGAATGTCATCATTGGAAAGGACCCAGAACACAGAATGTCAGAGCTAGAAGGCCTTAAATTCTAAACAGGGGGCTCTGAACTGGATACAGTAAGCGCTAGAGAGACAGTGAAGGGTTTTGTTTAGAGGAATGACATAACCAGTTCTATTATTCTGGAAATGATAGTGTGAAGAATAGACTGGAGATGGAAGAGGAAGGGAAAACCCCTGAAAGCCAGTGGGCCACTAAATGGTGTGTGTGTGTGTGTGTGTGTGTGTGTGTGTGTGTGTGTGTGTGTGAGTCCCTCCGTCTCAGCAGCTGAAAAGCTCTATGCATAGACGTCACCACTTGCCCGAATGTTCACCCAACACTCATCACAAACTTCCAACGTTGAGCCAACCCAAACATTGTTGTGTAGTCACATGCTCCAGAACTATTAGGGAAGAACGATCATTTCAAATAAACAAACAAACCACATACTCTATTCCTATACTGATTCCTGAGGCTCTCGTTCCCATATAGACCTGTTGAGCCTGCTGCATTCTGGAATTTCATCTCCAGCTGGAGAGGCAGGCTGTAGTTTTTTTAACAATTTCTCTGATTAGAGAAGAGATTTTTCAGATGTTGTTTTACACAATCACCAAAGAAAGCTTCCCACACCCCACAATAGGATTACAGGACTGACAGCTGGCAGGGATCTTAGAGATCTAGTCCAACTCCCTCATTTTACAGAAAAAGAAATCAAGCCAGAGAAAATGTGTCTTTTCTAAGGTCATCAATAGCAGAGCTATGATTCATACCTAGGTCTTTTTACTTTAAATTCAGTGATCCAGCCGTCACACTATGCTATCCTGGCCCCATTCCCCCAGTTTCTTCCATTTTATAAATAAGGATACAAGACACAGAGAGGTGATGACCTTAACTGAACCAACATTTATTAAGGGCCTACTCTAGGCTGACAGAAGAGAAAGACAAAAACAAAAGAGACCCTGACCTCAAGGAACTTCTTTTCTACTGCAGGGAAATAGCACTTACATAGACAAGTAAAGGTAATGTAAGGTAATTCCTGTGAAAGAGTATTAACACCTTTAGCTTAGGAGGTGGCACCTGGGTTGAGCCTTGAATCAAAATAAAAACTGTAAGAGGCAAGACGAGGTGGGGGTGCACTGGAGACAAGGGCGAGTTTGGCTCTTAGGTTCCATGGGAATTACCCTTTATTCCTCATTCTTCTTCAACCTACATAACCAATCATGGCCAAATCTTGTCCTTTCCATTTCCAGGACATGTCTCTAACCCTTCTTCTTCATTCAGGGTGGCCTCTTAATTGCCCTCCCTTACTGTCCTTCCACTTAAGAGATATTCCTTAATCATGCCACTCTCCTACTTAATAAACTCCAGTTGCTCCCTACTGCCTCTAGGACCAAATATAAATTAATAAAGCCTTCTCTTTGTCTTTTAATGCCTTTCACAGCTTAGACCCAATCTTTCTAGTTTTATTATACGTGACTTTCCTTCCTGTACTCTAAGCTCCAGCCAAACTAGCCTCCCTGTTCCTCCCACTTGGCTTTCCATCACCATCTCCACCCACGTCTTTCCACTGGCCATTCTCCATGCGTAAAGTGCACACCCTCCTCACTTCCGGTTTAGAATACTTCGCTTTCTTCAAAGTTCAGCTCAAGTGACAACTCTTATGAGATCTTTCCTGATCTCTCCAGCTGCTAAAGTCCCTCCCCCCCTTTCCCAAGATGACCTGGTAGTCATTTTGCAGATACTTATATGCGTGCATGGATTTCCCCCAAGAGAATATAAGTTTCTTGAAAGCAGAGACTGCCATTTTTGTTTTCATATCCTGTAGCACATAACCAGAATATAGAAGGGCTTGATAAGTGCTTACTATTGCCTGATCAGACGGCTAGATCTAAGTGTCAGGGCTGAGGCTCAACTCAGGTCTTTAGATTTTAAATCCAGCTTCTTTCCATACTATGCTGTCTCCGATACTTGCTACATGTGTGGTCATTTTATTTTTCTAGGTCTCATTTTTCCTATCTATAAAATGAAGACATCAGTAGATGATCTGACGTTCCTTTCCGCTCTGGATCCTATAATTACAAAGGTGCTTCCTATGAACAGCTACATAAATTCCAGACCTAGGCCCATGGTTCAGTTCAGAATATGAGTGAGATGTTTAAAAAAAAAAAAAAAAAGAATGCTATGTTAAGGGAAACCGTTGTGAGTACTCTGAAAACAAAGAGGGAATAATTCTTAGCTGTTATTCATTCAGAATGTTTATTAAGCAGCTACTATTCAATTAAATGAATATTTTTAAATGTCTGTGCTAAACAAAGCAATGTGCTAGGTATTGGAGATAGGATACAAAGACAAGATGAATAAGTCCCTGTCTGGCCTCGAAGAGTTTATATTCTACTAGAGAAATATAGCATGCACATAGTTAATTAAAAATAATAATAATTTCAGGAAGAAAAGAGTACCAGCATGTAAAGTGGACAAGGAGAGGCTTTGGGTAGGAGGGAGCACCTGAGCTGAGCCTTGAAGGTTGCCAGGGATTCAAAAAGACAGAGGTGGAAAGGGAGAGCATTCTAGACACCAGGGAGACAGTCTGTGCAAAGACAGAGACAGAAGGTCAAGTTTGGCCAGTTTGGCTACAAGAAAGAACACGTGAAGAGGAATAATATGAAATAAGTTTGGAAATGTAGGTGAAAACCAGGTTATTGAGGGATTTAAAAACCAGGCTGAGAAGTCTGGAAATAGGAAATTGTCATTTTGTGAGGGAGCCAACGTCGAAGAAAACCTGGACCCTGTTATTATGGAATGGACAATCTAGTAGAACAGACAGATAGGAAGAAGACAAATAACCATCTTAAGAGAGAAAATGTGAAAGTACAATAATGGAGGAATTGTGTGCGGTGGGAGTGCAGGGAGGAAGAGTTCCAGTTTAAGGGGGTTGGGAATGAAGCCTTCTTTATGAAGGAGACACCATTTGAGCTTGGCCTTAAAGGATAATGAGGATCTATAGCCAGGTGAGAATAGGTGAGGAGGAAGATTCCATTTCTCAGGGAATAGTGTCAGAAAAGGTATGAAAATGGCAAAGTGGAGGTTGTGTTCAGGATCAAGCCAAACCAAAATCCATTCTAAATCACCCCAAAATGAATAGGAACAATATTTTTGTCCCCATTCTCCCCCACTCCTCACTTTAGGATTTAAAGCTAGAACAGAACTTAGAAATCATAGCTCATATTTATATAGAGCTTTAATGTTTGGAAAAGTTTCCATACATCTGGTTTAGTCTTCACAAGAACCTTGTAAGTTTAGTGCTACACTTAGCCACATTTTACAAATGAGGAAACTGGCTGAGAGAGGTGATTTGCCCTGGGTCACCAAGTCTGAAATGGGATTCAAAACAAGGGCTTCCTGTGTTCAGATAGCACTTTATCTAACGTGACATTCTTTCCCCCAAAATCTAATTCAAAGGTTCTTAACCTAGAGTCTGTGAACTTGTTTGTTTTTGTTTCGAGAGGCAATAGGGGTTAAATGACTTGGCCAGGGTCACACAGCTAGTGAGTATCACGAGTCTGAGGCCACATTTGAACTCAGGTTCTCCCGACTCCAAGGCTGGAGCTCTATCCACTGTACCACCTAGCTGCCCCCGTGAACTTGTTTTTAAAAAATAGATAACTATTTCAATATATTTGATTTCCTTTGTACTCCTATGTAATTTATTTCCATGTATTTTAAAAACATTATTCTGAGAAGGGGTCCATAGGCTTCATCAGACTTTCAAAGGGGTCCATGACACAAAGAAAGTTACGGTCTACTTTCATTTTACACATGAATAAACTAAGGACACAGAAAAGTGAAGTGACTTTACCAAGGACACACAAGAACACAGCCTCAACATTAGAACTCAGATCCTCCACCTCCCCAGGGTTGGGCTAACAGGTTTCAAGGGCCCCTTACAACACTAAAATTCTACATGCCCATAACTCAATACCTGCACATTTCATTCCTCAAATGCTTGCTGACCAGGGCAGATACACGTGGGAGCAATTCACTAAAAAAGTGTGTATGCCATTTTAACAGGAAACAGAAAAACTGATCAGTGAGCTCATCACCAGCACAGCAGATACTCGAGCTATGATCGACACTATTGGAAGCAGCCTATTAAATGGTATCAAATTTAGGATTGCCACCCTGAAAAAGAAATTAGATAATGAACATTCTACCAAATTAGAGAAATTGCAGCTTGTTGCCAGGGAACTTCAAGCCCCCAGACAGCTTTACCAGCAGATGAAAACTCTTCTGGAACAACATTTGAACGCAGTGCAATTCCTTCACGAAGATAAAAAGCTTAGGACAGAAATAGAGAGACTTATGGAAGGCAACTCTCTCCCAAAGGTGCCAGGAAAAGATAACATTTCCATCAGGCACTATTTTCAAGAGCTCATCAAAGGCATGAACATTACTGATTTTGTTCTCTCTAAAACAGACCAGGTATTGGTGAATGCTGCTGAACTGTGTGAGGCCGGGAGGTCAGGGTGTTCAACACGGAGCACTTTGTCAGGAGATATTCCAGATGAGATTTTCTGTAAGACTGTGTTGGGTTTGTTTCGGAAACCAAATGAAAAGGAGCCCAACCTTCCTCGAAATCCATCTTGTTCAGCCTGCAGTCCATCCTCTACAATTAGCCCCACACAGGAAAGTGATACTGGGTCAAAAGAATCAACAGTATAAGGCAATATTTAGAGCATGAAGATGAATGCTGCTTCTATCACTGCAGATGCAGTCAGAAAGACACAACTAGATTAAAAAAAAAGTCTTCAAATTGTGTTTTTTTCTTCTCTTTCAACCAAGGGGCTCCACCGGGAATAAAACTTATGAGAATTTTTTTTTTTAACGGAAACTTTACGTAGATATCTCTTCATGCTTTACTCTTGGACTGATTATGCCCCAGGTCAGCATGTGAGTACTTTCAATCTGAAAGGATTTGGGGGCTGAGCTCTTGGCTAATGAGAGGAGAAATTTAACAGAACAAAAAAGCACAGTGAAAGGTAGAGGAGTGATTATCTCTGATCACTTGCCATGGAATGTCAGTTCTTGGGTTTGACCTAAGAACAGTTTTCATTGGTTAGAAATTCTATGAACACATTTCAATCCACAGTAATGAAAGCTTTGGAGGGACCCCTGCTCATGCTTTCTCCCCTTTTGTTTCCCCCTTTCCACTGAATGAAGTAACTGCTGGGGAAGGGCTCCTTTAGGAATCTTGCTGCAGTTCTGTAGAATGGGAGGAAGTTCTCCTCCTTCCATAATTCTTGTCAAGAGAATAAGTCTTAATTAATAGACAATATCAAACAGTCCAAAGAGCACTAGCTTCTTGATTCCACTGCTGGCTTTACTATTTATGACCTTTTCTGACCTTGGGAGAAGTCAATTCTTTTCTCTGGGGCTCACATTCTTTAGCTACAAAAACATTAGAAGAACTCCAAGCTCCTTCTAGTTCTAAATTCTAGTCCATTAAAAAAAAAAAGCACCTGTAAGACCCTCAGCTCAGTCTATAAGGGAAAAAAATGATTGTTCACATTTTTATAGTGGTTTCAGGTTTCCAAAGCACTTTCCTCCAAATAGCCTCGTAGGTAGCGCTATCTTATAGAGGAGGATATAGAAATTTAGAAGAGGTTAAGGCACTTGCCTCCCCTCACACACATAGTTAAGAGTTAAGATAGTAAGAAGCAGAGCCAAGACTGGAACTGGGGCCTTCTGACTCATCTAGTATCCATTTCACTGGAGCCTCTTACTAGTGTTTTCAGCATTGGGCTGGGGGTTAAAGAGTCTATAAAAGAAATGTAAAATGTAATCCCTGCCATCCAAGAGTTTACAATCAACTTGGAGGCATCCATGTTCCTCCCACTGCATTTGGTACCAAGAGGTTTTAAAGAAATTTTAGTTAACTGCATTTTTCAAGGATTTTTAAAAACTCATAATTATCCATGAGAGGTAGGCTGTGTACTGCAGGAGTCCAGGAGTCTCCACAGTGAAAGTGCAAATGTGTTACCCAGAAAGGGAAACAGTAACCCATTAATATCTACAGAAGTATTAGCACAGGGGTGGGGAACCTGCAGCCTCTGAGGCCATAGGTGGCCCTCTAGGTCCTCAAGTTCGGCCTTTTGACTGAGTCCAAATTTCACAGAACAAATGGATTTGTTTTGTAAAACTTGGACTCAGTCAAAAGGTGGTACCCAAGGACCTAGAAGGCCTCATGTGGCCTTGAGGCCACAGGCTCCCCACCCCTGTATTAGCACCTCCACTAAAATAATTCACTATTATCTTCTGTACAGACTAATGGAGAATAAGCTATGACATGTCCTACCAAGCTGAAAAAGCTTTGACTATGGGCCCAGGGATGGAGTGTGTGTTTGTCATCTGAGGACCAGCCTATGGATTATCAAGAAAGGGCTGACAACTTTTTCGATTACAACTCATGAAACTGTGTACTGTGACATAGAGGGGTAGTGATCTGCATCAGTGAAGGGAGCACCTGCACAAATTAAAGAAACATCTTATCAGATTAGCTGAGTGCAAGGTCCAGAAGGAGGAGGTTTCAGGAAAGGTAAGCCTTGATGAATAAGGAAGGAAGAGAAGTCTAGAATTTGACTAAACCAGGCAAGACAGGTCTGAATGCTTAGTGGGATACCACAGTGAGTGGTCACGTGCATCTTAAGGATTTCAGGAGGGCAACATACATTGGGGGGATGGAGGGGTGTAAAGGGGAGAGGAGATGGGCTATAGGGAGGGAGAAAAGGGAAACCAAAAGCAATTTACTTACTGTTTTACCATGAGTGGGTTCAATGGGCTCCCACCCCATCCTCCCCTAAATTATAATTGAGTAAACTCCCATCCAGATTGCCTTCCTTTACCCACCCTTACACAAGCCAGACCCTGCTGTTCTTTTAGGCAGCTGCTTCTGGCTGCCCCACAATCCTATCAAGAAGGGACTAGGTATAGATGAACAGTTAAGCACACTACTTAAAAGTAATCCTAGGCTGTGAGAGATCCTAGGCTGTGTCTGGCTTTTGGCTCTTGCCAACTATGGCAAACTCTTGTATACCATGGGCATTCTGGTTCATCAGTGAGAAATGTGTTTGGGGCTGTCACTGGGGGCATTCCCCCAGAGGGGACCCCCATTTCTTTGGTTTGACTGGTCTTCAGCATTGCACAAAGCCTCTTTCTATCAGGTTTTGTGCACAGTACACACTGTAGACTCCTTAGAAGGCAAGATTAATCGTATCTTTATCTCCTAAAGGCCTTCAAACATGATGACACTCCTGGACAAATTACTAAACTGGGAGTTAGGAAACTAGGGTGATAGTCTTAGCTCTGCCACTAATTTAGCTGTGTGACCTTGGGCAAATCATTTCTCTCTGGGCCTTTGTTTCCTAATTTATAATACGAAGGGCCTGGATTAGACGATATCCATGGTTCCTTCCAGCTTTACAATCTTCCATTCTGAGCTGTTATAAACTTGCAACAGTTTAAGGCATCAATTCCCTTGAAAGATAACAGGATTCTAAAGGATTAATTTCTATCAGCTATTTTTCAACCAGAATTGTGCAAACCATGGCTGTAATAATTTTTTGTTGAAGAAATTGCTTGTTATGCATGTGGTATACAAGGCAGGGTTAGAAGTCAAATGTTTTTACTTTGTCTCTCAAATTCCATGTCTTGCCAAGTTCTATTTCAACAAACTTTCGAAGGCATAAGCAGTGATATGTCAGAAACAAAACCGAAACTATCTTCACTTGTGGCTTCTATTATTGTGAGAAGCATGATAGTGTTCCAATTTAATATAGTTCAACAATTATTTAGTTATCTACTATACATAGAGCACTTTGCAAGGGAGGACACAAAATTTATATACGTCGTGGCTCACAGTCAAGTTTACTAACTGATTGATATTGATCATTTATATCAATCAAATCCCAAACCTCAGTAACTACAAGCTGACAACTCGTTGTATAGAAATTCTCATACCTGCTGATACAGAATATAAAAAGAGAATCAGAGAGCAATCAAACACCTATTATGTAACAGACTGCTGGCCTCTGGTGAAACAAAGACAAAAATGAAACAGTCCCTTTTCTCCTGGAGCTTATACTGTATATACTGTATCAGGGGGAGATACTATGTACATAGTTAAATTAAGTTTGTACAAAATAGCCACTGGGGGGATGGGAATCAGGGCTGAGCTGAGTTCTGGAGGCAACGAGGCATTGATTCTAAGAAGGGGATAGTCTGGGCACAGGCCCAGAGCTAGGGGGGGACCCCCAAGTTCTGAGTTGGGATGGTTGGGAGGACGGTGGTGCCCTCGTGGGGTGGGGAGGAGAAAGACAATGAGCTCGTTAGAAACGTGAGCCTGGAGGTGGTGGGGCAGGTCAGGGCCTGGACAAATGGACCATAACTGGGATCACCAAGAGGAGGAGTAAGAGGGAGAAGAGAGGAGTCACGGCTGCGGGGGGGGGGGCGGGGGCGGGGGAAGACTGACAACGGAGGTGGAGGAGGGGGTGGCCTGGGAGGGAGTTAAGGGTTTTTGCTTTTAAAGGGGGGGCTCTCCCGGGCCATCTCTAAGCTTTCTTCCTGCTCTAGATCCTCTGCCCAAGGTCACTGCAAAGCTGATCAGTGGCAGAGCTGGGACAGAAAGTCTGGCCCTTCACATTTAACCTCCCATCCCGGCCAGGCCTTGTCCCTGTTGCCCACAGGCCTTCGCAGAGGTAGGTGAGCACAAGACCGAAGGCTGGGGGTCAGGAGACCTGTGTTGGAAACCTGGCACTGCTGTGTGACCTTGGGGAAATCACTGAACTTCTCTGGGCCTCAGTTGGCTCCTCTGACAAAACGAGAATGGATGCCAGCTCTGGGCCTGCCGCTCCCTTTACAGGGCAGTTGTGAGGGGGAAAGTATCGCCAATCGCAAATCCTGGGCAAACTAAGGCTCTAAGAGTTGGGAGGGGAGGGGAGTCGGCCGAGGAGAGCCCCTCAGCATGGGCCTCTTCCCAATGCTCAGCCCCTCCATCACTGCGGGCCTAACGGCTTCCCTGCGGCCACGTGACGACAGGCCTGTCAATCTGCGGCAGGCGGGAGCCGAGCTAAGGGCCAGGCGGGGAGGGTGGCCACAAGGCCTGTCACTCCTCGGTTTCCACAAATGGGAAAGGAGGATCGGATCCGGAGAAGGCGGGCTCTATGTTCTCCCTTCACCAAAGGGAGTCGGGAATCTCAGCCTCGAGGTGGGCGGGCTCCTTTTGCTTTAGTCCAGTGGGAGCGGGAGAAAGTAGGCGCGGCGGGAAGGAATGGATCGGAGGAGCTGTCATTCCTTTCTTTTCTTCCAATAAGCGGCCAGGGAGCTGCCAGCTCCGCCAAGGGGCCCTACCTTCCTTCCCTCCTTCCCTTCCTTCCTTCCCGCGATGCCTTTACCTCGGGCTGCCGCGGCGGCGCTCGCCCCCGCGACTCCATCCGGGTCCTTGCCGCCGCGGGTTATCCCGTACGGCGTTCCGGGGAAGCGGCCGGCGCTGGGGGCCCGAGGCCGGCGACTGCAGGCGGCGGGCCCGGGCCTCGGTCCTCTCCTCAGCCCTGAGGTGGGTGAGGCAGGAGCGGCCGCCATTTTCTTCGCCCTCTGAGGCGGAAGAAGAGGCGGTGGCGGGCTGTGGGGGGAGGTGAACAGGGGCGGGGGGAAGAGGGGGAGACGGTCGCGCCGGGCGAAGAGGGCTGGGGCCCCTCTGGGTGAGGAGCCGCGGCGGGGCCGCTTCTTCCCCACCAGGCCCGGGACGACCGGGCTGCCTAGGGAGAAGCGGGGGCGGGCTGGGCCCGGGCCGGTGGCGGCGCCCGCGGTGACAGGTGCCCACCACGCCGGGCGTGGGGAAAGCGGGGACTCGGCCCTCTCTGACGCGGCCTCCTGCGCCTCGCCTGAGGTAGGCCCTGGGAGCTTACTCCAGTCGAGGAAGCTGGCGGCGGGGAGGGGGAGGGGAACGTGGGGAAAGAGAGTGAGAGGGAGAGACACCTTTTCCCCTCCCCCTCCCCGCACTTCAATCAAACTTGAGGCGCCTGAAATCCCTCCTCCCCGGCCGGCGCTCATTGGCTGACGGCGCCCATTGCCCCAGCGTGAGAGGCCGCGGGGGCCGCTCGGGCCTCCGTCACTTCCGCTATCAGGTTTGTGGGCAGGGAAGACCTTGGCCTTAGGGGTTGGGATGAAGGAGGGAAGGTAGGGAGTGCGAGGGAAGGAGAGGAGGGAAAATTTGAAGGGAAGGGGTGGGCCGGAGGTGGAGGGTGGGGGAGGGTTCCGAGGGGGCTGCTGGATTGCTTTTGACCTCCCTTTATCTATTTGCATCCTCCAATCCCTGGAGCAGCTGCTGTTGCTGAAGCTAAAGGTCTGCAGCAGCAGCCGCCCCCGGGGGGGGGGTGAAATGGGGATATTCTGTCGGAAAGGAAGGAGGAAATTATGTTCGTGGGATGGGGCTTACTGGTTTGAGCAGCAGGTTTGCTTCGTTGAGTCACCGGAAACAGATTTAAGTACCAGCCCTCGAGGTTTGCCTCCAGCTTTTTAAAGATAGATAAATTAATATTTATTTTGGGGTCATTTTGGGTAATTTCTGTGAGCTCTCGAAATCGAGGCCCTTCCTGATAGTTAGCTAATATACTTACTGTGGGTTGCTCCAGTATGAACAATGTTAACCTCTATGTCCTTGGCCAGAAATTTCTTTTTTGCCCAACATTTTCCCCCTCTGGCCACCTGCTACTGCTTTAAAGGTGGCAGACATGTTTTTATTGGGGGGGAGGTGAGTAATTTTTTTTAACAGAATCTTAACTTTGTGAACTGATTTTTAAGAAAAACATGAATGAGTAAATTGGAGCAGGTACAGAATTGTGAGTTCCACTTGTACCTAAGTGCTTAATTGTTGGTGGAATATTTAGAGATACAAGATTTTTTTTCTTAAAACTTTTATTACTCCTTTTTAATGCTTCTAACTCCGAAAACATTGAGGAATTGTGGTGTGAGAACTCATTGTGCATTCACCTAAATGGCCACGGACATTCTTTGTTTCATAGATGCATGTAATAAGTTGACAAAATACCCTTGCAGTTTTGAAACAGATTTGAAAGACATTTTCATCTTAAGCATATAACAAACATTTTTTCAAATATGTTCTTGGAATCTTTAAAATTAATTAATCCCTCAGTGTGTTTATACTTTAATTCACAATGCCACAGGTTGGTCTGGGTTTTAGTATTTATATTCTGTGAGAAACGGGTTGGTATAGATGAAAAGATTTTGCTTAAGAATTACTTTTAAAGGGAGTTTCGAGATTAATTTTGTGGCAATTTTAGTCATTAAAAGTTGAATTGAAGTTGGAAAAAATTCTTCTTTGAAATTCCTTTAGATTTATGTTGATATTTCCATATAAAATTGAAACTACCCAGTACTGTTACTATCTGCACTGATGTGAATTTTTATTTTCTAAAAATGTTTTGGCATCATCGGCAGTCAGTTATGATTGATCATAGTCAAATATTACAAGAAATAAGTTGTTCTGCCTCGTAAGGTAATGATCGTTTAGGAACACATAACAGTGCTTGACAGAAAATTGGTGCACAAAAAATTTAAGGAAATTTACAATTTTTTTAACTCAGATTTTTTTCTTGGGGTCTTACATTCCATTCAACCAATTTAGGAAAATGCTTTCTTTGTTTTAAAACAGCTTGCCTGAAAATTAGAAAGTTAGCATTTATTGCCCACAGAATTGAGGGGAAATTAATGAAACTTTTAAATATGCTAAATTTATTGTGAAATTTTAGAGTATGAAGAATGGATATCTAGGGAATTAACCTAGTCCAACTCAATTTACTGAAGAGGAAATCGAGGCCTAGAAAGATGGAGTGATTTTACCCATGGGCAGTTAGGTGGCACATTGGATTGAGTGACTGACCTGACGTCAGGAAGACTCATCTTCCCAATTTCAAATCCAGCCTCAGACACTTACTAGCTCTGTGACCCTGGGCGAGTCACTTAACCTTGTTGTTTGCCTGTTTCCTCATCTGTAAAATGAGCTGGAGAAGGAAATGGCAAACCACTCCAGTTTCTCTTCCAAGAAAACCCCAAATGAGGTCATGAAGAGTTGGACATGACTGAAATGATTGAACAGTCACAACACATAGAACTAGCTAGTGCTGTACTGAAACTAGAACCAGTCACCTAACTCCTAGACCAGTGCTCACTTAGACACCCCAAAGTCTTTTCTTTTTTTAAATGGTATTTATATAATTGCTGTTAGCATCAGTGGGATTTCTTGGCCATGCTTTTGTTTAGTGGGATGTCTGCCATATAGTCAGATATTTAGTATCTTGTTTATTCAGTACTCTCTTGATGTTTCCATTTTGTGGGTTCAGGAGAGTAGTTCTGAAAATTATTTTCTTCCTATTTTCAATTTATAGCTGTGGTCTTTTCCAGTATTAAAAACATCATGTGTTTTCAGTCTGTGAAACATACTTTGGTGTTTGGAGGAGTTAACTTTTTATTAATAACCATCATATGTCTATAATGGTAAGAACAGTAATCTTGTTTTGGAAGACCTAGGTTCTTTCCACTGATTTATCCTGGGCTAGTCATTTAATCTTAAGGTGTGGGGGAGGAGCATATAACACTTAAAACTCCTTCCCTAGGTTCTGTTGACTGTGCTTTAAACATTTAACATTTATAAGAGTGATTTGTTTTTATTTAGATGCTAAGTTTTTTTTTTCCTTAATTTTCCACCCTGGAATTAGCCATTTTATTCTAGTATAATGGCTATAAAAGAATATACAGTATTCTTCTTGAATGAGATACCAAAATTACTTTACATGACTTTAGAATTAGGGTATGCTGAAATCTTGGTCATTAATATACTAGTTGGTTTTTTTACACTGCTCTGACATTGTAAGAGTGAACTTTAATAAGTAATTTTATATTCTCCTTGCTTGGAATTCTTAATCTTATAACTTCCTTTACTTCCCAAGGTTATTAAAATGACTAATAAAGTAGACTATAATGTACTTTACTTCAGAAATATATTCTACATACTGCAGAATTATTTTGCCACAGTAGAAAATTCTAATTGGTTAACTGTTTTTCAAAAAATAAAGTTACTCTATACATTTGCAAATTTAAATGGTGGGCCAAAATTGTGTACTGATTCACTCTTTGCTTATCTATAAAATTAAGAGGTTGAATGAGTGCTCTCCCAAAGTCTCTCCAAACTCTCAAATTATATGATTATAGGCTATGATTAGCAGCTTTTGTGAAGTTAGTCTTTGTAAAACATTTTCATTCTTTTCCCATATTTTATAGATTAAAGATTTCTTTCTTTAAAAAAAAAGGCTATTTAAAATTCTGGGATGTAGGGTATATTCTGAAAAAATACATATCAAGATGATAACTGTACCTTTAACAGACTTTTATTTTTAGGGAATATTTTAAGAATTTTAAATATTGTTAAAATGATTCATGGTTATGAAGAATCCTGTTGATGGCTATTTTAGTATTTTAACTTTAATTTTAAAATTTATTTTTAATTAATATTTTAGTGTATGTATTTTCATCTCTAATTGAAGTAATTTTACTGCTTTTATGTTAACACAGTAAACTCTTAATCTTGGGTTTCATTTTCTTGTAGGTTTACATTAAATATATTAGCTAGTAAGGATTCACTTGTAAAATACTGCCTCATTTTCTAAGTTAATAAATTGTTAACGGTATATTACTTGTGAGGCCATTCTGAGTAAGCAACTTCCCAAGAGCCAAGCGACATCTAGAAAATTAATCGTGATTACCAGAAATGAAGCTAGTTGCAGTAAATTGTCTTTCTGGAATCTAAACTGGAAAAAGTTAGATAACCAAAATTTTTCTATTGTACGGGGCGGGGGGTTGAAAAGGGACTTGATATAGTCAAGTGTTTTGGTTTCAGATCCTGATATGGCCCTATGGCCTGAACAAGTTGAGAGACTTTTAAAGCTGTAGCTTCTTCATCTATAGAATTGGAGGAGGGAAGAGTGATTGGAGTTGATTTTCTCTATTCTTTTCTGGGTCTAAATCCTGTGTTCCAATGATAATTGACAGTTGTAATGATGATCTTTTTTTTTTTTTTTTAAATGAGGCAGTGGGGATTAAGTGACTTGCCCATCACACAGCTAGAATGTGTCAAGTGTTTGGTCTGGGGTCAGATTTGAACTCAGGTCCCCCTGACTTCAGGGCCGGTGCTCTATCCATTACACCACATAGCTGCCCCATGATGATCTTTTTCAATCATGTTAAATTGATTTAGTTCAGAAAAGTTTAAATATGTACTATCCTAGTTCTTTCAAACATGTTAATCCTTATAAAGAGTTATGGAATGTGTCATTGTTAAACTATTTTGGGATATAATCAATTTAGGTCAATTCAAGTGTGGTCTGTATAGTGACCAAGGATATGATTGGCTTTGAGGACTTAGAAAGTATAGTTTAATGCTTGTAATATTGGACAAGGTGCTTGCACATTTAGATTTGAAGACCAATCTACAACATCTCACTTCTGTTTGTGTAAAGTTTATTGAGAAAATTAAAAACTTTTTGGTTTTATTTTGGAAATTGTAGGCAGGTCAGTTAATGTCTGTAATCTGTTGCTTGAAAGAATGTTGTAGGTATTAGTGAATTTCAAAGAAACGAAGTATACAGACTACCTGTGGAAAAGTTTGCCTAACAAGACTTGAATATTTATAGAGTATTATAATCAGATTAATCATCTACTTGGTGTTGAACAGAGTCATAGGTATCTTGAATACCCAGTACATAAATTTAAGTAAGTTTATTTTTGTTAGTTGTGCTTCTGATTTATGAGTAAGTGAAGCTGAGCAGATTTCTGTTTACTTTTAAGAAATCTCCATTTAAAAAATTTA
>NW_020954598.1:1951330-2118535 GCF_900497805.2 Vombatus ursinus | reverse complement strand
TTAACTTTTTTCTAAGAATTTCAGCCTGTGTGTAGATAATTTTAAGACGACTCCCTGGGAGGTAGGATTATATCATACCTGTTTTACAGGTATAGAGAGTACAAGGTATCTAAGCCCTAAATCAATAATTCTGAGGTTTAACCATTTGAATACACCCTTATACCTCAGGAAAATTAACAAATGAATCCATGTAGAGGTGGAATTTTTGGTACTTTTGTTTTAGTTATCTATGTGAGATTTAGTGTCTTCATCAGGTATCTTTAAAAGCTTTAAGGCTCTAAGGTCATTTAATGCTATACTTTGATGAGTTATTCACAAAAATTTCTGCCTTCTGCATATATTTTTGAATGCTCATGCAGATATTTGTAAATGTTTATGGACTTGCTGGTATGCATTAGATATACTTTTTTTTTTTTTTGTTAGGCAGTGGGGTTAAGTGACTTGCCCAGGGTCATACATAAGTGTTATATGTCTGAGGTCGGATTTGAACTCAGGTCCTCCTGAATCCATGACTGGTGCTCTATCCACTGAGCCACCTAGCTGTCTCCTAGATATACTCTTAATATTAGACGTACAAGTGCAGAAATACATATAGTTTCTATAACTGACCAGATTGCTTATTTTGTAAGTTATACATTTCCTATAATTGAGAAACTCTTCCAAGGTGATATGTTCATAATTTTATGAAGAATTATAAATAAAAATGAGTAATATAACATTAATTTTATATCTTCAGTGTAATTTTGACATACCTTCATAAACAATGTCATTAAATCTAAATGAAGTTAGTTGGCAGACCTTCTCTGACCTCTTTCCCTTCCATTAAGCATTTTTAAATAGTACAATAAGACCTTGAATGCTCAGGGAGTGGTGTTTCCTGGTTAATCCCTTTAATTTTAACAGTGTTGGAAACATTACTAATGTACTAATCTTTGGTCTTAAGCCTGTTCTGAACATCATTCTTTTGATTATTCAAAAGTGCTTCGTTATTGAGGGTCATCACTCTAAATGTTCTCCTTTTATCCTGCTTCACATGCAGGCATTTTGAATATCTGCGGGATCCGGGACATATCTTGAAAGTTTATTTTTTAAAATAAATATAAATATACATTATCTTTGTCTAAAGACGAAGTGTTTTGAATGGGAGTAGAAAGGTAGAATTCTGGTTAATTTTGTTTACTTAAGTCCTTTATTTTGTTCTCTACCCCAGACATAGAATGGTTCAACTGTGATGCCTCTAAACAATTTATAAAGACAACGTAGTCCAATCTATTTTTCTAGGAAAAATCAGATCAAAAATACTACTTAAAAGATAACATAGCTAATTGATGGAATCAGGAATAATTTAGATATCTCTCTGATACTCTTATGCTGTGCTATGTGTATCAATATTCATTTATTTATAATTTAAATCCTTGGTTCATGGACTTTGAGCTGAAAGGAACTTTGAGACCAACCCTTACATCTTACAGATGAGGAATCTGAGGCCCAAAGAAGTCAGTTAACATGCCCTAGGTCACCTAGTGGTTGAGCCAGGATTTGGATCACGTTCTTTTTACTCTTAAATTCATCATTCTTCCTGCCACTCTGTGCTTCCGGAATCCTTGATTCATCAAGTTTGCATCTGGTTTCATATTAGGAAATAATATAATAAAATTTCCATTCCTCTTCTAAGGATCAGAGTTGACAGAATGTCAGTTGGAGTTTTGTAATTGGAATACAAAGGATGATCACTCTTCAAAGCAGAAAAGCTTTAATACACAACCACCAAAGTACCATGTTTTACAAAAGTTGAGAAAGAAATATCTTTGTTTCTTTTTTGCCTTTATAAAAATTTGTGGTCCTCTAGCATGTATAAGACCTTTTTGGTTCTATACCCTGATTTTAAATTAGATTTGGAAGAAGTTGAATAACTAAATTCTGTGCTCTACCAGTAATTTAATTTATAATAGAACTTTTCCAGAGAATGTTGTCCATAGTCATTAAAAAAAATGAGTTTCTTTGTTGTTTCTTAGCTTCCTAAGGAATTAAAAATGATTGAGATAGAATGAAGTTCTCCTTTATTGTGCAGTTTTCTGATTAATTTAACTTATAATGTAGAGTGTTAACAGTTTTAAATTATAGGCTAATAAATATTTTAAAAATAAGGCAGTTCCTAAAGTTCCATGGTTAAGTCTTTTATTCCTTAAATTCTTAACACAGCTTTGTTTCCTTGCCTCAAAACTTAATCCTCTGTTATTTCCACAGCAGCCTATTATGATGTTGAAAACCGGATTTCCAATTATTAAGTCATCAGCAGAAGCAAGTAAGATCGTTATATCTTTTTTTTTTTTAATGTAGCTTTTGGCAGAAAAGTGTGTTTTAATAATATGTTAAGCATCTTTAAAATTGAGAGTAAATGCAGAACCTCTAAAAATGGATCAAGACACTAAAGGTCGTGGAGAAGATTAAAGTAGGGGAGAGTGTCATAAGAATTGTAGCTGTGAAAATCCCATGGTAACATATGCTGTATACTGGTTATATGAATGGGATGGGTCCAATTCTTTTTTTTTCTTAATTTAAAATATTTATTTTTAGTTTTCAACATTCACTTCCACAAGATTTTGAGTTCCAAATTTTCTCCCCATCTCACCCCTCCTCCCACCCCAAGACGACGTGCATTCTGAATACCCCTTCCCCTAATCTGCCCTCCCTTCTATCAATCCCCCCCCCTTTCTCTTATCCCCTTCCTCTTCTATTTTACTGTAGGGCAGGATAGATAGATTTCTATTCCTGTATATCTTATTTCCCAGTTGCACATAAAAGCAATTTTTAACATTTGTTTTTAAAACTTTAGGTTGGGTTCCAAATTCTCTCCCTTCCTCCCTCCTCATCCACCCTCACTGAGAAGGCAGGCAACTCGATTCAGGTTACACTACATGTGTAGTCATGCAAAACACTTCCATAGTAGTTATGCTGTGGAAAACTATATTTCCTTTCATCCTATCCCTCCCCCACCCCCCCCTTTTATTCTATTCTCTCTTTTGACCCTGTCCCTCCTCAGAAGTGCTTGCTTCTGATTATCCCCTCCCCTGATCTGCCCTCCTTTCAATCATATTCTTCCCCCCCCCACTTTCTTATCCCCTTACCCCCTATTTTCCTGTAGGGTTACCCAACTGAGTGTGTATGTTATTCTCTCCTTAAGCCAAATCCGATGAGAGTAAGATTCACTCATTCATTCCCTGTCACCTTGCCCACTTCCCCTCCACTGTAAAAACTTTTTTGTTGTCTGTTTTCTGTGAGATAATTTTGGGTCCGATTCTTCATGGCCCTTTTCCCATACTCTTCTCTTACACATCCTTGAGATTTGTAGGGATATAGGAAAGAAGAGTTAGAGTTATGGAATTTGTGTTATTTTTTGGTAGCAACGCATATATGACTAAAGCATCAGATATGCACAATCTCCTACACGTTATGTAACCTCTGGCATGCTTTTTGGGAATTGTATGAGAGAGTGTGTGTGTGTGTGTGTGCGCGCGCGTGTGTGTGTGTGTTTTGAAACCAAGGTGGGAAATATATGCACAAAACCCTTTTATGCTTTGCTTAGTACTTACTCAAAATTATAGAACACGTAATGTTAATATACTCATTTTTCAGATGATGCTGAGGTTTGCCAAGATTATTACTTATCCAGGTTCACATAGCTAGTGACAGCTAGAACTGAATTCAGCCAGGTCCTTTGATTTCCCAAAAGTCGCTGCCTTTTCTACTATTGCAGTCTGCCTCTCGTTCCACAGTGATACTGCATAGATGGTTCAGTATAATGTAAGTGTGTAAACTGCACTTTATAATATAATTCTTGATTCAGTAATTATTTGTTGGATGTCATCTCTGAAAATTTAATTTCTAAGCACAAAGGGGAAATACAGAAGAAATGATGTCTTAATTCAAGGTACCTATATTCTGCTATATAATTTTTCTACATTGCAAGGTTTGAAAGAGTCATGTTCAGCACAGGAAAGAATACTCCTATCATTTAAATATTGAATCCAGTTCACAATAAGCCATAAATATGCACTATGTGCCTAGGACAGTTGCAAAATTGGGATAGGATGTATTGAAATTAAAATTGTTTATTCACCTTCACTATATTTGTATAATTCTTTAAAGAGCTTGAAGTTAATAGTGGGAAATAACTGATTTAATTACTTATTTGTTTTGAAAGTCAGCAAGCACTTGAATATCTTAGGAGAGATAAAATTGTTGATAAAACTAGTAATTTCTGATTCTAGAGTTGTTGCTTAGATGTTTTTAGCAAAGTTCTTGCCAAATAAAATATTTCCTGATTAACTTAAGGTTATTGTTATTAATTTATCAATTAGTTTTTCTTTAAAGATCATTTGAATTTCTAGTTACTCTGGAAAATTGGTTTAGAATTGAAGGTAACCATACCTTGGATTTACATGCTCCCTCCAAATTATATTATGAAAAATAAAGTATTGCTAAATCTTTAGTAGCAGACAAACTCAAAATATCTGCATATGAATGTTATTTTTTGTATCGTGCCAAATTTCTCCAAGTTTCTGACTCATCTGTACAAGTGCAGAGTCTAGTCGTCTTTATCACTAGGGATAAATTGTAAATTAGCAAATTAGGGTTTTAGTATTTATACATCATTTATCAAAGCTAATCATTTTGTTTAAGCTAATGATGTCCTGCCTTGATTTTGGCCACTTGTAAATAATCATATATTAAATTGTATATCCAATACTTGGGATCAAAGTTTATTTAAACTTTCCTTAATATTTCTAATTAAGGTTGAAGGATCTCCCTTTAACTAAATTATTCTTAACAGCAAGCTCTTTATAACCAGTTTATGTGTATATGATTTAGTAACTGCCTATGGTAATAATATTATGAAATCTGTATCAGAACAACATTTATTAGATTATAGTACTGAATTCTATTATTGTATACTTAGCATTTGCTGTATATGGGATACAGGCATCTTTATTATTTAAAAAGGAAGGAAGTTTCTAGGTTCAGGCCCTTGTCCCAGATTGTCAGTCTTTATTACAAGTTTCTTGCTGCAGTGAAGTATTAATAGACACTGATTCAGCTGACCAAGCTAGGTAAATGATCTTTGGCTTTTCATTATATATTCCTTGGAATGGATAAATGAATAGGATTTTTTTTTTCATGCATTTTTTCAAGGTAATTTTGAGGGGTCGGTCCAAGTACAAATTTGAGGATTATGCCAGGTTCTAGTATTGCCTGCCTCCTTCCCGTTTTCCCCTCCACTGTAAAAGCTTTTCCTTTCTTGTCTCTTCTGTCAGATAATATTCCCCTTTCTTCTTCTCCCAGCATCTCTTTTTTACTCTTTACTTACATCTTTTTTTTAAATCATCCTATCGTAGTCAACTCATACCTTTGCCCTCTGTACACTCCTTCTAACGACCCTATTAATGATAAAGTTCTTAGTAGTTGCAAGTTTTATCTACCCATGTGGAATATAAACAGTTTAACTTTATTGAATCTCTTACGGTTTCTCTTTCTTGTTTATCTTTTTATTCTTCTCTTGAGTCTTGTATTTGAAAATCAGATTTTCTATTCAGCTCTGGTCTTTTCATTAGAAATGCTTGAAAGTCCTCTATTTCATTAAATAGCCATTTTTTTCCCTTGAAGGATTATACTCTGTTTTCCTGGATAGGTTATTCTTGATTGTAATCCTAGCTCCTTTGCCTTCAGCAATATCACTCCAAGCCATTATATTCTTTACAGTGGAAGCTGCTAAAACTTGTGTTATCCTTACTGTAGCTCTTAGATATCTAAATTGTTTCTTTCTGTTTGCTTGTGTGTTTTCTCCTTGACCCAGGAGGCCTAGAATTTGGCTATAATATTCCTGGGAGTTTTTAATTTAGTATCTCTTTCAGGAGGTAATTGTTGGGTTCTTTCCATTTCTGTTTCACCCTCTGGTTCTAGGATATTGGGGCAGTTTCCTTGATGATAATTTCTTGAAATATGTTTAGGCTCTTTTTTTTTTTTAATCATGGCTTTCAAGTAGTCCAGGTAGTTGTTTTTCCAGTGAGATATTTCACATTTTCTTCTATTTTTTCATTCTTTTGATTTTGTTTCTTGATGTCTCATGGATTCATTAGCTTCCAGTTGCCCATTTCTAATTTTTCAGGAATTATTTTCTTTTGTGAATTTTTGTACCTCTTTTTTCCATGTGGCCAAGTCTGCTTTTTAAGATGTTCTTCTCTTAAGTGGATTTTTGTGCCTTTTTCTGTTTTTTAAGATGTTATTTGCTTCAGTGGTTGGTTTTTGTTTTTGTTTTTGGTGCCTCTTTTACCAAGCTATTGATTTTCTTTAAATAATTTTCTTGAGCATTCTCATTTCTTTCTCCAGTTTTACCTTTCTAATTTGATTTTTAAAATCCTTTTTTTTTTTAATTCTTCCAGGAATTCTTGTTGGGCTTGTGTCAATTCACTTTGTTTTTCTTTGCAGCTTTGCTTATCCATTGTTACATTCTGAGTTAGTAACCTGATCATCTATGTCACCATCGTAATTTTTTATGGCCAGGTTCCTTTTTTGTTGTTTGCTCATTTTTTTTCAGCTTATTTCTTTTACTTTTATGTTGAAGTTGGGCTGTACTCCCATTGACTGTCCCAAGCTTTAGGTTTTTCATACTTCTGTTTTCAGAGCTAGATCTGGGAGGTCTGTAAGTTTTCAGTGCTTCCAAGGTGGTTATTACCTAAGGAGAGGTGTGGTCACTGTTCGCCTGACCTGTGCTCTGATCTTTACTTTATTCCCCTGTAGTTGCAGGTGTTAGCTTTCCTCTTGGCCCTAAAACTAACTGATTCCTCTGCTCTCCTACAGCCTCAAGCACTAGTGCTCCTTTCTGCCTTGGAACCAAGACCAGGACCCCTACTCCCTGGTGAGCAACCACTAGCACTCTTCTCTACCTTAGAATTGTGACCAGGGTCCTTGTTCCTCTGCCCCCGCAAGTGGTAGTGTTCCTCTTTGCCCCGGAACTACAAATGGCCAGTGCAAGAGGGTCCTGAACCTAGCACCAGCAAAGGCCCTATAATCTCTCTCTGATCAGTTATCAGACCCTATTTGTGGGCTGAGAGCTCCTGAAGCTGCTCCTGCAGCTGACAGCCTCCTGGTCCAAGGCTGTGCTCTAGGCCAAGTCACCACCCCAGTGAGATAGACTTTTCCTGTGGACTTTCTAAGTTGTCTTGGTCTGGAGTATTGTTTCACCCCAACCTTTTGTTTGGTTCTGCTGCTCCAGAATTTGATTTGAAACATTATTGTAAAGTTATTTGCAGGGGAATTTGGGAGAGTTCAAGTGCCTCTACTCTGCCATCTTGGCTCTGCCCTCATGCCAAGTTCTGACAGTGTTAAGAATGATTTGTTAAAATTTAATTTGGTATTAAGATATAAAAGACTTAAAGCATGGAAAAAATTTAGAATTCTTGTTTTGGTATATATAAGTTTGATAGTTTCTTTATTCAACAATACTCTGAAATTTTACATTTCAAGTTAATTTCTTAAGCTTATTTAATTTGTTGATTAACATGGTTTAAAATCACATACAGGAGAACAACAAGATCACATCAGCAGAAGAGAATACCATTATTTTGTTTTTTTTTTTTCTTGATCTCTTGACTGGTCTGAACTGAGATTCTTTCTCAACATCTACGACTAAAACAGTCTCCACTGTGGGATGAGGTAGTAGGTTGTATAGTTTTAGGGTCACACCCACCACTGGGAGATAACTATACAATCTACTGTCTTTCTTAAAGTGGGAGGAAATCTTCAGGAATATTGTTTTTATTTGAAATTAATAACTAAATGGCATAGAATAGTTTGGTCACAACTCATTATAATGTGCATCATATAAATTATATTTGAATGTGCAGCATTCATTTGTTTTCACATTTTAAAAAAATAGTTTTGTCAGCATCTGGTTTAAGGGAAAAATCTACTTTCCCACATTTATGTCTTAAAAATTCATGGACTTGTATTTTTTCTTAAGTATATCTCATGTTATTTTGCCTCTAATGGCATAAACATATTTGGATGAGTTACAGAGAAATAAAGCAATTACTGAACATAATTATGTTCTACCTGCTTGGGTAAAAAAAACTATCTCACACAGTTCCTTATGTCTGTTGACTTGAGAACAGTATTATTTCCGCTGTAATGATTAACTGAAATTTAGATAAAGTTCAGGTGTCCAAGTTACCATATAAAGCAGTTTGAGAACAGTGAATATGACTTTTTTTGTTTTGTTCTTCTTTTTCTTCTTACTTTTTGTAACCCTCTATACATTTGGACCTTTAGATTAAGCAAAAAAGTTTTTATATTATGTCAAAAAAAAATTTTTAATTTGTAAAATTATAAGTATCTATCATAGCTATGTTAAAATAAATGGTTTTATACTTATCTTTCTGAAAGATTTCGATCACCATTGCTTAAGATTGCTCTATCAGAGTGAGGTAGTAGATTGTATAGTTGTGGGGTAGTGATTTTACCCTGTTCAGGAGATAACTATACAATCTATTGCCTTCCCTGAGGAGTAGACGTTCTACTGTTCTTTGCTGTGGTTTGAATCTGCTCAATTTTTCAAAGTTGGGAATATTTCAATTCATAATCCTATTATTGTATTTTCAAATTTACAGAGAAGTTTCTTAAAATGCTAATTTTACAGGTACAATCAATATTAAGAGTGTACACTACACTAACTACATAGAAGGCTATGTTCACCTGATCTGGCATATTGGGTTCAATCATGAATACCATATTTTAGAAAGGACATTAGTTTATCAAACAGAATGGTGAGTTAGAATCATATCATATTAGAATCAGTTTAGCTTACCAAAAAGACTAGAGGAAAATGATAGTTGTCTTCTAAGTATTTGAGGAGCTGTTGCTTGGAAGGGGGACTAGACTTGTTCTCGTTAGTGTCAGAGAGCAGAATTATGAACAGTAGGTGGAAATTCTAAATAAGCAAATTTAGACTTAAGATTAAAAAAAAATTCTAACAGTGATTCAGAGGTAGTACATGGGAGTTCTTCAGAGTAAGACTAAGTGACCTCTTTCCGTGTCTGCAATAGAGGGAATCCATGTCTAAGTCTGGCTTCTGAGGTCCCAGCTCTGAGACTGATTCTATGAAGGTAACACATGTCGACATACCTGAGCAGTAATATTTTTGAAACCAAAAGATTTTTTTTTTTAGAATTGGGAGAATATCCTACTTAAAGGAGGATTGGCACAGTTTTTATTTGAAAAAGAGTTCTACAAACAAGCAAGGGTCTACCTAAAGTTGTAAAATATTCACATTGTATTACCAGTGAAGATAAATACTTCTGTACTTTTTCTTCCTCCTCCCCCAAAAAGCCAAAGAGATCAAAATACATGATACTTTTCTATTCACAGAAGCAATTCAATGAGTATTAAAAGGACATTATGTGTAACTTGATTTGCTTATGAAATTGTGTGGGTAGTATTTTAAATTTTACTGTAAATTTCCAAAATTGCATATTCTTGAATTTACTGTTTAATTTTAAGCTGTATTAAAATTGTGTATACTGCTAAAACTTAAGGAATCTCCCATCTTAGTTTTTTTTTTTAATTTGAGAAGCAACAAAAGGTTGAACAGATAAAAATAGACAAATTCATACTGTAGCAAAGTTTTGTGTTTTTGAACTTGTTCTTCCATAGTGTCAAGAACATAGAGAAACTATGTAAAATTAGCTCATCTGAAAGACTTGCCACATATAACTAATCAGTATCCTTTCTGATTATCAGGAGTGTGTGCTTCATTTTCATCATAATATTTTCAAACTTGAAGGTTTGCCAGGATTTAAACAAACATGCAGCCTGTTCAGTTTTTCTTCATGTTGGTGCATTTCTAAGTATACCAATCTGGGCATATTTCAGAAATCTAAAAAGCTTGAAGCAGACAAAAAGAAAGAATTAAAGGTATAAAATGATAGGCCATCAGAGTTGCAAGGAGGGTTGTTTGTGCTACAGGCTATCTGCAACCAGGACATGCACCTGAAGATGTTGAAATGTCAGCAGCATTTGAAAGTACTTGCTCCACTGCACATCCTACATGCTGTTTGCTTTGTAATTCCACCAAATGCAGTAGCAGTGATAGCATTACTTTCCCTTATTTGAATCCTGAATTTGAACTTTTTAGCAGAATAAACTGACAAAATTTTCCCGGTTTCTTGAAGATTTTTCACATTATTTGTTTTTATAATTGAAACAGCACTTGGATTCTTAATCAATTAAAAAAAAACAAACCTCTGGTACAGAATGTCTACCAAGTAAAATGTGTGATTCAGATTCGATAATTTCTAAAGAAAATAATATTAGACTGCAGCGAACACTGCAGCTGAAATGACAATTCACAAGTAGTGTTCTTTATGCTTCTAGAAAGTTGTTTCTTTTATCATTTGTTGAAGATCTTTGTTTTCATAGCACTTTCAAAGGACAGAGCTGTTTTTCCCCATTGAACATTTAAATAGTAATTTTGCTCTTTTAATATATTTTTACTTGTTTTTTACATTCAGTCATTTCAGACTCCCCCTACCCCACCTCTATTGATACATCTAATGGTGTGTACAACACTCTGCTCTAATAATCCCTCACTCCTCTCCCATGGAGAAAGATGTTTCCTTATTTGTTCTCTGGATCTTCATTAGTTTTTTCATTAATGAAGAGTCAGCTTCCTGTATTTAAAGTGTTTTGTGAAAAAACTAAAATGCTATGTGTAACATTAGCTATTGTTTTAGTGAACTTCATTTAAATTGTTTTCCGTTGTGTTTAATCTCTCTGTTTTGGTTATTTCTGCCTGCATCCAATTGTAGAGACCTTCCTGTGTTCCTTTGAATTCCTCATATGCGTAGTTTCATAACATACAAAAATATTACATCAAATATTTAAGTGACAATCTGTTACATGCCATGTGTTTGCCATAATTTTCCTGAACATTCCTCAACCCAAACTCTTCTTGTTTGCAGTTTTTACTAACAGTGCCACTATGAATATTCTGGAATATATGGACTTTATTTTTCTCTGATTTCCTTGGGGAATGTCCCAGTAAATTCTGAGATCACTGATTTAAAGGATGGAGGATATTGTAGTCACTTTTATTGCATAATTCCAGATTGAAATATACTTTGTTTCCAAGAGTATAAATATACTTGTCTCCCATTTTTGCCAGTTTGCTGGGTGTGAGTTATTTGAAACCTATTTTACCTTGCATTTCTCTTATTGTTAGTGACTTAGAACATATTTTCATGTGGTCATTTATAGCTTACAATTCTTATTTTGAAACTTGATATCCTTTGTATTCATTTCTTAAACTCTTAAATTCATCGTTTGTTGTTTGATATTATGGAAACATCAACTAACAAGGTTGTGAGAAAGACCTGGGTTTTTCAACCCCGTTCTCCTGATGTAGGCACATTTCGTTTTCATTGGGAAAATGGATTACATTTAGGCTATCTCTGAGATAGTTTCTAGCTCTGAAAATTGATTTTTATACAGCAAGTACTGTATTAGTCTCTTTTACATGTTTTATAGCTCTTTGGGGTTTTCATTCTTTTTCAAGATTGACTTTAGGTCATGGAGTGGACAAGCTATTACAGTACTGAATGGTTGCATAGATATTTGTCCATTATGATTGCTCTCCCATGCTGCTATCATTTTATTTGTATTACTAGCAAAACAAATATTAAACGATTCCTTATTTATATAGAACTAAGTGTTTTGAGGCTAGTATATTTCACTTGGGCTTCTTGTTACATTTTTGTTTTTTAAAAACTGATTGAGGTATAACCACATAACGGGCAAGTTTATCCATTTATCTGAATACTCTTAATATAGGAGACCTCATTGATTCTTCGCACAGATTCCATTACCAGTTTATATTTGGACTCTCAGTGTCTATTTTGTAGTGTTTTCATTAGCAGCTCATATTTGGATTCTCAGAAAATGTAATGCTTTGGTGGTCTTGGTAATGTAAAAACTTATTGCCACTGCATTTTCTTGTATTGAAAGTGGTGTTCCAGAAGAATATTGCATTTTTAAGGGCCTTGGTTAATTTTTCACATGTGTATGTTATTTATAATATTTACTTTATACTTGTGTTTTATACTTATATTGACTTGTAAACAAGTTATCATCATGTCTACCCCTCTAACTTTAAGAGCTTTGATGTAAATAGGTACTTATAATACTTGATTATTTGATGTTTGGATGTTTGTTTTTCCGAACTTTATAAATCTCAAGAACTGAAGGCCAAGAGGAGCCCAGTTGCAACTGTCTTCCAACTCCAAGGTATAGATACTTGCTGTCATTCCTTTGACCTGTGTCTTCTGACCAAGCCCACCATAAGCTTCTTGTTTCTAATCTCTTGAAGAATAAATGGACTCTAGTACTATTCCGACTCTTATTTCCATTTGTTTGAGAGCTAACCCAGCTTTTAATCAGAGAGGAGGTACTAAATCTTCTGAAAATGTCTGTGGCCCCTCCAGGCAGAAATACATCTTGCTCTTTCTTTTGATGGTACTGTGAGATTTGTCAGTGCACAGAAATTGTAAAGATCGCCCTGTTCTCCAGTCTTCCCCAAACCTTCAGAATATGCCCAGAATGACCAAGAACATTTGCTATTCCTTGCTATAGGACGAAAGCCCAGAATTTCAAGCATGTTGGTACAAGTTTAAAAGGAGGATTTGCTCTGTTTTCTAGTCCAGTTTTATAAAGGTCAGAGAAACAGAACCCTCTTTGGTGTCTTATTTTCCAAAGGAAACTTGGAAAAATCTTAGTACTATTTGATTAAATTTCTATGGTTTTGCACAGATACTTTTTGCCCTACAAATGATTTAATTAATTAGCGAGGGATGAGTTAGGTTTTCAAACTGTTCATCTACATACCATTAGTATAACTGGCTATTCAAAGTATGGGTCAGTAAAATCAAGAATGCAATGCAGTTTTAGTGTTAGAATCTTCTGGAGAATGTGGAGCAACAAACTCAATAAATATGCTAGAAAAATTGGTTTTAAGGCACTTTTTTCCTTCATTGCTCCAGTATTAACTTTTCATGGAGGATAGTCTATAATAGATTTATTAATTAGGTGCTGTCAAATAATGTTTACAGTATTGCCTACTGTGCTTGATGGAATCATTTCCTTTATAACATTTTTGAATATTTTGTTAAAATAAATTTAACAAGTATAAGTATTTGTAGTCTTAAGAACAGTATGAATGGAAGGAATAATTGGTCTAAATTTCAGGAACTAAATATTATGAATGTGGCCTAAGCTAGCAGGTTGGTTCACAGTGCAGCTGCCAAATAGAAGAATTGCAGAAGAATGAATGGGCTCCTAGGAAGAGGTAGTAGGTTGCATAGTTTTAGGGCAGGGATTTTGCCCACAAGCAGTTAACTATACAACCTGCTGCCTTTCTTAGGGCTCTATGATTACAACGGAACCTGTTCTTGCCTCAGTTTAAGTAGATGTCTCCATGTTAAACGGGGGTGAGGGTGGGAGAAAAATAGAGCTATACAAAAAGCACAAGTATAATTAGTGATGTATATTGAAGTAACAGCAGGTTTGGTCACAGCCTGCAATTACTAGGATTCCTCAATAAAAATCATAGCTACTGAATTTATTTAGGTATCAAGAACATTAGCCTAACGATCTGAAAATAGCGGTTGGGTTCACAAGATGAACTTGGACGAAAAATCTATTTAGTTGTATTTAAAACTTCTTTATTATTTAATCCAGAGAGATCAGTGTGTTTATTATTGATGAGGTATATATTCATGTAACCTAGGTCTTTAATATTAAGTCTAGATGTGTCACATGATATTGTTTAATTTTTGTGTGTGGGGGGGTGCCTATAAATTGCCTCTTTAAAATATTGTGAATTTCCTTAGAATATCAAGATGCCAAATGTGAGTAGTCATGCTGTTCTATAAATTATTATTTTAATAGTACAGAGAGAATACAATTATGTTTTTAGGACATGCTTAGAAAAATTTTTTCAGTAGTGGACAGCTTAGAAACTTTTTCAGTAATAGATTGGAATAGATGGCCTTGGAGCTTTGCAATAGATTCTCTGAAAACTGGGTGCATGTAAATGTAAACTTTCCCTATTCTCACTTCCCTAAAGAATAGATAGCCTCTTCCAATTTGTTGGGCTTTAAAAAATATCTGTTATTTGAGTTAAAGCTGTATGATAAAAATTGTTGGATATTCGATTTAATTTTATTCCCCCCTCCCCAAGATTTTGTGTTAACTGCTACTTTAATTTGCTTATTGTGAACTCTTGCGTATGTGTAGGGGAGAATGAGCTATCAGCAAATAAAAATCTGTTCCAAATCTGCTTTTTGTGTTTCACTCACAAGAGCTCGTTTCAAGATTTACAGAAATGCATAAGTTAATTCAAGTGTCCCATGATTGGTGATTTTTTTGGAGGGCTGAGTGGACTCAAACTAGTGACTTGGTGTACAGAGCTCAGTGTAAGGAATCTCAATATGCATAGGGAACTTAGAAATCACTAGGTTCAGCCCCAGAATTTACAGGTGGGAAAACAGGAATGAAGAGGTAATATGACTTCCTTTGCATTACACAACTAATGTCTTGAGGTGGGATTTGAACACAGGTCTTACTGACTCAGTCCTATGCTCTATACACACTTAAAAGCATTTCTAGACATTAAAGTGACTTACCCAGCATCATAGTAATGTTTTAAAAACTTGAACCTGGTGCTGTGTGTTGAGGCCAGCTCTCTTCCCTCCTCCATGTGCTATGTTGCCTCTGATCTTCAGATTTAAACACAGGTGTGGAATAGCTGTTTGGCTTGAATATAGGTCAAGTCGCCCACCCTAATTTCATGGGAACACCATTTTAGGCATGCAGCCTATATTTTAGCAAGTATTTATCAAGTTCTTACTACGTACCAGGCACTGTTAGCCACTGATAAAAGTAAAAGAATGAAAGAACCCATACTATTCAGTGATAGCCTTTTGTTTGCCTTTTTTGTCCATTCCTGAGAATATCACATCTACTTTTGTAAAATTTTGTTATTTGTAGAATGTTAGTATATTTTGATAAGCTAGGGAAAAATGCATACCTAATTTTAGGGCTATCCTAAATCTTTTATGATAATTGTTATAAGAGTACATCCGTCCACCCCAACCTCCCATGCTGACCTACTTGCACTTATCTTGGTTTTGTAATTTCTAGCCTTAGAGACATTTTCCTGAGATTAAATTTTAGTAAACATTCATTAAACATCTGCTTTGTACAAAGTACTTGCTGGGTGCTGGAGTAAAACTTTGTACCTCTCCGGGAGTTCTAAGAGTTTGTGGAAGAACAAAGATAGTAACTACTAATATTGAAACTATTACAGGTAGAAAGTACTATTTAAGGACCTAAGAAAACACGTTTCCAGCAGTGATTATAGTCACTAATGTTATTCCTGATAAATTGCTTAACTTAGTAAATAAGGTTAAATTGGAAAACCCCAAGGCTATGTTCCCCTTTAAACTACCTAGCAAATGATGGAAAATTGATCACAAGATAATAAAGGGTTAGTCATTAATGTGTCAGGTAAAATTTGGAAGGATTTCTGAGAATGCCTGTTTCCTCTTCAGTTTGTCCCAATATTAAATATCAGATGTTTTTCTTTTAAGTAGAACTGAAATATTGTCAACAATTGGAATTCATTTCTACCCTGGAAAAGTTTGGATAATTATTAAAAGTTGCAAAACACTTTTTCTTTTAAGCCCTTTAATAACCCTGAATTAGGACCACGATTAATCTCTTAAAACTTAGGAAAATGAGGTTTGCTGTGGTTATGGCTACCATGAGATGTTTCAAACACATGTCTTTTCTGACTCCCAAGTATAACATTCCATCCACTGTATCACCCTACCATAACCAATATAGCTTTCTTTAAAGTGAAAAAAAAAAAATGCTATGCTAAACCAGCCTAATGTTCCATCTGGCTGCCAAGACCTACATAAATATTCCTGCTATCAGCCAAATGTTTGCATAACTGGCATTTGTCTTTCTGTATAAGAAGCACCATATGAATAGGTTAACCATATGTAGGTTACAAGGTGAACTGGTAGTTCAGTTTGCCCAAAGCACATCTGACCTTAAGGCCACATGTGCCCCTCTAGGTCCTCAAGTGCAGCCTGTTGACTGAATCCAAACTTCACAGAACAAATCCCCTTGAAAGGATTTGTTCCATCAGTCAAAAAGCGATGCCCAAGAACCTAGATGGCCACGTGTGCTTTAGACTGCAGGTTCCCCATCCCTGCTTTAAGTAGAGGAGAGTCTCACTGCGCATATAGACCTAGAATTAAAATTTTAGGCCCTGGAAGGAGTGTTCCTGGAACCCTCTGATACTTGGTTGCCCTTTTCCAGCCTTACTGTATCTTCCTAGTTTTCCAGGCTTAAGCACATGGTTATTTTATACAATAGGATGATGGTTGTTGCTTCATTTCCTAATGATAGCCAACATTTTGTAGGCTCCCCTCAGTCCTAGCAATACATAAATACATCATCATGAGTGTATGGTTTTTAATGTTAAATGGTTTAGACAGGGAGGTTTTCAAGGTCCCACTAGCTCATAAAAACTAAAGTATAGTGATGATTTTTTAAAAATGGTCTCTCCAAGGTTCTCAAAATGTCAGTCATTAAGTGCTTATTGGGTGTTAGGCACTATACTAAGCACTGGGGATACAAAGTGAGGCAAAAACACTCTGCTCAAGCAGTTCATTCTAATGGAGACAACATACAAGTAATTATATACCTGAAAGATAAAATTGGACAAAAGTGACTTGCAGGCCAGAACTAGGTAAACTTGCAGTATGTGGGATTTGAGCTGAGCCTTGAAGCTAGGAGTCTAAAGTTTGGGGGGATAGGCTATGTATATACAAAAGGGTTGTTAAGCTTTTTAAATGCTGAATGAGGAAGTTAGGTTATTCAATCCAGGAAGGCAATAGGGAGCCACTGGAGTTTGCTGAATGAGGCAACGACCTGTGTGGGAGACAGATTGGAATGGGGAGCAAATTCCTCCAGTCCCATTGGTCCATTTTTATACAGCCTGCAAGCTAAGAATGGGTTTTTACATTCTTAAATACAAGAAAATTATTTGAAAATGTTAAAATTTCTTGCCTTGCATAGGCCTTATGAAAACAGGTAGAGGGCTAAGCAGGCTGTTGTATTAGTAGGCTATTGCAATAGTAAAAGTGAGAGGTCCATACAAGGGGTGGTAGTTGTATGAGTGGAAAAGAGATGAGTGATGTGAAAGTTATGTGAACAGATTTGTTATGTGGGGTGAGTGCAGATGAGTCAAGGATGATAGGTTATGGACCTGGGTGAATAGGAAGATGGTGCCCCGCCCCCCCCCCACTTAATAGTATTTATTTTTTTCCATTTACATGCAACATTTGGGTTTTTTGTTTTTGTTTTTGGTTTTTTTTGGCTAGGCAATGGGGTTAAGTGACTTGCCCAGGGTCACACAGCTAGTACGTGTTATGTGTCTGAGGTTGGATTTGAACTTAGGTCCTCCTGACTCCAGGGCCGTAGCTCTATACACTGCGCCACCTAGCTGCCCCCAACATTCACTTTTATGAGATATTCTAGTTCCAATTTTTTTTCTCCTTCCTTCCTCTCCAAGACAGCATATAATCTGACATAGGCTATACATGTAAAATCCTATTAGACATATTTCCACGTTAGTCATGTTGTGAAGGAAGAATCAGAACAAAAGGGAAAAACCTTAAGGAAAAAAAAATAGTATGCTTCGATCTGCATTCAGACTCCATAGTGCTTTCTCTGGATGTGGATAGCACTTTCCATCTTTAGAAATTGCCTGAGATCATTGTATTGCTGAGAAGAGCTAAGTCTATCAGAGTTGACAATTGCATAGTGTTGCTGTTAACTGTGTGCAGTGTTCTCTTTGTTGTGCTCACTTCACTCAGCATCAGTTCCTGTATGTCCAGGTTTTTCTGAAATCCGCTTGCTCATCATTTCTTAGAACAATTAATTTCTAATTCTTTGGATGATGGCTTTAAAAGGTAACTGGAAAGTTGAGATGGGAAGGTTTGGAAAGAAAATCTTTACAGGTACTTGAACTGCTTTGGGGAATTCACTATGACATATCTAAGAGGTAGTTGGTGATTTAAGACTGTAGCTCAAGTGGGAGATTGGGACAGGATATATATAGATCTGGGAATGTAATCTATATAAGAGACAATTGGACCCATGTGAGCTGATGAACTCACCAAGCAAGATAGGGAAAAGAAGAGGGACCAGGACGGAGCCACAGATAGTAGATGAGAACAATTAAGTAGTGTTTCATACCAAAAGACTGCTGAAGGAGACCTATATGCCAACAAAAATGATTATCATAACTCCAGTGCTGAGAAAGAAATGGCAGCAGTAAACATTTTTACAGTTTAGCTTTTTGCCTTTAGAAGAGGAACCATGTGCACAATACACAATAGTAATTGACCATTAGTAATCTAGTGTTTGATAAACCCAAAGATCCAAGCTCTTGGGACAAGAACTCACTATCTGACAAAAACTGGGAAAATTGGAAAACAGTCTGGCAGAAACTAGGTATAGATTAATACCTTCACACCATGTACCAAGATAAGGTCAAAATGGATACATGATTTAGATAATAAAGGGTGATACCATGGGCAAATTCAGGGAACATGAAATAGTTTACCCTGTCAGATCTATGGATAAGGGAAGGATTTATGACCAAGACAGCATTACAAGATGTAAAATGCATAGTTTTGATTATATTAAATTTAAAAAGGTTTTGCACAAACAAAACCAATGCAGCCAAGATTAGAAGGAAAGCAGAAAGTTGGGGGAAAATTTTCTACAGCAAGTGTCTCTTGATAAAAGCCATATTTCTCAAATATTTAGAGAACTGAGTCAAATTTATAAGAATTCAAGTCATTCCCCAACTGATAAATGGTCAAAGGATATGAACAGGCAGTTTTCAGATGAAGAAACCAAAGCTATTTATAATCGTGGAAAAAAATGCTCAATCACTACATTTAGAGAAATGCAAATTAAAATAATTCTGAAGTACTACCTCACACTTACCAGATTGGCTAATATGAGAAAAGGAAAATGACAAATGTTGGAGAGGATGTGGGGAAAATTGGGATACTAATGCATTGTTGCTGGAGTTGTGAACTAATCCAACCATTCTGGAGAGCAATTTGGAACTATATCCAAAGGACTATGAAACTGCATACCCTCTGACCCAGTAACACCTCTACTTAGAACTTCCCAAAGTGGGTGATCCCCCTCCTTGGGGGGCACTGGAACAACGGGGAGGGTCGTAGTAGCCTTGGGTGCAATTGAATAAAAATAAGAGGGTGGTGGAAGCAAAAGGAAAGAAAAGAAGATAAAAATTTGAAAAACCATTTGTACATGTTTCACCTATTGTGTAACAGTGTTAAAGTCAGTGATTACATTATTTTCCACATACACAAAATGCAAGTTATAACTGATCAGTGGTCAAGTCCACCAACAAGTCTTAACAAGTAAGTGTTGGCAGGTAAGCTTGTCTCGCATTGTTGGGAAATCCAGCATGCATCAGCAGGAATATGTGTGTGTAATGATTTGTTTGCAATACAATACTATATGGTTACATCAACAAAATTTCAATGTAAAACTCACAAATTTACAATAAATTTAAGATGAATCATTTTTTAAAATTAATATTTTTCTATTTTTTGAAATTATGCAAATTTAAAAAACCCATTACAGGGTTAAAGAAGGTAGATTTGGGGGGGGGGTGGCGCTGAGTAATTTTTTTTAAAGGGGACAGTAGGCCAAATAAGTTTGAGAACCTCTGCTGTACTAGGTCTGTATCCCAAAGAAATTTTTTTAAAAAGGGGGCAGTGGGGGGGAAAGAGAGGACCTATTGTACAAAAACATATATAACAGCTTTTTGTGGTGGCAGAGAATTTGAAATTGAGGAGATTTCCATCTACTGGGGAATAGCTAAACAAGTTGTCATATATTATTGTAGTGGAATATTATTATGCTATAAGAAATGATGAGGAGGATGCTTTCAGAAAAATCTGGAAAGACTTGCATGAACTGATGCAAAGTGAAGTGAGCAGAGCCAGGAGAACATTGTACACGTTAACAGCAATATTAAACAATGATCAACTGTAAGTGAATAAACTATTCTCAGTAATACAGTGATCCAAGACAGTTCCAAAGGACTTATGATGAAAAATGTGCTATCTACCTCCAAAGAACTGATATGAGTCTGAATGCAGATCAAAGCATACTATTTTTCACATTTTTTTGTGGGTTTTTTTTTTTGGTCTGTTTTCTTTCACAACATGACCAATATGGATATGTGTTTTGCATGATTGTACATGTACAACCTATATCAAATTGCTTACCCTCTCAGGGAGGGGAAAGACAAGGGAGGGAGGGAGAGAATTGGGAACTCAATTTTTTTTTAAAATGTTAAAAATAGTTTCTACATGCAGTTGAGGAAAAATATATTTTTAAAAGGTTAAATTAAAAAAGAGGAACCACGTAAAATTATGTAAAAATATCCACGTAAACCAGCTCCTCTTACTAGAAAAGCTACTCATGACATCTTACTATCAAGTGGAATAATGTCATTTTATGCAAAATGCAAAAGAAATATCTAGGGAAAAACAAGTAGTGACATAGAGCTTCAGGAGCTGTATTCTACCTAAAGAAGGAAAAAAAAAACATCATGCTTTTTCTGACCAAAAAAGGAAGCCCACCTTACATAAATATCAGTAACATTCAAACTCTTCCATTCCTGAGCCGCTTTCATAATAAATGGAATTAGGAGAACACTTGCAAGGAGAAATCAGAGGAGAGGCTTCTTTCCCAGGCACTTTAAAGAGAACTTGGCAGCAGAAATGCATCACTTACAATACCTAGGCAACTTTGTGGGTCAAGTGTTTGGTGAATGTACTGAAGTGAGGCAGTTGGAATGGTCACATTAGCATGCATAGTAAACTCTTTTGAAGTGGGTAAAGACGAGTTGTACTTTTCCCTTAACAAAAAGAACTTTCAGTAATTGAAATATCCGTTGCCTGGTTGAAGAAGGGAGTACTGAGTTTGCATATGGATCTCAATGAATACTAGATCTAGCCCTTAAAACATGCATTTATCACATTATATACTTTTAAGTTGTCCAATTTATACAGATTCAGATTGAAATGAAAAAAAAATTCCCAAGGATTCAACCACATATTTCAATTCATTGATTCACATTCAAATGCTTAAGTAATACTTGTTTATACAAGCTACTATAAAAATTCTTTACATACTTTATTGGAGTGAAAATTTTTTTAAATCATGCATATTTGTATCCTTCATAGAGCCTTAGATATAGTAGAGAAGCAAATATTTGTTAAATGTCATCACAACTTGCCTTCCAATTTATTGGTCAAAATTTTTATAATTTTTAATGTTCTTTACTAAAGGCAGAATGGAGAGACAGAATTATAACTACTATCTTAAATATGTTATAGATTAAAGAAATATGCCTTTAAAATGCTCTTGCCACATTTTCTGGTCTCCACAGCCACGATGCTCACATTGTCACATGCCACATCTGTGAATCCACTACAGGGAGAAAAGAGAAAATGCTTGTAAATGAAAAACATGTAACAAGAGTTTAATGTTACCAATTACCCTCTGGAATGAGTCACCTCTGTAAAGACAATTTCATCTTTCCAATGAGTTCTTGGCCCTTGAGGGCTACCTGGGACATTAGATGTGAGATTTTTGAGAACCCAAGTGGCTGCTGTGGAGCAAGAAAGCATTGCTGGGATGTTTCAGACTGAATGACAATCACAACCTTTTATACTTAGACATCCAATCTTAGGCACTAAAATCCCAAGGAGCACTCACTCACTGGATCTTTGCCAAACAAAGGCCTGCTTTCTATTGAATTTGTAAGGTTCACTGGTTCAGTAACTAAGGTAGTATTCATTCAAATGAAAAACAGCATTCCACAATGCTTCAGAGTATCAAAATAAGTGTTCCAAAGAGCTGAAATTTCAAGATTTATATGAAAACTCATGAAGTGATTCTAAGTCCTCTTAGAAGATCCTATTCCCATCCCTAGGTGATGGCCCACTTTAAGCAAAATTCAATACACAAAATTCCAAAGCCTCCAAATAACTGAAGGCAGTTCCTTGAAATTGCTTTAAAGGGCACCTGAACCGTACACAAAACTGCCCCAGGTTACGTCTCAATAAATGTGAGAATAAAGGCAGTAAACAGTAAGTCCCACATGAATTTTAATTCTCCCATAGGAATCGCCACTTTAAACAGATTTATTCATTCTCACAGCTATTAGGTCTCAGACCACCGATATTCCAAGTGTGCCTGCCCTGAGGTCTGCATGGCCTTCATCACCTTGTACAACTGAACCCCTTGTTTTTGCAAATGCTAACCTTAATATCCAAGCTGAACCCACAAGAATAGACACTTGCAGAACCACAGATTCTGCTTAGGAAATGACTATTAGTAATAAATCGACATCTCTAAGACATTTAAAGTTTTTCAAAGCTCTTTCCTATCATTTTATCTTTATTTCAATCTTGGTAGGTAGTTTAGTAAACACCATTTTTCAGATGAAGAAATGTTACCTGGACCACCTGTGAGATCCCCCTAGTAAGTGATAGCAGCTCTTCAGAACAACAGTGTTCTTTTCCCTTTTCCATGTGTACACTCGTAGAGAGATGTCCTGGGAGGAGGTGACGACACGAAAACTGTCCTTAAAATGAGAAGATATGACATGAGTTTGCCCAAAATTAAAAAAAGAAAAGGGAGAATGATGGCTGAGTACCTGAATCATCATACCACCCATATGGATGTGATTGTCTGGTGATGGTCCTGAAAGGATGCTAACAAGTTGCCAGTGATTGAAAAGATTGTCATTCCTGATCCACATCCTAGAAGAATGATGTCACTACCATGGCTTTCCAGTATATGAGGCATTCTGCTGGATTCTGGCAATATGAAACTTGCAACCTGTTGTGCTTTTATCATTAAAACAAAAAAGAAAACCAGTAAATAGCTCACATGGTAGCTAAAGCTTTTAGCATCTAGAAATTACTAGTCCTAGAACAACTAATAAATATACAGTGACCCAGTCACAAACACATTTATTGCATTTATTAAATACCAAAAGATAGCCAAGTTTTTTGGAAGAAAGGATCAAATTAGGGTGAGGTATCTAAAAATTCTAAAACCTGACTCATTTTCATTATCAGCATTTCCAATCCATTGTTTTTCTGATAATGAACCAGCAATTTTAAAAATCTGAGAAACATTGTGGGTTCTAAACTTGGAAGCCCATATTTCATTTCATTGGTGGGAAAGGTGGTAGGAATAAGCTAAGTGGGAAAGAAGACTATTTTACTTGTCCTCAATTTTTACCTAGTGCCCAGCACAGGGCACTACAAACAGTATGTGCTTAATAATTTGATAAAGCAGGTTCAATGATAAGCTCTGAGAGACATCATAGTACAGAAAGAAGGTTGGTTCTGAAATCAGAGGACCTGGATTCTAAGTCTAAATCCACCTTGATGCTTACTACCTGTGGGACCTTGGGGAAGTCCCTTTCATGTCTTACCTTCTGTTTCCTCATGTGTAATAGAATGAGGGTATTGGACCTAATGCCCTCTGGTTAGCTCTAGTTCCTATGTCAGGTGTATATAGCTCCACAATTATATGGTATGTGGGTGCCTGGGCCTTTATACTTTAATTCCTATGAGGTATCTGGAATGAGGATGGTAGCAAATTCAAGTTTTATCAAGGTAAAGTTTGTGCTGAGTACCAACTTTATCCCCTAATCTAGAAATCAAATACTAATTACATTTTATGAAAAAAAGGATTCCTTTAAAACCAAGTCAAAGAATCGTGCTACTTCTACCATGACTGAAGCATTCTGAAGAAAAGACAGTGAATATAATAAGTATAAAAGTGTCAGGGAAAACAAATAATTCTTTATACCAGTGTCAGAAAGGTCCAAGACATAAGAGCATCTGCCTATCTTAAAGGCTGGTGTGAGATATTGAAGTCATTGTGTGAGATATTTACACTGACCTGTCAAAACTGTGGAAGGGTACACTGCCCAGTGTAAGAAGTACTGTGATCCACCGAACTAGGGATCAGGAAAGATCATTTTATATAAAAGTATCACCTTATATAATAGTATCTCCCCCAGGCACTGGCCCATCCAATCCAGGATTAGCTCTCTAAAAGGGGCATCTAAGGATATATGGTAAGAAGGACTAATGGCTTTTAATGATGTCAACCATTGGGGAAATACTCTAAAGACCATCATTGTAAAAACTTCAAAAGTTCTGTGGTTTGAGGCAAATACTCCCTTGACAGAATCAGGTCCCAATTGTATAATATTTTGGCTTAGAATGTCGTGAGTATGGGGCAGCTAGGTGGCACAATAGATAAAGCTCCGGCCTTGGAGTCAGGAGGACCTGAGTTCAAATGCAGCCTCAGACACTAGACACTTATTAGCTGCGTGGCTCTGGGCAAGTCACTTAACCCCGATTGCCTCACCACACACACACAAAAAAATTAAAGCTCTTAAAAAAAAGTCGTGAGTTGCTATGGCCAAAAGAAAAAAAAAAGGTATCAACAGGGAGTTGGTTACGAATCTTCAAGTTTATCTAGATTGATTCTTGGACAACAGATGCAAAGTCAATTCTGATGCCCATATGTAAAGCTCTTCCAGTTTGGTAGGACCTGACAGAGGTTCATGCTCTATTGGTATAGCCTTTGAGAATGTGTTATCATTGCCATGCCATGATGAAACATCAGAAGAGTCTTTAATGGAGGTTCAAAACATCTTAGTTCCCATTAATTACTCATTATGGATGAGTTTCCCATGAATTTATCAAATCCTTCTTGAGTACAGCATTAGCATTTACTGACTCTTGAAATAAGATATTCTATATAAATACACAAGATATTCCATATATCACAAGATAGTCTCTCTCTCTGGATAGATAGATATACACATATATACACACACTTCAAGAAGAATCTGGATGACCACTCATTGTCTTGTGGAGATTTTTGTTGTTGCTGTTGTTGTTGAGGGTTGGACTACATGACTACTAAAGTCCCTTCCAATTTTTGGAAATTCTGTGATTACCTACAATATAGATCTGGACCTTTGATTTTTAAATCCTGTCCCCCACCACATCCACAGTCTTCAAAATGTTCTATGTCCTAATCATAAAAGGCCTAATCACCTTAATAATCATTTCCCTAGCCTACATATTTATATCTCCAAGAACCACAGAATCTCAGAAATGGAAGGTACCTCAGCTTCTATCTACCCCAACCCATATCTGAAAAAATGACCCCCACTACATCATACTCAACAAATGGTCACCCAGCCTTTGCTTGAAGAACTCCAGTGAAGGGGGGAGACTCATTAACTCTCAAGGTAGCCCACCCACTTTTGGATAGCTCTCATTGTTTTGAAATTTCCCTGACATCAAGCCTAAGAGCTTATCTGTATAACTTTTACCTATTGCATCTAGTTCTGCCCTGGCAATATACAAAATCAATTCAGAATCATAGAGCTAGGAAGGACTTGAGAGATCATTTAATTCAAATTTTCAATTTTACGCAAGGGGAAATTGAGGTTCAGAGATGAAGTGATATGTGAAGGGTCAAGCAGCTAGTTACTAGAGCATTCTATTCTAGAATCCAAGTTCCTGCTTCCTAGGGCAGGGTTCTTTTCTCTATACCATGTGTGTATGTATGTATGTATGTAAATGTATGTATGTACACATATGTACATATACACATATCTATCTATATATCCTCTATACCACATATACCATGTGTTTTTTCATTAGTGAAAGAAAAGTACAAATTTTGACTTGTTATAAGGGGCAAAACACACAGTTTGGGGAAAGAACGGAGCTTACCCAGTATTTCCACTTTATTCTTGGATCGTTTTGATGCTATATCAAAAGTGGTAACAGACAAGTTTCTGGTTGTTCTATCTTCATGCAGCACTATTAACCTGGCTGCCTCTCTGGGTGCCCAGCTGGCATTCCGACATTCCCCAACAGGCAGGGAATTAGAAAGAGGCTTATCTTCAGATGGTCTGGTCAAGGAATCTCTATGAAATACCTGCAGAGACATCACAAACACCACTGTAGGTATAACCTGAACCATTCCAGGAATATCTGTGCCTAGGGCAAATTCAGTTGAAGGTAGGGAGCTGGCCTAGAAGGACTTGGGACCCTAGTGGTGGCAGTGGCCCAGGTGTGCAGTTCGGTGCTCCAGGTTGGTGAGAAGGCAAGCAGGAAGCAGGCCCAGCAGACAATGTTTGCCTCGCAAAGAAACATGTACCACCTTAGATGTCAGCAGCCTAGGGCGAAGTCTCATACGTTCCATGCTAGTTAGGGCTCTGGGTCCAACTAGATATATTTGGTGAGCAATACATGGGATTAAATGGGTTTACTGTTGAGGAATCAGTAGCTTTTCCAAAGTTAGTTCTATCCTTGTTCTGCTGCCTATGGACATCATCATGTACCAGATTTCAGATTCTGGTCAACAGTAATAGTCACACTGAGTTTACTCTGATGGCAATAGTTAAGTTAGTAGTCCAATGAAAACAGCCAAGCTACAATCATAGAACTTCAGAGCTGTCAGGGACCTCAGAGGTTATCCCACCCAGCAAATTCCTTTTATAGAGGATGGAACTAAGACAGGAGGACCAGGCAGGCTTCTTCTTCCTCACTTCCAGGTCTTTCCCCTACCACCTTCACTCAGGAACCTCTCCTCCTTTAAGATTCACTCTACACAAGTACAGCAGATTCCGGTGACTGGTGTCTACCCAGTCATTCTTCCTCCTTTCTCAGGTTTACCTATCTCACAATCTTCTTCTCTACTTCAAATCCTACCCTTCCACTTGATGGCCCCTCAAATACCCTTGCTTCCCAGACTATCCATTTCCTTAACAACTCCTATGATCTGCATCTTCACACCAACTTAGCGACACACAGATATGATTAGACCCTTGATTCCCATCTTCACCCACAAATGTTCCACTGTCATAATCCAGAACTCCTGTACCTGACCATCACCTCCTATCCTTCTTCCAGTTCACCCTGTACCTCACCCTTTCTAAGTCCAGCCAGTGTGTTCCCTTTGACCCAGCTATGCCACTGCCAGGTCTGTACCCAAAAGAGATCAAAGAAAGAAGAAAAGATCTTACACACACAAAAATATTTATAACCGCTCTTTTAATGGCAGTAAAAAACTACAAACTAAGAGAATGGCCATCAATTGAGGAATGGCTAAATAAACTGTGGCATATGAATCAGATGAAATATTATTGTGCTATAAGAAATGAGGAAATAGATGCTTTCAAAAGGACATAGAGAGACTAATATGAATCTATACAAAATGAAGTGAAAAGAAGCAGGTCAATTCATACTATGCATCAATATTATAAAAATGAACAATTTTGAGGACTTTTATAAACTAATGATGAATGAAATAAGCAGAACCAAGAAAACAATTTATGCAACACCATAAAAACAAGTAACTTTGAAAGCTGTAAGAACTATGATCAATAAAATGACCATTCATAATTCCCCTACTAAACTGTAAACTCTCTGAGTGCAAAAACTATCGCATGCTTGATATTTGAGTCGCCAGCAAAGTAGACCTTGGCACTTAGTAAGTGCTTAATAAATGCTTTTCCATTCATTCATTAATTTCAAGCCACTGAAACCATCCCTGTCACCTATCTTTCAGCAAAGGACCCTGCCTCATACTTAACTGAAAAAATTGAGGCCATCTGAGATAAGTTCTCCCTCCTATCCAATTCAATACATCAAGTCACCTCAGCATCACAGGCTTCCCCCCCCCCCGCCCCCACCACCACCACTCCCAGCACTCAATTCTTTCCTCCTTTACTCCACTGTCAGGGGAATAATGTTGCCTTTCTCCTTGCTAATCCCAGATCTTCTGCGTGTGCCCTTGATCCTATTTCCGTCTGTCTCCTCCAAAAGCTTGTCCTTTTGATCATTTCCTCTCTTCCTCATTTTCAACCACTCATTCCTTCTCTGCTGCCTACAAATATACCCAAGTTCCTTCATCTTTAGGAAAAAAAATAATAATTCACTTGGCCTTATCATCTCCTTAAGTTATCTTGTATACCTCGTTTTCCTTTCATAACCAAACTCCTAGAAAATATTATGTAGACAAGTTGTGTCTGCTTTCCTGCATCCCACTCCCTTCTGAACTCCATCATTTTACTGAAACTGCTCTTTCCCACCCCACAAGGTCACCAATGGTCTTTTTGTTGCCACATCCAATGATCTTTTCTCATCTTTCACCCATATTCAAGCAGTTTCCAAGTTTTGTAGGTTTAACCTTCTCTATGTCTCTCAGACCCTCCTCTTCTCTATTCACAACACAGCCATCCTCATCCAGGCCTTGATTGCTCTCAACTATTGAAATGACCTCATAATTGGTCTCACTTTATCTAATCTTGCCCCTCTACAGCCTATCCTCCACACTGCTGACTAACTGATATTCCTCAGGCATAAGTCTTCCTGGGTCACTCTTCTGCTCAAAAAGCTGCAGTGGCTCCCCATTGCCTCTGGGATAAATACATACTTCTGTTTAGAAAACCAGTGTGCTCCAACCTACCTTTCTATGCTGATTAAACAGTACTCCCCATCACATGTTCTACACTCCAGCCAAGTTGGCTATTATTTACTTGCTATTCCCTATACATGCTATTCTATCCCCTACCTTGGCGGAAGGCATGGTTTATGTGGGAGTGATGAAGCTGGCAGGTACAATGGGGTCAGAATATGGGTAGCATTGAATGACAGGCTAAGGATTTTTTATTTTATCCTGTAGGCAGTAAGAAGTCTCTGAAGGGTTTTGATCACTGAACAAGTCATGTGATCATATTGCTTTAGGAAGACAAATCTGGCAGCTCAGGCAGAATTACCAGGAGAGGAAGATAGACAACAGGAAGGCCACAACTGAGGCATTAAGTGATCGCAGTCTTAACTTGGGTGATGTTTGGAGAAAGGAAAAAATGATGGCGTGGATTAGAGTGAGATTTTGAAGGAAAGCTTCTATTTCTCCACTACTTCCTCCCTCCCTTGTGCCTTGCCTAACTCCCCAAAGCCTAGGCTCTGCTCCTCCTGCAGAAACCACCCTCTCACTAAGGCAAATGTTCCCATCTTAACTCACTACAGGAATAGGGACTGGACCAGTGATTTCATTGAAATAAGGAACTCCCAGATGTGGAAACTCCCTCTATCAATGCATGCTGGCAATTTTGCTGAAACCTAGAGACTTATAGAGATGCCTAGAAAACTGACAGGTAGAGCATCTTGCCCTAATTTATACTGTCCAGTACTTGTCAGAGACAGAACTTGAAACAGGTATTCCTGGCTTCCTGATCTTCCTCTCAGTAACTCTCTAGTAACTCACCATAAAGAACCTATGTGCCCTTGGGAAAAGAGAGCTTGGAGGTCAGCAGGTCCTGAGTAACAATTTCTAGGTCAGAACTGATCTGTCCTTCCATCAGACTTCTCTGTTGCACTTACATTCTAATGAGTATTGAGTTATTTTGTGCCTTTGTTTTCTTTCTCCTATTGGAGTGGAAGGTCTTAGCTCCTGTAATAGAACACAGGACCTTGTACAGAGTAGGCACTAATAACAGTGTGCTGGACTGAACTGAACCAAATGCTGGAACCTATTCCTTCAGCATGTCATCAATATTTCAAAGTACACAACCTAGCAAGATGTTCCTCAGATAAGGCTCTACCTCTGCCAAAACATCTGGAGTCTCTGTAGAGCCAACTAACAGCCAGTTCTTGTCAGGTGAGCAGAGTAGCAAATCTATATGACAATTTTGAAATGCAGTAACTCGGGAGACCTCCTTCAAGCAGGGAACTGTTAAGGTATAAAGCACACCTTCTGTAATGGCCACCTAAAAAAAAAAAAGAAAAATTAGAGATATTTCCTACAGAAAACAGGAATAAACAGAACTCACAAGGCAGAGAAGTAGGAGCCTAATTTGGTGCTCAAAATATGTTTATAGTATCTGAGCTCACACACTATAAGTTGTCAGTTTATGTCTGTTTTGCCAGCTTTGTCCTAAAAAATAATGGATAGCTGGTTAAGAAAATGGTTCCCAAGGATGGGATTTGGATTTGTGGACCACAGTTTAAAATATAGGAATGACAGGCTACCAGAGAGGGATGTGGAGCAAATAACCATTCATAATAGGAAAACACTAGAAGCTTTCCCAGTTAATATAAAGGAAAGCAAGGGGGCCCCCTTTCCCCACTAATTTGACATAGTCTAGAAAGGCTAACAACAGCAATAAATCAAGTGAAAGAAATTAAAAGCATAAAAATAGGCACAGAAGAAAAAAAAACTATTTGCTGATGATATGATGGTTACTTAGAAAATCTTAGGGGATCAGTAATGAAAGTTATATAATTTAATAGAATCAACAAAGTAGCAGGTTACAAAATAAACTCATAAAAAACTAACAGCATTTCTACATAGCAATAAGAAGAGCCAAGTGCAAAGACTAGAAAGTAAGACTGATTTAAAATAACAACAAAATGCATAAAAATCTGGAAGTGAATCCATCAAAATCCATTCAGTTCCTGTGTAATAATTGTTAAATGCTCCTTTAATGAAATAAAGAAATAAAGAAATAAATTCATATAACTGAAGGGATAGTCAGTGTTCTTGTCCAGGCTATGCCAATATAAAAGAATGACAATACTACCAATATTAATTTACAGATTTTAATGCTATGCCTAGCAAGCTACCAAAGGAGTACTTTTCAGGGCTAGACAACATAATAATAAAATTCATTTGGAGGAATAAAAGATGTGAAATATCAAGGGAAATAATGAAAAAAGTAGAAATGAAGAGATAAGAGCACTTTCAGGTGCCAAATTATATTATAATCATCAAAAATACTCAGCATTGGTTAAAAATAGAAAAGTAGATCAATGGAACCAATTAGATAAGGAACAACCAGAAATCAATTGAATTCAATGATCCAGAGTTATAAACCTAAAATATATATTAATTAGGGAAGAACTCCATATTTGACAAGAATTGCTGGGGAAACTAGTCAAAAATAGACTGTTAAAAATTAGGGTTAGACCAACATCTTCTGCCATCTACCACAATAAACAAAATGAATGTGCAACCTAAATGTTAAAGACCACATCATTAAAAAATTAGAAGAGAACTAGATCACATCTTTTCACATCTATGGCTGGGGGCTCATTCTTAACTAAAGGATACAGGCAACTACAAAGGATAAAGTGATTATTTTGATTACATGAAACTGAAAACCTTTTGATTAATAAAATTAATGCAAACAGAATAAGAAGACAACTGGAGGGGGGAAAATCTTGCCTTCAAATATCTCTGATAAAAGTTCGATAACCAAGTTATATAGATACTAACACAAATATATAAAGCAAAAAGTCATTTTCCAATAGATAAATGGTCAAAGGGGATTAAAAAATAGTTCTTAAAAGAAGAATTGTGAACTATTAACAACCATATGAAAGGACATTATATAATAAGAAAATAAGAGAAATAATAACAGTAGCTAACATTTATATACCACTTTTTACGTGACAGGCACCATGCTAAGCCCTTTATAATTATTACTTCATTTGATCCTAAAAACACTGGGAGGTAGGTGCTATTATTATCCCCATTACACAAATGAATAAACTGAGGCAAACAGAAGGTTAAGTCACTTGCCCATAGACACATAGCTAGTAAGTGTCTCAGACCAAATTTGAACTCAGGTCTTCCCGACTCCAGGCTCAGCGCTCTATATTCACTGAGCCTAGTTTAACCTCATACCAAAACAGGCAAAGATGACAAAAGATAAGAATAGTAAAATCTTAGAGGGATTATAAAGAGACTGCCACACTAATACATTGTTAGTGTAACTCTGAATTGGTCCAACTATCCTGGAAAGCAACTTGGAACTATGTGAAGAAAGTGATGAAAGTGTTCATGGCCTCTGACTGAAAGCTCCCACTGTTAGGTATGTACTCCGGGGGGGGTCACTGACAAAAAGAAAAACCCCATATACAACAAAGTATTTATAGCAGTATATTTTGTAGTAGCAAAGAATCAAAAACAAATTCCCATTGACTTGGTAATGACAGAACAAATTACAGTATTTAATCATAATGAAATATTAATATGTTAGAAATGATGAATATTTTGGATGCAGAGAAGCAAGAAAAGGATTCCATTGAACTGATGCAAGATGAAATAAGCAGAACCATAAAACAGGGAAAATAGAGATGATGTAAAAATGAAACATATCAATAAAAATATTTAAAAAATAAAAAGTAGGAAAAAGAATACAGTGACTACAAAAAAATTTAAACCTTGTACATTGTTTGAGGGACACTGAGAAGATAAAGAAAGTATCAATGGGACAAAGCATCCAAAGAGCAAAAGATACCAGGAAAAACAAGGAAAAGAATAAAGGAAGAAATAAATTAATGTTTCACAGAAAATATTATTCCCTTATTAGCAATTCAATATTGTAGTGTATTGTAGTGTAATAGGATAATATAGGAGAACTTTGCTTAAGTGGAAGTATTTAAATATATACACACATACAGGATGAAAATGAGGGGATAGAACAAAATTTATTATTCAGGCAGCTCTAGCGGGAAAGAAGTTGAAATCATGATTTCAGATAAGGGAGCAACAAAAATTAATATTATCAAGAGAAATGCAGAAATAATGTTATGCTTAAAGGTAACATGGACAGTGAAAAACACCATATTCAAACCAAATGCCATAGTATCTAGGTGTTTAAAGGAAAAGTTGGATGAAGTACAAAAATACAAGAGGAAACTCATATTCTTCTTTCATAAAGAGATAAATCCAAAAGAAAGAAAAACAAGCAGGAAAATCTAAAACTGGACAGATTATTGGAAAAATAAGATTTGACTGACCTGTGGCAACTTCTGAGTAGGAATATTAAAGAAAATGCATCTATCTCAGCATTTTATTAAAAAATGGTCACGTACAAGGGTATTAAGGAATTATGAATAAATACAGATTAGAACAATAATAATGAACAAAGGAAATATGAGCAAAAGAGATCTAAGTGGAGATTTGGTAATGACATTCTAAGTAATGAACGGGTCCCTATAAGTTATAGAAACAATAATTACGTTAATGATAACAATGAGAAAACACACATTATAGCTGTTAAAGCTATAAATTGAAAACATACATTATACAATTAAAGTCATTCTTAGAGGGAAATTTATGTCTGAAAATTTATATTGAAAAATAGAAAAAAGTTATACAAAGAATTGCAAACTATTAATAACCATATAAAAGACTACTACACATCAGAAATAGTAACAGAAATACAAACTAAAATAACTCTGTGGTTTCCCTTCACACCCATAAAATGGACAAAAATGACAATAGATCAAAAACTCAGAGTTGGAAGGACTATGGGAAGACAGACTGTGGGCATGTCTATATACTGTGGTAGAACTGGGAGCTGAAATAACCATTCTGGTGACCAAAATATTTACTCTTTCACTCAAATATCATCTAGTTGAGCATCGTCCCCAAGTAGTTCAAAGGCAGAAAGGTGCCATATATGCCAAAAAAAATTCATATTAACACTTTTTTTTTTTTGTGGTAGCAAAGAGGTGGAGGGGGCATCAGATGGGCAATGGCTAAACAAAACTATGGGATATATGAATAAAGGAATATTGCACATACATAGATGTATGTACGTATGTATGTATTTATGAGGCTTCTGAGTCATTGACGAACCTTTGGTCTCTATTCATTTCTTAACGATGACCTGTACTTTCCAGCAGTTTTTTCATTGTCCTTCCCTGTGCCCATCTTTGCTTTGAAGCTTTTGTGTATCAGGGTATATTTGTTAAGGGATGATTCTTAACGTCCTTGGCTCCCTTTTCTGTCAGGCTGCCACCCTCCCTGCAAAGATAGAAAGGGGTTCTCTGGGACTGAAGATCAGTTTTTATGTTTCTCTGTTTAATGAGTTATCAGAGCCAAATAATCATTTAAAGAGTAGATAATCTGCCCGTGATGAGTCCATCTTTGCTTAGCTAGACTAATCCTTGGACAGTAGGCACATTCTGTTGCCAGGATCACATCAAAGCCTTGGAAGCCTGGCAGAATTTATCAAAGCTTGGTTCCTCCAGGTACATCCTTTGAGAAAGCAGGGTCACCTCCATGCTACAACGAGGCAGTGAAGGAAGACTCTTATAGGAGAAAGATTTAATTAAAAGAACAATAACAGAATGATTATTTTGTGCTTATGGATCTTTTGGTCATTGAAAAAATAATTATAAAAGGAATAAAAGATCTATAATCATACAACTATATATAGTTGCTTTATTCAGAGGCAGTTAGGTGGCACAGTGGATAGAGAGCTGGGCCAGGACTCAGGAAGATTTGAATTTAAATCTGACCATAGACACTGGCTGTGTGATCCTAGGCAAGTCACTTAACTTCTATTTGCTTCCGTTTTCTCAGCTGTAAAATGGAGATAATAAAAGTAGTTACCTTACAGGGCTGTTGTGAGGATTAAATGAGATGATATTTGTAGGCTGCGCATGTTTGTAAAGTGCTTAGCACAGTGCCTAGTACATAATAGGCACTACAGAAATGCTTATTCTTTTCTTTTAGTTGTAGTGCAAACAAACAAACCTGAAAATAACCCATACGTTCAAGATTAGATAATGGCTTAATAAACTGTGGTGTGTTAGAGCAATAGAGTACTTACTTATGTCTTGGATAGAATGAGGAGGAGGGGGTGTACTGTGAACTTAAATGGGAAAAAATACATCTTTATTTCCGTAGATTTTGATTTTTTTTATAATCCTGCGAGTTTTATTTTATGTATTTAAGTACATTATTCTGAGAAGGGGTCCAAAGGAGTCACCAGACTACCGATGGGGGTCCATGGCACAAAAAAGGTCAAGAATCCCTGCTCTGGTTCAACTCCATCATTTTACAGATAAGGAAACAGGTACATACAGAGAAAATAACTTGCTCAAAGTTAAACATCGGCCAAGCCTACTTACTGTCAAGAAAGGGTTCTCTGGCACCCCACAGAGCACCAGATTACACCAGGTAGAGTGTGTGATGAAGGTGGCCTGCTCCTTCCCAGTTTGTCCATCCCATACTTTGATGGTCCCTTGCTCATCCCTGGTGATGACCAGCTGATGCTCAGGGACAGTCAGGAGGCTCCTCAGTGGAGCTGGCTGAACAGAGCTGGACCAGATCTGAGTGCCCTGGGAAAACAAATGCTCATCATTTACCATTTGTAAGAACTGCCACAACAGTATCTAGGAACGTGTTATACTGTGGCTCTGCTACTTCACAACCTCCAGGATTTCCCATGGCCTAACTTATTCTGGCATTCAAGGCCCCAACCTACTCTCCAGCTTTGCCTGCACCATTCTGTGCCTCATTTCCCACACAAATTCTATTCCCACTCCCACCTACTCCATCATAGAATCAGATTTACAGTTGGAAGGCTTCTTACACAGCCATCTAGTTCAATGAACCGTCTTAAAGAGAAGGAAACTGAAGCCCAAGAAGGAAAAATTACTTACCCAAAGCAACATGGGTAGTAAGTGTAAGAGGTCAATTTTGAATGCAGGTCCTTTGACTCCAGAACCAAGTGCTCTTTCCACATCTTTCTGTGCCTAACTTAGGCCGTCCCCTTCTCTTGAAATAGACTCCCTTCTCATAGCTGTCTGTCGAACTGCAACCTTTAAAGCCCAATGCAGAGGCTGCCTCTTCCATGAAACCTTCCCTAGAAATCTGTTCTTCCCATTTTTACCCCCTCTTGAAAGTGATTAGTGATTTCCTCCTCCTTAAATTTATCACAGCTCTTTGCTTAGACCTCTCCTTTACACTTAACTCATTTGCCCTTATATCAATCAAGCAATCAATCAACATATATTAAGTGCCAGGCATTGTGCTAAGTGCTGGGCATACAAAAAGAGGCAAAAAACAGTCCCTCAAGGATCTCACAATCTAAAGTGGCAGCGGGGGGGGGGGGGGAAGACAACATGCAAACAAATATACATAAAGCAAGCTATACACAGGATAATTAGGAAATAATAGAGAGAAGGCACTAGAATTAAGAGAGGTTGGGGAAGGCTTCCTGGAGCAGGTGGGATTTTAGTTGGGACTTAAAGGAAGCCAAGGAGGTCAGCAGTCCAGGCGTGAAGGACAGTCACTTATCTGTGTACTTTTCCTCCCCCATTAGTTTGTATATTCCTTAAAAGCAGAGTCCATGTTAGATTTAATTTCATAACCCTTGTATGCGACAGTGCCTTGTCCATAGTAGGTGCTTACTTAGCAGGTGCTCACTGAATTGAAAAAATCTAGAATGCGTTATGGCTTAATACAAATTCTCTTTCATTCAAACACCTTTTCTGTTCTTATTCTCAAATTCTGGAACCACTTGGAAGAAACTTAAAAGCTATCTAGTTTAACTTCACTGCTTTACAGTGGAAAAAACAAAACAAAACAAAACATAAGTTCCTAAAGAGGTCCTGAAGACCCAACCAAAAGTAGGGGAGTGACATACCCAAGATCACCCAGAAGATTAGTGTCAAAGCTGGTACTATTCCCTGAATTTTTTCTTATTTGTGTCACCATGATGACTCAGCCAACCTCATAGTGTGCTAGAAATCTTGACTTGGAGCCAAATGAGCCTTTCCAGAGATTACATCATGGAATGAAACCAACAGAAGTATTCTCAGGGTCACATGCCTTCCGTGCCCTTCACTTTCTTCCATACTTACTGACCTTGAGGACTAAGAGAGAGCAGAAAAGACCCTGGTCCTGAGACCTTGGTTGGGAGGCCTGGCTCTGACATTAACCAGCAGTATGACCATGCCAAGTCCTTTCCCTTCCTGGGCCTTAGCTTCTTCATCAGTAAAATGAGTGTCAGATCAGATGATCTCTGAGGTCCTTTCTAGCTCTTACTTTCTGTGATTCTATGATTTTAAGACAAGGAAATGGGTCTGTGGCTTGGACAGTGTGGGAATTAACATGGCTTTCTTTAGCTCTTAATGGATATCATCCCTTGATCTGGGGCCATTTTGAGGTCCCTTCAGCCTTCTGTTTTTACCTCTCATGTCAAGCTGACTTGTCTATTTCATGAATTAAATGAGATGGGTCCTCATCTACCCTAGCTAAGGATGCACCCCATCAAAGAGATCCTGGCGTCACTACAAGAGCAGGCAGACTTACAAAACAACTAGAAGGTGGGTGGGGAGGGGAAGGTCATGATTCATGATACAATGGTCTTTGCTTTATCACCAGAGTCACCGCAGCGTTGCATTAAAAATATGAGCTTGCCAAGTACATTTAACGCTACAAGGATCAGAAGCATCAGATGATGTAGAACATTTGCTTGGTCCTTCCTAGACTTCGTGGGCTCATAGGTTTAGAGTTGGAAGAGATCTTAGAGGCTACTAGGTTAATCTCCAAATTCTGTATGTAATGTGGGTTATCCAGAGAATGCACAGATATTCTCTGCCTGATTCTGGCTGAATACGTGTTTGACTGAAGCAATTGGGTGCATCAGAGATGACATACTCTCCAGCAGCTTCCAGATTTGTGGTGGGAGCCAGTGCTGAAAGGACTGATTAACAGGCAATTAACAACAATTAACGAAAATTAACAATTCTACACATGCCTCAAAGTGCTGAAAGGGGGTTTTGGTATGATGTGGCAAACCCTGGGTGGTACCCCTTGTCCTTCTCCTTCCTCTCTCTTCCTGACCTCTCCCCCATTTTCCAACCCCACCCCTTGATAGCGGCCATGAGGTGGGGTGCCCAGCCCTCTATCCACTGTATCACTTAGCTACCTCTATACAACACCGCATCATCTCCCTTTGAATCTTGGCTGTCTCCCTGCCTGGAGTGCTCTCTCCTTACCTCTACATCTCACAATCCCTAGTTCACTTCAAGGCTCAGTCCAAGTGCCAAGGCCTCTCCTGATTCCCCAAACCAGTGCCCTTTTCATCCCTCCCCCAAATTATTTTATACATTTTTAATGTATTTAATTGTTTCTGTGTGGTTTCTCTCCCCTGCCTCCTCTCCACAATAGACTAGGAGCATCCTGAAGGTAGGAATTATTTGGTTTTTATCTATGTATCCCCTGAACCTAGCCTGGTGCCTGGCACAAAGTCAGCACTGAAAGAATGCTTGTTTGAGTAAAGATCTATGAGCTATGCCAGGGGTAATTATTTGCATTACAAAGGGATTATCTGGTTTACAAAGCATGTCACCACAACATTCCATTAAAAAGTTGTGCTCCCTAGTGTATTTAACTTAGTATTAAATTAACAACAATTCTACACATGCCTCAAGGATATATCAGGAATATACCAACTTGGTAATAATTTTACACTAATGAGGTACCCTTGCATTAGTGGGCAAAGTCTTTATGAAGGGATCATGGTGTTGTTCAGTCATTTCAGTTGTGACAGACTCTTCGTCACCCTATTTGAGATTATCTTGGCAAAGATACTGGAGTGGTTTACCATTTCCTTTTCCAGCTCATTTTACAGATGAGGAAACTGAGGCAAACAGGGTTCAGTGACTTGCCCAAAGTCACACAACTAGTAAGTGTCTGAGACCGGATTTGAACTCAAGAAGATGAGTCTTCCCAACTCCAGGCCTGGTGCTCTGTGCACTATGGCCCCACCTAGGTGCCCCTATGAAGGGATTATAGGATGATAAAGCTAGAACTGGGAGGGACCCAGGTCATTTGTCCAATCTTCTCATTTTACAAATTAGGAAACTGAGACCTAGAGAGCTTATCAAGATGCCACTTTATTAGACACTTGAAAGTAATTCTTATTAATTAATGTTAGAACCAACTTGGAAAAAATGATAGAGCACTGATCGTGGAATCAAGAATACAGGTTGAAATGTTGGCCTCTGACATTCTCTAACTCTGGAACCCTGAAAAAGTCACTTAACATCTGTGTTTCTCTCAGGCAACTCCACAGAACTTATTTAGCTAGTCACACAGAAGTTCTGATCCATATTAATGGCAGCAGTTCCCATACCAGGAGTTTCTTCAGTGACAAACTCACAGATTCTTTGTATATTTTTCATTCATATAAGAAGAGGCAATCTGAAAATGAGCTATACCATGATCACTGCTGAGGAAGCATTATCCACCTACTGAGAATCACCACTGATCTGTTTCTTTGCAGGACTGTTTCTAAAAATGCATCATGATCACAATGATATTTAAGATACTGAGCGGAATCCACTGCAACTCCAGGAATCTGTCAACACAGCCTTTGCATCATTTAGGTTTGTAGCTAGGAACATCGCACCTCCAGCTTCCTGCCGGACTCACCTCTTGAACATTCCAGGCACGGACAGTACAGTCTGCTGACACAGTGCACACCACTGACTTCTCCTGCCCGTCAAATCTGTGTTCGATGGCTGAGAGGTAAGCCATTCCATCTATCTTTCCTGAAATGAAAAGCAAATGGACCTCTTTTGACCACAGCATGCAAATAATTGGGTTTTTCTCCTAATAATGATTAAAAAGCACCTAAGAAACTCTTTGCCTACCCTACTCTCTTCAAAAAATTAATTAGGTTGTAGAATGATTGGGAAAGTGGGCTTGAGGTTCCTCAGAAAGCATGACTTGCTTAGGGTAAATGTAATGAATCCTAGCATTTTCCTGTGAATCTGTTTGTAGCCATCATTATCATGGCTTTCTTCTAATCCACAGTTCTATAGTCACCATAATAAAAAGAATGGGAAGGAGAGGTGGGGGCCAGAATATTTCTTTGGGTCTTGGGCTAGTGAGTCAAGAAGATGGGTGAGTCACATCAGCTTGCTAAGACTCAGTATTCTCTTCTGCAAAACTGGAAATAATATACTCCTATCTTCACAGGGTTTCTGTAAGCCTTACATAGAATAATGTATGTAAGTCACTTTACAAACTTTCAAGGTATGTATGTGTGTATGTGTGTGTGTGTGTGTGTGTGTGTGTGTATGTGTGTGTTGCTGTGGTTCCTCTTAGTATTTATTACCCTCGTGCCCTGAAATAGCTTTGCAAGTGAAATCTTGTGAGGGCCTCCCACGGGCCATTTGGTGTTCTAGCTGAGAACGATGGAGGTAGTACTGTTTCCATGTCTGTGCTCCTTTACTTGCTTGAGAAATGTTGCAGAAAGTCCATCGGCTCAGGCTTAGCCTCCTGAAAGAGAGTGATAAGGGTCCCAAATGATTTCTCATGCCTCTCAGAAGTGAGTTGGGGCTGAGGCGAGGGGTGGCTGGGGCAGTCAGTCAATAAGCATTTATTAAGTGTCTATTATATACCGGGTTCCATGTTAATCACTAGGGATACAAAGAGAGGCAAAAGACAGTCCCTGCCCTCTAGGAACTCACAGTCTAAGGGAGACATGCAAACAACTATGAAATATAAGCCATAGACAGGATAAATTGGAGGTAATCAACAGAGAGAAGGAATATCGTTAAAAGGTACCAGAAAAAGCTTCTTGTGGAAGGTGAGATTTTAGGGGGACTTGAAGGAAGCTAGGGAGGTCAGGAGGCAGAGATGAAGAGTGAGAATATTATTCCTCAGGGACCCAGTGAACACACCTGAAGTCTAAAGATGGAATATGTGAGCAACAGCCAGGAGGTCAGTGGCCCCGGATCCCAGAAGTCATGGTGGGGAGGAAGGTGTAAGAAGATTGGAAAGAGAACTCAGCTCTTCTCAGCAACACAATGACCCAAGACAAGAACAAAGGACTCACAATGGAAAATGCCATCCACATCCAGGTAAAGAACTGATAACTCTGAATGTAGAACAAAGCATACTTTCTTTCTCTTACTTCATTTTTTTTTGTGTGTTTTCTTTTCTCTCTTAATCTGTTTCTTCTTTCACAAATGTGACTAATATGGAAATATGCTTTATATAATTGCACATACATAACCTGTATCAAATTGCCTACCATTTGAGGAAGAGGGGAGAGGAGGAAATGAGGGAGGGAGGAAAAAATTGGAGCTCAAAATCTTGTAAAAATGAATGCTAAAAATTGTCTTGATATATAATTGGGGAAAAAATAAAATACTATTAAAAAAAGAAAAAGAAGAAAAAGGTAGGAGGGGGACAAGTTGTGAAGGGATTTGAATAACAAACAGATGATTTTATATCTAATCCGGGAAGGGCTAGGGAACCACGGATATTTATAGAGTAAGGGGAGTGATCTGGTCAGATATGCTCTTGAGGAAGTTTAATTTGACAGCTGGGCTGGAGTGGGAAGAGTGATCCTACAGTGATGCTGTTCTTAACTGTAAAGTAGGAGAAACTTTGTGACTTGGAGGTTCCATTATAACATCTAAAACATGTTTTCATTATCAGGAAAACTACCACAAAAATAATATTCAAGTGCAAAACTTTGGGCTTAGTTAGGTGAACCCACTGGAGGGGAAAAGATGAAATCCATTCATTGTTAAATTGAACAATTACTTAGTAAGCACCTACTGTGTGCAACATGCTGGGGATACAAACAAGAACAAAAGGGGAAAAAACCCTAAATGGTGCATGCCTTTAAAGCATCTTCCATTCCAGAGGGGGAAAACAAGAGAAAGGCCATGGAAATACATACACAAAATAAATATGAAGTAATTTGGGGAAGAGGGGATAGGAGAAGCCAAGCAATTATGGTTTTTGTGAGGGATCATGAAATGATGTGAGTCCCAGGAATCACAGAACATCATGGGAAACAGTGCCTGAGAGCTAGAAGGTAGCTTCCAGGTCATTATGTCTAATGCTTTAAAAAAAAAAAAGTCCAAAGAGGACTTACTAGAGTGACTTCCTTGAACTGCACTTTCTTCACCTGGAAAATATGGATTACAATATTTTCACTACCTATGTTGTAGGCTTGTTTTCAGGAAAATGCATAGTTGAGGTCAAAAGAACATTCATTCACTTGGTTATGGCACCAATTATATTAAATATTAAACTCAAGATTTCTTCAATTGACTTATTGCAAATGTATTTTTCAAATTTGCGTGTTCTTTTTAAATGATGCTTTACTGTCTACTATATTAACTTACATAATTTTGAGCCATTGTCTTCATATTTTAACACTGAAGAATTTATGGCCAAAACATGATAATAAACAGGCATTTGTGACCATTTTGGTCTTGGTCCATGGCCACAAGAAGTTAACTCAAATTCTCACTAAATGATTAGTGAGAACCATTTTCTAAAGACGAGTAATTCATCCAAAGGCACCTGGGACTCAATGCCAAGGCTAATTAAAATCCACCAGGTGTGACTACAGAATAATGCAGCTGATTTTAACATACATGCCAGAACTTGCTTACAAACCTAAGCAAGAGAGGCCATACACACATAGGCCTACCACAATACCACACCTCAAAGCACTTTTGGACCTTCTTTGTGGAATCTTCTCTGTCCCTAGTTATTAATTTTCCCCTTAATCATAGATCTGACAGGCAACCCATTCCATTCCCCATTTTTTCCATGACACGCTCTTTTTATATTTAGGATAGGTGCTTCCATTTGGAGTTTATTATGGAATAGCAAATAATCAACACGCATTTATTTAGTGCCTATCATTTGCCAGACATTGTGCTAGGTGCTGAGGATACAAAAACAAAAAGAAAATAGGTCATGTCCTTCTCATGGAGCCTGTAGTCTAGTTGGGAGAGAAAAAACATGTAACATATCTAAATTTATAGAAGATAATTTGAAGAGGGGAGGGTAAGTACCAACAGCTAAGTGGTGTAGGAAAGGCTTTGTAATGCCTAAATTGGGAGGAGCAATGAGGAAGGAGTCCATTCCAGAAATGGCAGACAGCACAAAGATGGTGGTTGGAATGTCATGTACACAGAACAGTACGAAGGGCAGTTTGTCTTGACCACAGGGTAGGTGAAGGTGGAAATGTGTAGCAATTCTGGAAAAGGAGGCTGGAACCATATTGTGAAAGGTTTTACTGTATTTGATCCTGGAGGCAATGGGGAGCCAAGGAAGTTTACTGAGCAGGAGAGTAACACAGTCAGAACACTGCTGTAAGGAAATCACTTTGGCTGTTGGGTGGAGAATGGATTGAAGTGGGGGGACTGGAATTCAAGGAGCCCAATTAGGAGGCTACTTTAATTGTCCAGGCAAGAGGGGATAAGTATCTGAACCAGGGTGGGGGATATTCAATGGAGAGAAGAGGATGAATGCAAGAGATGTAAAGTATGTGCTCTTAAAGTGGTCTGGGGGCCCCTGGGGGTCCCTTCCAGTTCTAGGTCTCTGGTCCTATAATCATGTGCAAAGCCAGATGTTAATCCTTTTTTGCCTATGCTTATTCCCTTCATTTTTTTCTTACTTTAATGCTATAATTAGCACCATAATTACATACTAGTGCTAACAGCTGGAAGAGCTTTTAATGTTTCTCTGTTACAAGTAATGCTTGCTCTTGATTTTAGATACTTTTGATCATAGAAAGGAAAGGTCTTCTTATGCTTTTTTTAGTGTTATCAAAAATGATTATGAGAAAAAGTGAAATTCTCTGAGAGTTGTATTATATATAGAGTTGTTAATGTATTGCACTTTTGAGAAACAAAGAGATTGAAGAGAAAATGAAATTCTGCAAGAATTACAGTAAAAGAAGTAAAACAAGTGAATGTTAATGTCTGCTATATTTTGCAAAGGGTTTGTTATAATCCCATGTTTTTATTGCTTTGTTAGTAATATGATTATATTTAATTTTTTCCTAATGTAAAACAGTTCTTGAATCCCTTGTATGAATCTGGCCATATTGGCTAATCCTTTAAATACATCGCTGAAGCCACTTAACTATAATATTATTTAATATATGTGCATCAATATTTTCATATCCCTTAGTGACACTGGGCTAGAGTTTTCCTTTCTGCTCTCTCTGATGTCCTTAAGTTGGGCACCAGGACCACTGTTTTGGTTTCCTTGCCCTGTTTTCCAGGTCAGTTGTTTTCAATAGTAGATATCTCTCAGCTTCTTTCAATTTTGCTGTATTTTTACTTGGCTCTGATATTTTTTGCTGAATCACTTAATTCTAAAATCCTTTCTTTGATTTTTAAGAGTATCCACTGCTATTTCCCAAATTCTGTTCTAACCTTTTTATCTCTTAGTCTATTGGGACTTTCATCTACTCTTGGGGTTCTTCTGGGCATTCCATTCTCTTTTCTGGGGTTCTAGTTCTAACTATTGCTTAATTATTTTCTTCTCTAGGATTGAATCCTGGGAATCTCTGATCTCAGTCGTCATTATTTTAGGACATTTTCTTTTTGATTCTTTCCTCAGACTCTCTGATATATAACTATATCGATAAAGATAGATAGCTATCGATATCTATATTGATAACTATCTCTCCATCTATCTACCTATCTATCTATCTGTCTCCCTAACCCTCTCCCTCTCCCCCCAGGATTTAACTCCAGAGGGGGGAGAGAGGGAGGGAGGAGAGGGAGGGGGGGAGAGAAAGGGAGGGAGGGAGAGAGGGAGAGGGAGAGGGAGGGAGGGAGGGAGGGAGAGAGGGAGAGAAAGAAAGAAAGAGAGAGAGAGAGAGAGAGAGAGAGAGAGAGAGAGAGAGTTTCTTTTCCTCCCAAACCTGTTTAGGAGTGGAATTTGGGGATTCTGCTAGGTTACAATGGATTTTTCTTTTTGAGGGGGAGGGGCTGGTAAAGGCCCTTTTTGGATCTATGCTCCAGCTGCCAATGGTCCCAACATTCTCCTGCTCTTCAGTCCCTTGAGCTCCCACTACATGGAACCTTAATGTCAGGCCCAGAGAGGGGTGGGTGGGAGTGGAAAGAACAGATGAACAAAGTGCAAAATCATTGGGAGTCTGAGGGCAGTGATAAACACTCCTAGTGTTTGGTGGCTCACTTCCCCCACCTATCAAGCTCACATGTTGTGGTGGAGGCAGGGGCTAAGAGGTCATGCAAAATAGATAGTGGGGAGGTGATGATATGGTCCAGCTATTTTTAAGTTTTCTACATGAATCCCCTTGAAGGAATTCCTTTTCTTTCTATTCTTTTCATTGTACATGCTTCTTACCTTCTTGAGGTGGTAAGGGAGAGCAGAATTAAGGCACAACCTTTCACACCATTTGTAGAAAAGTCCACAAATACTTGCTATATCAAACAATCTTGCATTTGATCTTGTATGCCCCCATTTGTTTCTCAAAATTCAATTTCACAAACATTTTTAAGCACCTACTATGTCCAATATTCTCTGGCAGATTGCCCCTGCAATCACAGCATCAGAGAATTATGGAACCTGGGAGGCCATCTAGTCTAGACCTTCCTTGAGGATGAGGAAACTGAGGCACAATGAGATTAAATGACTTGTCCTCGGTCACACAAGGAGCAAGTGTCAGAGATGGCATTTAAAGCCAAATCTTCTGACAATAAAGGGAGTTTTCCTTCTACTGTGCCATACAGCTCCCTCTCTTTCTAATTTTCTGTTTTTGTCATTTGGTCATTTCAGTTATGTTGGACTCTTTGTTACTCTATTCGGGGTTTTCTTGGCAAAGATACTGGAGCAGTTTGCCATTTCCTTCTCCAGCTCATTTTACAGATGAGGAAACTGAGGCAAATAGGCTTAAATGACTTGACCAAGGTCACACAGCTAATCAGTGTGTCTGAGGCCAGATTTGAACTCAGGAAGATGAGTTTTCCTGACTCCAGGCCCAGCATTCTATCCTCTTTGCCACCTTCTATCTCTCCCTGTCTACTGGTTCTTTCCTAGCTGCCTACAAACACATTCAAGTATCCTCCCTCCTTAAAAAGTTCTCTCTAGACCCCATGACATCCTTAAACTATCTTCCTATCTTTATTCTCCCTTTCTCAACCAAACTCCCTGAAAAAGCTGCCTACCCTCATTACAATTGCCATCTATTTCATCTGTTCTCACTCACTATTCTGGCTCCCAACCTGAACCTCCTCTCTTCAAAGTTACCAGTGATTTGTCTCTTACTTGCCAAATTCAACGAATGGCTTTTTCTCTTTCCTCATCCATCTTGATCTCTCTGAAGGATATGTCATCACTAGTGAGCGCCCTTCCCTCTTGAATTTAGTCTTCTTCCTGAAACTACTCTCTTGGTTTTCTGCCTAATTGTCTGGCCCTTCCTTCTCCTTTGCTGGATCATCAGCTATGTAATGCTCCCTAACTGTGGATTTAGCCCTATCCTGGGCTCCCTTCTCTTCTCTACACTTTGTCACTTGGTGACCTCACCAGCTCACATAAGTTTAATTATCATCTTTATGCTGATGACTCTTAGATTTATAAATCCTACTCTCATCTCTCTTTTGAGCTCCAGTCCAACATCCCCAAATGATTATTGTACATCTTAAACTCAACTTGTTCAAAACAGAATCCATTCTCTCCCCCACCTCCAAAAAAAATCTGCCTCTTTTACAAACCTTCCTATTTCCGTCGAGTGAACCACCATCTTCCCAGTCAGTCAGGTTCACAACCTTAGTGTAATTCTTGACTTCTCCCTTTTATACACCTCACATATCCAGTCAGTAGCCAATTCTTGTCATTTCTACTTACACAGTATGACTTGCATCTAACCCCTTCTCTCCACTCCTAGCCACCATCCTAGTTCAGGCACATATTACCTCTCCCCTGGACCATCACAACGGCCTCTTAATGGTGTCCCCGCAACCAGTCTTTCCCCACTCCAATTCAGCTTACAGAAGTATCAAAGTGATTTTCCTAAAAGCACAGTTCTGAAAACACATTCTCTTACTCAAAAAACTCTGGTGGTTCCCTTTTTGCTTTTAAGATCAAATAAAAACTCTCCTGGAATTTGAAATCTCTTTGTGACCTGGCCTCAACCTATCTTTTCAGCCTTATTACATTTTTACATTTTATTTCTCCCTTTTATGAATACTGTGGTCTAGCCAAACTCACCTCTTACTTTTCCTCATATGTGACACTTCATCATGCCATATTTGCACTAGAATGCATTCCTTCCTCTGTTCCACCTATGAGAGTTCCTAGTTTCCATCCAGGTTTAGCTCCAATGTTACCTTCTCTATGTGGCCTTTCCTAACACCCCCCAACTCCTAGAGCCTTTCCTTCCAAATGACCTTCTATCTATTTTATATATGTACATGTTGTCTTTCCTCCAACCCAGATTGTAAGATCTTTGCAGGCAGCTAAGTGTAGAAGTGGATAGAGTCCTGGATCTGGAGTCAGGAAGACCTAAGTTGAGATCTGACCTCAGACACTTGTAGTTGTATGATCCTATGCAAATCACTTAACCAGCCTGCTTTACCAGCCTGTTTCTTCATCTGTAAAACAAGGGTAATTATGGTACCTACTTTCCAGGATTGTTGAGGATAAAATGAGGTGTTTGCAAAGCTCAAAGTGCTATATAAATGCTAGCCATCATTATTATTCAGATAGTCCAGTTAGCATCCTGGGAGGCTTCAGAAGGAAGGAGCGTCCTGGAAGAAGGGTGCCAAGTAATATAACTCCAAGGGTGGTGTAATGTCAAAGTGGGCAGGAAATACAGCTCTTCTCCAGGAAGTACCCCTCCCTTCAAGAAATGGGTCTGCTATACAAAGGAATTTGTCTATAATAGTCTATATAGTAATCAATAGATGTATATTATTACTGTTGTACATTAAAGCAAAAATCACTCATAACAAATCATAAAGCAAACATACATGTGTGGAGGGATTTGTATAAAGGTAATATGGAGAGAAAAAAAAAACACTAAAAACTAGAGGGAATCAAGAAAGTTTTCACATAAGTACTAGCACCTGAGCCTTAAAGGAAGCTAAGGATTCTAAGATCAGAGGATCATAGGTATAGAGATGGATGGAACATCAGATGAGGAAAGTGAGACCAAGGGAGGTTAAGTGACTTGTCCAAGTCCTACCATGCTGATAGTAATCATCAGAGAAGGTATTTAATCTCAGGTCCATTGTATCTAAAGCCACTGTACTGCATTACCTTTCTGAAACAGTGATAAAGGAATACATTCCAGATATTTGGGGCCATCCTGAACTAAGGCATAGAAATAAGAGATCGAGTTCAAATGTATCAGGGGTCTGGAGAGACTAGACACAGACACAGAATACCCGCTATGAAGATAAGGCCTGAGTTCTCATTGGCTGGCCTCCTATTAGCCAAAAAGTAGGGCCAGTAAGCTAGTTTGCCTGAAAGGTAGAATGCAGCAGGAAGAGGAATATAAAATGACTGGAAAGGCAGGGAAATTGAAGTAACAGTTGGTGAGTGTTATTATCCTGGACAAACCATTCCTGATGAATGAGAAAAAATTTCACCTGTCCTATCTCCCTCAACCATTCTTTTCTATTCTTGTTTCCCCATAAAGAAACAGGACTGAGCAGAGAGCAGGCACTTGGCAAAAGGCCAGGAGATTGTTTTCTTACCCTGAATCAGGGATCACTTTCCTCCAAACCTCATTCTTCCTTCACTCACTCACTCACCTCCACAGGAAGGCATACTCGGCAGCTTCATTCCAGACCTGGAGAGGGAAAGGAAGAAGGGAGACAGAAAGAGAGAAACATTCTGGGAAAAATCTGTTATGTTGGTCTCCTGTCTTGCTCTCTGGGTGTTTGGAAGCATCCTCTCCAGGAGTAATCCTCAAGGAAAGGAGAAGGAAAGAGAGCTGGAACTAGGCTACTCAACATTCAGACTCAGTATACCTTTTGCCTTTCTAATATTCTCTTGAAAAATCTCAGGTTGGTCTGTTCTGATACTGAGTAACAATCCTAGGGCCATGTTGCCACAATGTTACTCTAACACTAAAGAACATGGAAAGTAGCTTTTTATGGAAAGAATTTGGATTGGGGATGTTGGCTCAACTCTTTTCTCTAGAAGCTGTGTTACCTTGGCCAAATCATTGAATTTCTCTCTAGTTTTCTCAACTCTGAAATGAGGATGATTAATAGCTGTTCTTCCTTAATATACAAAGTTGTTATGAGGCTCAACTGAGGTTACTTTTATTTTATTTTTTAAAAAGTCCAGACCACTGACTCCCCCCTCCCCAAAAGGGTCTCATGCCACAGAAGAGCTTCTGTCCAGTGTCTTAGCCAAGGCTACCAGCCAATAAGTCTCTGGTCTTTAAAGAGGGTGGAGATAAGGGCCTATACAGTATATGAAGACTGGAAAGAAAATGGCATCATTTGAACTCCTAGATCCCAACCCCTGGTTTACTCATAACAAATTTCAATCACAATAAAAAGCAAACCAGAGAACTAGCCAAGAGAGCTTCCCCTACCCTTTCCCCTCAGGTGGTGAGTCTGAGGAAAAAATCTATTTATTTAGATAATGATTGCAGCTAACCTTCAGTCATCTATGACCTCAAATTCTATCCCCCCAAAAAACAAAAAATGCGGCTTGGATAGGGGAAAAAACAGTGAACTGGTAATCTGCAGACCTGCCCCACCTCTCCTACTAACTTGCCAGGCAATCTTTCCTCAAATCCACCTCGTGATGCCATATCTAAGGTTATTCCACTTAGTTTACACTCAGGAAACATGACGGTGTTGGAAGGGGGGTGGGGAGGAAGGGAGCAGGAGAGGGGCAGGGTCGTGACCCTGAGTCCTTCATATAATGCCTCTCCAAACTGCAGGAAGAGCAGCCTTTTAGGTTTTGTCCTGCATTATAAAGGGCAGAGCTGGCAGGGGCTGAGTAATTGGGGAATCCCAGAGGAACCTCGAGAGGTCACGTCATCCACAGCTCTGCCAAGGGCCCGAAGCCCAGACGGGATGGATGGGCTAGGCCCGGGCCCTCCTCTGGCGCTGGGATGCCCAGGGCATTCAGGTCCTGTGCCTCCGCCCAAACTGCTGGTCCCACAGAAGCCCAGGGACAGCGCCGCCCTCCTCGACCCCAGCACTTTGGGGCGGTGGGAGGGGACGCCGGGACCATCTGCGCAGGGCCTGGGGGATGCCCGGCTCAGACCAGAGGGTGTGGGGCGCCCGTCGGGGTGGCGGGCGGGCGAATGAACAGGAGCCGCCGGCCCGTACCTTGTCCACCTGGGCCGCGCGGAGCAGGTCCGGCGCCTCCAGGAAGGAGAAGACGTGCAGAAGCCCGTCCAGCGGCAGCGCTGCCGGGGTCCCCATCCCTTCAGCCCTCTTCGGCCAGCCCCGCCGACTTCTCGGAGTCTCGGCCGCTGCCTACGCCTAGCTCCGCCCTGTCTTCGCTTCCGCCCCGGCGGCCCAGGCCCTGTCCCCGCCTCCAGTCCCAGGCCAAGCTCCGAGGCTCCGCTTCGCCCCGCCTCCCCCAGCCTGGCCCTTTTCGGGACCCTGCTGCGGTCGCCCTGGCCCGGGGGAGTCTCTACCTGGAGAATTCGGCCTCACGGCCTTGCCCTGGGCGGAAATCCCGTGCTTCTGGGCCGGCCCCCAGGCCTCCTCCCTTCCACCACACCGCCTTCCCCCCCCCCCCCCCCCGCTTCCCCCCCACCCCGGCCCCGAAGCTCTCCAGGCACCGGGGCAGATAAGGCTCGAAAATGGGCGACTGGGCGGCCTGGGCAAGTGACCCCTGGGGCCACCGGGACAGAACGGCCTCCGCCTTCGGCATCTGTTTTTTTCCACATTAAATTCATCATTTTATCTCGTGTGTGTGTGTGTGTGTGTGTGTGTGTGTGTGTGTGTGTGACTACACAGGCCTCTTCAAATCACTTATTTCGAGTGATCGAGATAAATACACAAACCTTTCCAATGTGACTACACATGCTTGTTATAGTTATCCCGTCAAGTAAAAGGAGGTGGCTGGAGACGTCAGTAACTAGCCAAAGTAGTCAAACATCTCTAATTTTACCTCATAATATAATCAAGGAGCTTACATTTTTTATGGGACCCTTGCTAATAACAACCCTCCCTTATTCGCTTTTAAGTTACTCTTTCTGAAAGATTTTTGATCACCATCCCCAGGCACAGATTATCCCTCATGTCTAGTTTTTAGGGTAGTGATCTTACCCGCGGTTCTTTGTCAGGACTCATAAGTAATTGATTTTAAAGACTTTAAAGAAGTATTTAGCTTCTTAATCCAACTGGTTTTTCAATAACCAGAATTTTCTTCAAATAGTAATTTTACATATGCAATGTCTTAAATATGTTCCCCACCTGTCACACTGAAAACTACCTTGGTCTAAGTTAGACCACATCTAGAGCTTTGGGGTTCAGCTCTGAAAGCCACATTTTAGGAAAGACTTTTACAAGCTTGGGACAATCCAAAGAAGAGCAGCCACAGTGGGGAAGAGCTTCAGTATTGTGCTATAGTGTGTGAAAGGGCAGATGGAATGGCCCTTAGGTCATGGAGGGGAGAATCTGATAACTCTTCACTAGGCTTTCACTATGGAAGAGGGATTTGGCTTGTCTGAGAGGCAGATGTAGGCTTATAAAGGAAAACTTTCTAATAATAGGAGGTATCCAAAAGTGAAATGTGCTGCCTTCAGAAGTGATGAGTTCCCATCCCTGGAGGTCTTTAAACAAAAGCCAAGGTGCCATTTGTAAGAAAAGCTTCTTGTTCAGGTATGGATTGGACTAGATTAGGCTCTGAAGTTTTGTGATTTTGTAGCTCTATGGGCAGGTGATCTATTATTATCCCCATTTTATAGGTGGGGATGGACACTTGGAGAGGTTGTAAGTTGTTTATGGTTAAACTACTAAATGCCAAAGCCATAATTTGAATCTCCATCTCCTGACAGCAAGTTCAGTCTTTTTTTTTTTCCTTTTCGGCTAGGCAATGGGGTTAAGGGACTTGCCCAGGGTCACACAGCTAATAAGTGTTATGTGTCTGAGGTCCGGATTTGAACTCAGGTCCTCCTGAATCCAGGGCCGGTGCTCTATCCACGGTGCCACCTAGTTGCCCCAAGTTCAGCCTTCTTTCCATGGGTGCTAATATGTCATCAATTTGATGCCTTAGCTTTCTGTCAAGTAGGGGAACAAGACACTACAGTAAAAAGAAGAACATAAAATATTATGGAACACATTCGTACGAGTGGCATAAATAAAAATGCTGGGTGAGGTCTGTGGGTATTCTATTCCATTGCAACATTTCTTAGATTTAAAGAGGATTTCATGGGGGGAAAAAAAGATTGACCACTAAGGCAAAGTAAAAGATCTTTATTGGTTGAGTTTTACCTTATAGAAGGAAAGACTATAGAGGCACACAATGATGGAAGTATGAAGGAAGAAGGAGGGGGGGAAAAGGGTAGGACAATCACCAGGGTAGTGCCTATCCCCTGGATTCAGTTTATCAATACACCAAACTCTCATCCCTTCTAGATTTGATAGGTGGGCTCCCCAGGTTCATTAATCAGACCAACTCCATGATTCAGAAGAGGGGTAAGGATTTTGGAAGAAAGGGCCCAATTGGCTAGAAATTCCAGAAAAATGAGCAGGGTAGGCTAAGGAAATGGGGCATGTTTAAGCCTGTTACAATGAAGTCTAGGCCCTGAAAACTGGAAAGTCTACAGTAGCGTGGAAGGTTCTTACCAAGGATCATGGGAGATTCCCTGGTGGAGTTGGCATTTGAATATTGCATGCCATGTTCCAGGTGCCAAAACCAAAGTTTTGTGTAAAGGCATGAAAGTTTTGTGACCATTTATTTAGTATGATGAGTGATGGAGAAAGAACAGGGAACAAATAATGAATAAAGGAAGAATGTGTTGCTATGGGTTTGGGCATAGAGGATAAAATTCAGAATTAGAAAGACTCTTAGCAGTCATTCAATAAAACCTCTAACCTGATGTAGGAATTCCCTTAACAACAACCTTGGATGGGGTGGGGGTAGGGCATCCAGAAACTGAAATGGATCAATCCCAGAACAGAGAGACATACAACCAGTCAGATTGCCTGTACCCAAACTGAAATTCTAGGTTTTCCCAAATGAGGAAACTGAGTTTATTTTAATGTAGTAGAGATGGCCTAAGTTGGTAATAATAACTTCTGGGTTATAGAAATGAAGAGACAAGTTTTATTCTTCTACTGGTCCTTCCACTATGCTGTCAACCTTGTACTTTCAAAATGGCACTTTGTTGAGAGGGGGACTGAAACTAATAGCTGATTGGTAGGGGCAATAGCATCTATGGAAACAATCAAAAGGAGATACATTGTACTAAGAGTGTGATGGTGGTTTCTGACAACTCTAAAGTATATTATTGTTTCCTAGTGAGCATTCTCTCCTACTTGCTGTATCCGTTATAGGATATTTGATTTCTCACCTCCCCACCTTTGGACAGGCTACTCCCCTTCTTGGAATGCTTTCTCTCCTCACCTCTGCTTCTTGGAATTTCTATCTGCTTTTGAGTCTTAGGTCCCTCCTCTTTTCTATTTTTCCAGTTGTTAGTATTGTCTCATCACCCCAAGTTGCTTTTTAATTACCTCATATATTCTTTGTATTTACTTTATATATCTGTTTCCCCACAGTAGAATACAGTCTCTTTGAGGTGAGAGATTGTTTCATTTGTTTTTCTAACTCTAGGGCCTAGAATTGAATTGAATTGAGGTGACTTAGTCATTCTTAGTCACATGGTACACAAGTGTCAGAGGTCAGAGCCAGGATGGGATCCCAAGGTCTCTTGATGACAAATCAAGATCTTTCCTCTACATCCCACTGGCTAATATCCCTTCCAGCTTGAGCATTTAATGATAACCTTTGCATCCTCATCTGGAAGAGGACCTGAGTCATGAGCTAATGCAGAGTACCTACCACATTAGTAAGTGTCAAAGGAAGAGATTAGGAGCATAGCTAGGAGCCAAACTTCACAGTTTGAGTATAGGCGGCCTAGTTAAATTAGTGAGAAGTCCAGATTGCAGGCTGTTTTAAGAGAATCACTTTATTACTTTCAAGAATTGGACAGTGTGCATTTTGCTAAGAGAAATAGGGACTACTGGGGGGGGGGAGAGAAGGAGGAGAAGGAGGAAAAGGAAGAAAAGGAGGAGGAGGAGATGAGAGAGAGAGAGAGAGAGAGAGAGAGAGAGAGATGCAGATTACAAAATACCCACCTTGTGAGGAAAATGCTTATTAAATAACCAATTATTGGGGAGACCCAGGGTTTTTTCCCTTCCTACTTCTTCATTCTCTACTAAGTCAAGCCAGCATCTGAATGACATTGCTGTTGAGAATGGATTAATTTTCTCCTCAATCTTGTTCATATCCCACCCAAGTTGGGGAAACCCATTGTGTTCTACTCAGGTTTGGGTGGGGAATAAATCTTTTATCTAGATTGCCTGTGTCTGGGGGTGGCCTGAGTCCAAGAGTGATCAAAGTCATATCCCCCAGCCCCTCACTAGAATAGGTCTACCTCTCATTATAATATTCATTCTCTCATTACTTGTTAACCAATATGAGTTGATTTCCACTGTCAGAAAATCCACTCTTCCAAGGGCATATAAGTGTTGAGTGGGTTCCATTCAGGGTCCTTGGCATTTGAGAGTGCCACTTGCCTCTTGTATTAATTACTTGCTAGCATAATTAATAAAATGATTAATTACACAGAAACTATGTCTCTTGAACTTTTCATGCTACATTTTCGTAGCCAGCCATGCCATCCAATAAGTATTTACCCACCTACCTTGTAAAAGACTCCTGGGCCCTCCTGCCAGGGAGGGACTCTAATGTGGAAGACCATCACCTGGGTGGGGGAAGGATTGATTTTTATGAGAATCTAAGCATTAGTCAAAAAGACCAGGCCAAGTTGGTATGAAGGTTTCTTCAAAAGTCTCCTAATAGCCAAGGGTTTGAGTCAGAAGCAGGAAACCATTTGTAAGTGCAGCAATTCAGGCTGGGAGGTCAGTGCTGGACAGGAGACAAGATACAAGGAATTGGGGGGCGGGGGAGATGGGGAGGGAAGCTGACTGTTTCCTGAACAAAGAATGTACATTTCTCATGACTCTTTGGTTGTTTGAGAAAGTCATGAACTTTCTTAAAGATGTTACTTTCACTGACAACTCCTTAGAATAGAAATCTGTTTCCCTTTCCTGAATCAACAGAATGTCAGTAAGTATTCATAGAAGAAGTGAACGTTGATGATAGGTAGGATTCAAGTAGGGAGGAAAGAAAGGGAGGGTATTGGAGGTGCAGGGGGGAGGTTTGTTGTTGTTTTCTCATGTCCAACTCTTTGAGACCTCATTTGGGATTTTCTTGGCAAAGATACTGAATGAGTCTTCCTGACTCCAGGCCTGGCACTTTCTCTACTTCACCACCTAGGTAAAAGAAGAGCTGAGATTCAGCACTAGCCCATCATCCCCTTTTAGAAATGTGTACCTAGGTTCACTTGGCAGACATCCTTGGAAGTTATACCACATCAGAGACTGAGCTGGTTTAGAGATAAAGATGACTATGAGGACTGAAGACAATTCCACAAAGCAACCTGGACAAATTTCCACAATGTCAAACTCCAACAGGATTGCCATTGATTGCCCTTTGGGATAATGTGCTTCTGGCTGCAGCTAGGTGGCGCAGTGGATAGAGCACTGGTTCTAGATTCAGGAGGACCTGAGTTTGATCCTGCCTCAGACACGTAACACTAGCTCTGTGACCCTAGGCAAGTCACTTAACCCCATTGCCTAGGCAAAAAAAAAGAGATGAAGAATGCCAAGAAGAGTGTGGTGTGTGCATGCTAGGAGCCCTGTACTCAAGCCAAACTGGCCTCTGCTCATTCTTTTCTGAAATCTCTACACCACTTTGGCTTCTGCCTTTGTTCACATCATTTCCCCTCCCTGGAATATCCTCCCCTTTTCCCTTTAGTCCTACCCTTCCTTCAGTTTCAGTGATGACTTCCTCACCCACTCCAGCCTTTAATAAGTCTCCTCCTATGAATTTGTGCAGCATTTGTTTAATTACAGTAACATTCATTTGGCATCTAGCATATGCTTCCTTGTATCATATCTTTTTAAATACATACCTCGGCTCTATGACAAGCCAAGGGCAAAAGATGTGTTTCAAACCTATGGTGATCCCAGACAAGGTATTCAATCTGTCAAAAGATTCTCCTTTTCCAAAGCTTTGTTAAAAGTATGCTTTCTTAGACTTGTAGGGACTGATGTTGAGTGAAGTGAGCAGAACCAGGAGAATGTTGTACACAGTAATAGCCACATTGTACAATGACTAACCTTTGATAGACTAAACCCTTCTCAGCAATGCAAGGATCTAAAACATCTCCAAAGGTCTCATGATGGAAAATGCTATCCACATCCAAAGAAAGAACTGTGGAGTTTGAATGCAGATTGAAGCACACTATTTGCTCTTTTTTTTTCTTCTGTTTTGTTTTGTTTCCTCTTTCTTGTGGTTCCTTCTATTGGTTCTAATTCTTCCTTACAACATGACTAATGTGAAAATATGTTTAATAGGAAAAAAAGGGCCTGCAGATGGGACCAAGAGTTCCAAGCCAACAAGACAGCATGAGGCCATGCCAGGGGCCATGTTCTCTGAGGCTGCCAGTTTCCAGTTGTGGACCCTAGATAGAGCCATGTTGCACTGATTAACCAGTGTGGACACCTGAATGATGCTGCATATGCATAGGACCCTTCCACAGATGCACATGTGGATCTTTGTCCATAAGCTCTGGGTCCTTTGTAGACTTGAGTCAAAGACCAGGATCCAGCTCTGGAATCCTCTGCTGATGACCCCTGGAAAGTCATTCCTTTTTGTGGGCATCAATTTCCTCATCTATAAAAATTCTAGCTCTAAAATTGCATATGGCCCAGCTAACCTTCTCTTTGCAAATGAAAAAAAAAACAACTATGCTTTCTTGAAAAACATCAGAAAATAAATAAAAACAATAAAAAGCCCAACACCAAACAGAGCATGATTGTTATGACCAAAGTTGGCCTTGAAGAAGAAATAAGAAAATATGTCTTCTTCCTTTATTTGTGGAGGTGGGAGACTATGGGTGTGGGACATTGCTTAAACTATAAGACTTGATTGATGTGTTGATTAGTTTTGTTGAACTGATTTTTTTTTTAATTTTAAAAAATTCTTTGTTACTAGAAATGGTTTGCTGTATAGGAAAAAGGAGAGGGATGTACTAGAAAGAAAGTAAGGTAAAACAAGAGATAATAAAAATGGCAAATTTTTAAAATTTCACTTTCTTGTTGGACTACAAGAATAGAATGCAACATACATGGAGAGACAAACAATCCTTTTGTTAATTTCATTTAACTGTTTTTTTTACAAGGGAGAATAAAGTTAGGGACAGATTAGGAAATCAGAGTAGTATAAAAATAAAAATTAAGCATAGGTTCTTGCCCCGAAACCTCAAATAAACAGCAGAAAATAAATTTTTTTTAAAAAAATTGGAAGTAAACCCAGGATGTATAATTGTCATGCTTTTATCTGTTTGTATCTCCAGAAGGTAGCACAGTGTCCTATACACCAGTGGTATCAAATTCAAATAGAAACAGATCCCTGTTGGCTATGTGTAGACTTAGAAAACCACAAATTAACATTATATTAAAATGAAGAGCCAAGATTAGAAGGAAAGTAGAAAATTGAGGGAAGATTTTTATAGATGTTTTCTTGGATAAAGGTTTTATATCTTAAATATGTGGAGAACTTTGTCAAGTTTATAAGAATATAAGTCACTGCCCAATTGATAAATGGTCAAAGGATATGGACAGGCAGTTTTTGGAAGAAGAAATCAAAACTACATATAGTCATATGAAAAAATGCTCTAATTATTGTTGATTTGTTGTTCAAGCATTTCAGTCATATCTGACTCTTTGTGACCCCTCTTAGGGTTTTCTTAGCAAAGATACTGGAGTGGTTTGCCATTTCCTTCTCAGTGGATTAAGGCAAACAGAGGTTGATTGCCCAGGATCACACAGCTGGTGGGTGTCTGAGGCAAGATTGGAACTCAGGTTTTCTTGACTCCAGGCCCTGTGCTCTACCCATTGTGCCACCTAACTGCTATTATTGATTAGAGAAATGCAAATTAAAACAACTTTGAGATACCATATCATACCAATCAGATTGGCTAATATGACAGAAAAGGAAAATGACAAATGTTAGAGCATATATGGGATAATTGGGACATTAATACACTATTGGTAGAACTGTGAACTGATTCAACCATTTTGGAGAGCAATCTAGAATTATGCCCAAAGATTTATAAAATTGTGCATACCCTTTGACCCATCAATACCACTATTAGGTCTGTTTCCTAAGGTGATTAGGGAAAAGGAAAAGAACCTATATGTTCTAAAATACTTATAGCAGCAATCTTTGTGGTAGTAAAGAGTTGAAAATTGAGGGGTTGCTCATCAGTTGGGGAATGGCTAAATAAATTGTGCTATATGATTGTGATGGAATATTACTTTGCTGTAAGAAAGATTGAGCAGGTTGATTTTAGGAGAATATGGAAAGATTTGCATCAAATAATGCAGAGTGAAAGGAGCAGAATCAAGAGAACATTGTATATAGTAACAGCAAGATTGTTCAAAGAGTAAATGTGACTGACAGATGTTCTGAATTATGAATATTCAAATCACTTGCAAAGGACATGTGAAGGAAGATGCTATCCACCTCCAGAGACAAAACTGAAATATGGAACTATGCATTGTTTCACATATGTTTCTATGTTAAATGTTGGTTTTCTCCAGTGCAAGGTCAGAGGAAGGGAGGGAAATGAATTAGAACTCAAGTGTAACAAAATGAAATAAAATAAATATTAAAAAAATGTGTACCTATGAGGATTGTCATGTGCTTATTATAAAAGTTGTCTATAAAAAGCAGCCAATAGTTTGAAATCATCTCTTAGCCAGACACAATGTTCTTTTACCTTGAGTACTGCAATAAACTCCTTTCAATTTTCTCTTCCTGGATTTGCATCATTATTGAGGGCAAAGTCCAGAGATTTTCTATTAATATTTGCATGTTGTCTCTCCCCTTAGACTAGGAGCTCCTGGAGGGCAGAGTTGTCTTTTTCCTTTCTTTGTATCCCAATTACTTAGCACAGTGCCTGGCATATGCTTGTTGACTGAGTTTAGAGATGAGGAACCTGAAGTCCAGAGAGTCACCTTATCTAAAAGTCACTGTCAGAACAATGACTTAAACCTGGTCCTTTCCCTCCACATCATGCTGTTATCATCATCACTTACCTCCCAGCCATATTTGATACCACATTGCTTCACTCGCTCTTCATTTCAAATTGGGCTACAACTGGGTCCATCAAAGTTCCATGCCCTACCTCTTGCCTTTGTCCCCACTATCCCCCAAGCCTGGAATGTACTCCCAATTCACCTCTACTTCTTAGAAATATGTCCACTTTATCTCCCAATTTACCTCTGGTGTCAATTTCTGCATTAAGCCTTTCCCGATCCTTCCAGTCATTGATGCCCTCTCCCTTCTCATATTATCTCTTTTTTTTTGTAACTGTCTAATATACAGTTGAATGCCCCAGTAGAATGTAAGCTCTTTGAGGGTAGGGCCTATTTTTGTTTTTGTCTGAGTATCCCCTTGCATATAGTAGGTGTCTTAAAAATATGTGTTCAAATGAGTTGAATTGAATCCAGTTCAACTCTCTTTAATTTACAAGTAAAGAAAATGAGGCCAAGAGAGGTTAAATGACTTGTCCCTGGTCACAAAGATAATGAGTGATTAAATTGGAATTTATGTTTCCACGTTTTCCCTGGAAGCCAGACCAGACCTCTTTTCTACCTCATGCTACCTTTCAAATGAGAAGGCACAGTAAGACACAACCCATAAGTCATTGCAATCTCAACACCATATTCCCATAGGGCCCTAAATCCAATGGGTAAGCAACAAAGATGTCCCAACTGAAAGCTGTTTGGTAACAACAGATAATAAATACAAATCCTTTCAATATTTGAGTGTACTTTTTAAGTCAGAATCATGTACGTTTTCATACTTTAGTGGACCTTTTATCTCATTCATCTGTATGAGAATTCCCTCCAGCAGTGCTAATCATAATCCATTCATGTCTTTTCATCCTGTTGGACTCAGAGGATAGAGGATAACTCTAGATGTAGAGTCAGGAAGATGTGGGTTCAAATTTTGCTTCTGACACTAGCCAGCTATACCATCATCAGAGGCAAGATACACACTCTGAGCCTCAGTTTCCTCACTGATAGAAACAAAGATAATAAGGTCTATAGTGTATCTCTCTCAGGTTTATGAAACTCAAATGAGATAACACTTGCAAAGTACCTTCAACTATAAAGAGATATAAAAGTGTCAGTGTCAGTCATTCTTATATTTGTTGTTCTTTTATTCATTATTCATTATTTATTTATTTACTTTATATTCATTCATTCATTCATTCATTCATTTATTTATTTATTCATTCATTTATTTATTTATTATTTTCATCATTATTAAAAAAAGTCCTTCAGATTGGGTCTGTTCAATGTGCTTGGGACCTTCCTCTAAGTCTATTCCAATGAGGTAGGGACCAGTAAAGCACATGGCCTATCTATCTGTCATCTGCTGCTATCAGTAAATTCTCTCCCTCTTCCTTTTCCAGTCCTACTACTCTTAGGTTGTATCTTTTCTGCTCCTTCTTGCCCACAAGTCATTGTTGGTGATAGGCCACAGCCTACTCATATCCATGAGAATCATGTATCTTCCTTCTTTGTAACCCATGGAACACAGGGTCATCTCTAGTTGTCCTGATCTATATCTTGCCACAGGACCCAGATGGCTCCGGAGGAGAAAGTGAGGCTGGTGACTTTGCTCAGCCCTCCCTCACTTAAATCCAATTCACTTGCAAGTCATGGCATCCCTTCCTGATGTCATGGTCCTCTTCAAGAATGAAAGGACAAGCGATAACCCAAGGACCAGGGCCCTCTTGACGGCTCTCATGGATTGGACTCAATCAGGGGGCTGATCTCAAGAGGGTCCATTTCTCTCTTTGACTCAATGTCCCCATGTGGAGTTGTTCCAGGAAAATCCTATACTCTCATGGTATAGTTCACATCCAAGTCTCCTCAAATGTAGGTAAAAGGACCACCACAGCACATGCACTAAAGGTACAACATGGGTTTTAGATATAAGACAGACTTTTCTTCACCCCCACAGAAATGCAAAAGACACAAAAAGGCCCAGAGGATCCCATGAATAGATACAGAAACACATGGAGCACTTAAACAGTCCCCCCAGAATGGAACTGAGTTTGTCACTACTTATATAATAAAGATGATATATAACAATAAAGATTAAATAACAATAATACAAAAGATTAATATAATAATAAAGATTAAAATGATAATAGCTAACATTTATATAGCGTCTTGAAGTTTGCAAAGTGTGTTATATATATTATATCATTTGCTTCTTACAACATCCTTGTGAGGTAGTTGCTATTATTATACCTATTTTCCAGATGATGAAACTTGGGCACACTGAGAGGTTAAGTGACTGGCCCAGGATCACACAGCTGCTAACTGTCAGAGGCAGGATTTGAACTTAGGCCTTCCTGACTCCAAGGCTAGCACTCTATCTACTGTGCCACCTAGTTAGATGTTAGGGTGGTGTTCTGACATTTTGGTGTAATATCTCTCTCCCCCAGTCATACACAGAGTCCCTTCTAGGCTCATAATGGCACCCCTGTGTGTCAGACTCTCTCAGAAAAGTAAATTTTTTGGGGGGGATTGCTAAACAAATAATCCCCTTCCCATCAGACCTATGATGTTGTAGTAATTATCTGACCTTACTCTCCAAGTAGGATGTTGGGCAGAAATTTCTCCCAGGAATAAGGTACATCAGAGAATTCCCTTCTCTATCTCTGGAAGGACCAACACCAGATGCTCATATTTGGGAACTCTTGAATTTGAGATTACCCATGATGCAATTCCTAAGCTATTGCTTCCTAGGAAATCTCCCTTTTCTAACTAGATTAGATTTTAAGATCAACCTGCCAAGTCAGGATCAAATCCTGCTCAGACTCTTACTAGGTTCGTGATCCTAGGTAAGTCATTTAATGTCTCTGTGCCTCAGTTTCTTCACCTGTAAAATGAAGGGGACAGGCTCTATATGGCCTCTAAGGACTTTTCCAGCTCCAAATTTATGATCTTGAAGGAATTAAAAATCTCTGCTTCCTTGCACAGGGGTTCATGTACTGTGTCCTTGAACTTCTTTCTCAGGTCACATTGTGGTTCCCCTACAAATCACCATTAACTTTTTTGGGGTAGGGTAGAGGAGGGAGAAATCCCCTTCTAACCACTCAACACTTGAAAGAAAGCACAACAGGAAAGGGCAAAGTGGAAGTCCCAGAGAAACTCACTAGTTCTATTTGTTTGGGTGGTGTGGAGGGCTAGCTGATTCTGACAACCATCAGAAGGTAGCCTTAGTCTCTGAAATCTAATTGTTATGTCTCCAGTGGGCATACTCATATTTCATGAGGAGGTGCCTTTCAGCTGTCTCCAAACAATGGTTCATGCTTTACAATCTCATCCTTGAATGGATTTGAAACTCCCCCTTACACCTAAACTATTACAAATTCTGAATAGGAAAGGGTTAAGAACTGAATGAATGAATGAAAAAACATTCATTGTTTCCTATGTGCCTAGCACTGTGCTAATCATTGGGGCTATAAATACAAAAGTGAAAACAGCAAGTTTTGAGAGCTTACTTCAAATAGGGGAAAATAACACATAGAAGAAAGTGGTGGCCAGGGAAGAATATTTTGGTATGGAAAATTACTGGGACGATTGAGTAAAGCCACAGGGAAATTGATTCACATCCCCTTTCCAGGAGAAATGACAGAGTTCATTTGATTATAGTGAAGTGTTATCACACAGTACTGTATGGCTAATTCCATTGGCATAATTTTCTGTGGTCCCAGAGTACCATAACATAGATACAGTGTTGTTACCGATACAGTGTTGTTACTGAAGCAAGAAATAGCTCTGGATATGAGGTCTGAAGACTTGTGTTTGAGTTCTTATTTTTGTCATTTACTAGCTGAGTGACCTTGGGTAAGTCCTCTAATCTTGCTGGAGAATTCTGTGGGGAGCAGAGACTGAACTATATTCCATTTCCTTGGCCACAGGACTTTGAATTATTCAGGGGGATGTTCTGGAAAGAACTCTTTGGAGTTAGGGAACCTACGTTCAAATCTCAGTTTTGCTACTTGTCAGAGTGATCACAGGCAAGGAACCTAATGTCTCTGGGTCTCAGATTCCTCATTTTTAAAACAAGGAGGTTGTTACAAAACAATCAAAAATAAAAATTGTGAAATTACAAAGAACAAGCTTGGCCCTTGAGAAGAAAGCCTCTCTCTCCTTTTCTCCCTTCCTCTACTCTCTCCCCTTCTCTTCACTCTCCTTTTCCCTACTTATCCCTTCCCTCTTCCCTAACTCCTTTGCAATGGTGCAGGGTTCATGGGTGGGTCATTGTTTGGTAGGGTCTGACTCTTTGTCATCCCATTTGGGGTTTTCTTGATAAAGATACTGGAGTGGTTTACCATTTCCTTCTCCAGCTTATTTTACAGATGGGAAAACTGAGGCAAACAGGGTTAAGTGACTTGCCCAAGATCTGAATGTCTGAGGCCAGATTTGAACTCAGGAAGATGAATCTCCCTGATTCTAGGCCCATCACTCTAACCACTGCAGTGCCTAGTTGCCATTGCGTATCATGTAAGATTCGTTCATTGTATTGATTGGTTTTGCTGTATTTCCCCCCCCACACCTTTTTTCTCTTGTCTCAAAATTTTTTTTTTGTTGTTGTTATAAGGGATAGTTCTCTGGGAAAGAGAGGGCAAGGAAAAAATCTAGGTGATAGAAAAGCAAATTATATCAATAAATATCTTGGTTTTTTAAAATTGTGGGAATTGTAATAGGTGACCTCAAAGGTCCCTCCATCTTTAAATCTATGATCCTATTACCTTAGTCTTTTCATATATAAAATGATGATAACATAACTGCCCAATCAGCCTCAAAGGCTAGTTTAGAGGTTTTGAGACAATGTATTTGTAGCTCTTTGAAATCATAAGGCACAGTGTATATAGAAGAGATCATTGTTATTACTACCAACGGCACCTGCCTATGACTCAGGTCTGCTCTAGAAAGTGGTTTAGGAATCATTCTCAACGTTTATTCTAAATTCTAATTCTGTTTTTCTGTTTTCTCACCTCAATGACTTGGTCATTTATTTCAGGGTGCCTCCTTCCTCTTATATTAACCAGAATAATAATCACTTAATTTGATATTGTACTTTTGTGGTTTCCAAAGCACATTAATGTATGAATGCATTCCAGAGGTCCAGATATGCATTATCTTCATTATTGCCTTGACTGCCATTCTAGTGACTTTAACATAAAAAGAAAGGAGACTCATTTGAAATGATTTGTTCTTAGTGAATCCATGCTCCCTCCTAGTGATCACCTCATTCTTTTCTAAGTACTCACAAATTATCCTTCTGGTAATATACATGAGTTTGATTTCTTTTGTATAAATTTAATTCTTTGGAGGTGATAGGGCAGAGTGATAAAGGCAGTGTGGTATAGTGGGAAGAGTGCTGTCAGGAGACAATTGGGTTTGAATCCTACCTCTGACCCTTACTAATTCTGTAACTATGAGCAAACCACTCAATCTTTCCAAACCTCAGCTTCCTCATCTGTAAAACTGGGGTAATAGTAACTATAGAATTTACCCCACAGGGCTGTCTCGAGGGTCAGATGAGCTAATGTATATAAAGTGCTTCAAAAGCCTTGAAATGCTATGGGGACGTCAGCAACTACTGCAGTGTTCCATGATTCATGGCCATACATCATCACTGAGAAAAAATTGGTGATAAAAAGATGGATTTTGTGCCAGGGAGTGATTTGGGGTTATTGAAAGCACTGCCCTATTTCCCAAATGCACTCCAGCCCACTCTCTTGTTCCTCTTTAATTTCAAGCCCAGCTCACAATGTCTTTCCATCTGAAGGATGAGATAGATGTACTGAAGAGCTAACTAAGCAGACTGCCCAGTCAACTGTGGGATACAGTCTGGACAATGAGCATCCTGCATCCATTTTTGTTTTCCTGCAGGTGGCCCAAAGGCAATGGTAAGATAAACGGTGGACATCAGTAGATTGTACTATGTTGCCCCTGATGTCTTGTTTGCAAAAAATGGCAAACATTCATTCAGTTAACATATGCCAGAACAAAAGCGTGGGCCAGGCATGTAGTGAGAGGAAAAGATAGCAGTTCCTATGCTAGAACTCATAAGATGTTAAATGACCAAGAGGAAGTCCTCCAGTGCATTGGGTGGAACTTCTGTGGAGGATTTATGGGAGAACATTGGTGTAGTGGTCTGACTGCCTCAGCACTACGCAGACTGAATCAGCTTTATTAATGGAGCTGATAGGCTCTTTCAGTTTTTGGAAGCTGAGCCAAGGGACATGCCAGCTGGGAATATTCACTTGCTAATGGCTCAAACAGTCTGGTTTATTGGGCAAAATACAGGAACAAATGTGCCACATCTCTACAGAATCAACCTAGGGATCCAAACACTCCTTGAATTTGAGATATGCAACAGTGGAGATTTTTTTGAGAGCTACACGAATTGTGAAATTGCCTAGGCAACCCTTGGGACCCATGTCCCTCGGCATGGGGAAGAAAGTCTTTTATCAGTCACAGCACGGGAGGATGGTCTAATAGAAATTGGGTATGGCAGCATAGGTGAATGCCCATGCTTGACTTATAGCAGCACAGAAATAAGGTGCTATTATGACTTCATGTATAAGCAATTCGAGGCATACAATAGTAAGACAAGTCACACAATAATTCAAAAGCCTGGGAATGTTGCCAGTCTGTTGAATAGTTCCCATAGAAGTCCACAATCTATGCTAATGAGGTTCCCCAGATGAGATGGTATGAATAGGTTGTGCTATGTGATGGAGGGATTACCCAATTCATTAAGATCATGGATACATTGAAGCACATAAGAATGATCAAAATGACTTGTTCTTAATGAATTCATGCTGGTTTCTAATTATCCATTCACTCTTTTCTAAGTTCTTTAAATTTTTTTCTTTTTATTGTGAACTTAACATTCATCAACAAACATTTCAATATATAAAAGAACAAGAAAGAAGCTTGTGTAAGAAACCTTGAACTACGGTTAAGAAGTATGTATATATACTCATATATGTGTGTGTATTAAAAAAATTAGTAAGGTATTAATAAAACTGGTCTATTTGTGGCCCTTCTGCACTTTTTTGTTTCATTCTGTAAATTAGGAAAATGTTTTTATTGATTCTTTTTTTGGCTTGTATCTATCACTCCCCACTTATATACCACCCTACCACTCCCTCTCCAAGTAGAAGCCTTCCCTTGATGTAATGTCATAGCTAAAATCTAGAGCTTCCAGGTCAAGGAAAAAATAATGTAAGCAGTCAGAAAAAAAGAAATTAAGTACCCAGTTACCACAGTTAGGGTCACACAAGAGTGTGCAGCAATTTTATAGAAGAAAGAAAAGCTGGGATATACCCCAAAGACAAAAAAAAGATCTAGACCAAGAACACCATATTCTTTTCTAAGTTCTTAAAAACAATTAAAAATTATCCATTCTGGAATTTTGTTAGAGATTGATGTCAAATGTATATGTATGGAGTTTCTGGAATCTGCCCTTTTTGCCACTTTTAAAAATGACTCAGTATTTGTCTCTTCATTTTTTTTTCTGCTGCTTCTTCTCTGTGATTTCTCAGAAATTAGCAATTATATGCCCCAGAGTTCATTGTTTCAAGCTCTCTCTGCATCATAGGATATAGTTTGTGTGTGTCTAGAGATACGTACTCACATAGTCCCTTGACTCTCTGTTACTATCCTTCATGTATGTTGGGACTCAATTCCTCCTTTGCAATGTTTGTTCCAAGTCAAAGATAAGATATTCATTGATGAAGGTTATGGAATCAAAACAGAAATTGAGGAGTTGTGCCTTCTTTTTGTCATTTGTTTGCATCATTCCATCTTTCCTGAAATGACTGAGCAACAATGACAGCCTTTCCCACACTGAGAGGTAATGTGGTATAATAGAGTCAGGAAAGCCTGGGTTCAGATTGCACATCTGACACTACCTGTATGACCACAGGCTAGTCACATCATTTCTCCAAGTCTTAGTTTCTTCATATGTAAAATAGGATACTTTACTATAGAGCCTACTTCACAGGTTAGTTGTGAAGCTTAAAGGGATTAGTGCTTATAAAGTTATTTGGAACTAGTATGGTTCGATGTAAAGAGTGTTAGATTTGAGTTTAGACTGGAGTTAAAATTTGGACTCTAGCTATGTGACCTTGGGCAACTCTTTGCAATTCAGTTTTCGCATCTACGAAAGAAGAGAGTTGCACTAAATGACCTTTAAGGTCACTTCCAATTTTACATCTATGATCTAAGTCTTAACCTTGCTACACCTCAGTAGCCTGATCTGTAAAATGGGAATAACAGTATCATCCTTGCTTATTTCATAGAGGTATTATCAAGATCAACTTAATCTCCTATAGCTTGCATGCTCAGACATGTGCCCCAGGGTAAATCCTCACTTCTCTACCATTTCAGGAATGAGGTGTGAATGCTCTGTCTTTGATCTTCAGTATTCTGTCCATTTTTGTTCAGGGAGCAATGAAAATCATTGTATGGACACTCATGACAGCATTAACACACTTGAATAGAAGGACGTAGAGAGAAAACCATAAATGGAAATCCCAGGCTGCACATAGTCCTGAAGAGAGGTCTGAGAATAGTTGTGGCTTCTACAGAGAACCATGTGCATGTAGGAGATGTGGAAGGAAGGAATTGAAAAACATTTATTAAGTTCTTATTACCACGTTGTTGTTCAGTTGTTTCAGTGATGTCTGACTCTCTGCATGACCCCATTTTGGGTTTTCTTGGCAAAGATATTGGAGTGGTTTGCCATTTCCTTCTCCAGTTCATTTTACAGATGAGGAAACTGGGGCAAAAAAGGTTAACTTGCCCTGGGTCACACAGCTAGTAATTGTCTGAGGCTAGATTTGAACTCAGGTCTTCCTGACTCCAGGTCCACTGTGCCACCTGGCTACCCACAGCAACAAAACCCAGGAAATACAAGTACAAAAGTGACACAGTCCCTGCCCTTAAGAAGCACACCTCATTTTGTGTAACTAGCATTTGGTGGGAAGGAATCAAGCTTTCAAGTCTAATCTTGGTTTACCTTTGTCATTTAAGGGATAGTAACCAGGAAAGGTAGTGGCTTTGTTGCTTTTAAACTGAAAAAAAAATAGTTCTTCTAGACCAGCAATATTTGGAAGGGCAGAGAGATATAATTCTAGGCTACTAATCCCTCTGAGAGGAGAATAGAGTAGCCAGACTCATAGCTTCTCCTCCTACTCCCTCTGGGTAAGAATCAAAATATCTCTTATAGAGGGACAGGCAAAATTCCAAAGATATCTATCCATGTCAACCCTGAGCCACCTTTTTATATATTTAGACATCTCATGGGGAAATATTCATCTTTCATGGGCAACCCACACTTCACAAAAGTATGAAGTGGAAAGGGTGCAGGGAAGGTATGAACATGGCAGCAGAATGGCAAGAAGATGGCCAGGGTAGATGGCTGGCGTCTGGGGCCAACTAGATATAGTGAACCATTCGACTTTGTCCTACCTCACCAGTCAGGACACCAGGGCTCCGATGCTCAAGTTCCAAAGCTGAATGGAGTCCCAGGGGACTTTGGAGGTCTGCTGGCAGAATCTCAACAATAGAGAGGAGAAAGGGATTTAGAGCCTCTATGGGAGAAAGTGGGAGAGGAGACCAAAACGTTCAGCCTCACCCCAACTTGTTCCCAACCTGGAAAAAGGCCACAGAATCTGTAGGATACCAAAAGAAGGATTGGGATTGCAAAGAGCCATGCTTGTTGAGCAGCAACCTAGACCTATTCATTCACTCATATGACGAATCTTGTAGACTGTACAGGTTCAAAGGGAAGGTAGAACTCACCAGATAGCAGGATTTTTGTTTTTTTTGATGCTATTCAAAAAGGGGAGGGAAGTTTCCCTGTTAAGAGCCTGCTCTCTCTCTCTCTCTCTCTCTCTCTCTCTCTCTCTCTCTCTCTCTCTATTTCTCTCTCTCTCTGTTTCTCTCTAACCCCTCCCCACCCCCGTATGTTTTGTTCATTTGTTTAAATGTATAGCCCGTCCTTTGTCTGATGCCTCCTTAGCCCAGATGCTTGCAGGGGAGGTAAGGACCCTTAGAGAGATGAGTCATATTTTGTTGTACATTATTTCATGTGATTCTCACAACAGCTCTATGGAGAAAGATGATGTAGATGTTATTATCCCCAATTTGCCAATGAAGAAACTGAGGTTCAGAAAGATTAAATAATTACATAGACTTGTTCAAAGTCACAGAGAATCAGATGTAGGATATGAACCCAGGTTTTCCTATCTTTCCAGGGCTTACTTCAACACTGCACCACGCTGTCATATAAATCAGAGGCTCTCTGTGAACGATTTATTTGAAACAAGACAGTTCATGCGAAAGTTCACTACCCATATTGGGAGTGGCAGGACTCTTGGTCTTTTCCTCTCCCCACAAACATTGAAGCATTCCATGGATTAAGTATGTTTCCCCTGGCACCTCTGTCCTCAACAAGCCCCATGAGGTTCCAGGGTCTTATTTGGAAAGTGGTGACCCCGGGTGTCAGCTACTATGATAAATAAAGCCCAACTATGCCTGGATGAACTGGGGAAACCTTTCCTGATGAAGGCTGAAGGTGTGTGAAAGGTAGTGAGACAGGAGGGGGTTGGTAATGGTGTGGGCAGGAAGAGTGGTAGTATGGGCTAAAGGTACGAGAAGTCTACTGACCCAGAGACCCACCACTTACACCAACCAAACCCTGGCACACAACCTCTGAGAATGAGGGACTATTCAGGGAAAAGGGTGGCTGGGGAGTGGGAAGGGGATGGAGGGGGAGGAAGGGTTTGGCTCGCCTGGGCATGTGCTGGGGAGGAAGTCACATGTGGCACAGGCCTGACCCAGGGACCGTGTAGGGAGGGAGATATTTTAGTCGAGAGAGGAAGGGCCGGGTCCACAAGATGAATCACCACAGCCCTGATTATCCTGAGGAAAAACCTTGAAGGGTGGGAGAGCCCGATAACTGTCCTCTCGAGGTGACCACAGAGCCAACTGTCAGCTGGCTCTTGTGAGGAGCCGGGGGGCAGAGCACAGAAGGGTAGCTTCTCTCTCTCCCTCTCCCCCTCCCCCCAAAAAAACCACCTCTGGCCAAGGCCCTGGACATGCACAATGCTTGGACTCAAAAGCAATGAAGACCAGGGTTATCTTTAGGAAACCTGACGGGAAATATCTCTCGCTGTCTCTGTCTCTGTCTCTGTCTCTGTCTCTGTCTCTCTCTCTCTCTCTCTCACACACACACACACACACACACACACACACACACACACACAACCTCATCTTATTGTCCTTGGAGTAAAAACACTTTATAACAAGGTCCTGTTGGTATTTCAATAAATTAACCTTATGTATAGGATCCAAGTCAGGGCTACATTATTAATATAGCAATAGATTTCAGAGCTTGAAGGCCCACTAGGTTAGACCACCTAGTCTAACCCCATCATTTTTTATATGTGGAAACTGAGAGCCAGATAGAGGAAGGTCATTTAGGTAGTAATTAAAATGAAGATGTGAATCAGGGTAATCTGACTCCAAATTTAGTACAGCTAGGTGGTACTGGGCCTAGAGTCAGGAAAACCTGAGTTCAAATCTGACCTCAGACACTTACTAGTTGTGTGACCCTGGGCAAGTTTCTTGACCTCTATTTGCCTCAGTTTCCTCATCTGTAAAATGGTGGTAATATATCACTTACCTCCCAGGGTTGTTGTGAGGATCAAATGAGATAATATTTGTAAAGTCCTTGGTACACTGCCTGGCACATAGAAGGTGCTTAATAAATGCTTATTATCTTCCACTCTTTCTCCTATACCACCATATCTCCACAATGTACTGTGGACTCATAGAACCTCAGAACTGGAGCAGATTCATTGGTCCTGTTAGAAGGTGAGCTCCTTGAGAGCAGGGACCATGTTTTTCATCCCCAGTGCTTAGCACAGTGCCTGGCACAGTGCAAACACTTAATAAATGTTTGTTGATCAGTCTTAAGTGTCCAATCTGCACCTTAAACCATGGCAAGCAGAAATCCTTTGCCCAACATCTCTGACAGATTGCCTCCAGCAATGGGGAAGATTCACATTTATTACATTCTGCTTTAGGATAGATCTGTTAGGACATTTCCCCTTCTATTGAGCCACGCTCTGGCTCTCTGTAATGTGCACCCATTGTTCCTTGTTCAGCTCTCTGGGGCCAAGCAGAACAAGTCCAATCATCCACCTCACGATAAGAACCAAATTTAATCTCTCTGCCACCTTGCCATCCTCTGCATCTGTGAAAACATCTGTCATGTCCTCCTCAATTATTCTTTTTTGTTTGTTTGTTTGTTTGTTTTTGTTTTTTAGTGAGGCAATTGGGGTTATGTGACTTGCCCAAAGTCACACAGCTAGTACGTGTCAAGTGTTTGGTCTGAGGCTGGATTTGAACTCAGGTCCTCCTGACTTCAGGGCCAGTGCTCTATCCAGTGTGCCACCTAGCTGCCCCCCTCAATTATTCTTGTTCATAAGCTAAACATCCCCAATTCCTTCAACCAATCTTAGTATATTTTTATATATGTATGTATATATTTATATATAAGTAAAATAAAAATATAAAATAAATATAATAAATAAAATAAATTTAATAATAAATATAATAATAAAATAAAAATATAAATAAAATAAAATAAAACCACAATCTAAACATCCCCAATTCCTTCAACCAATCTTAGTATATTTATATATGTATGTATATATTTATATACACATAAACACATACAATGCATGTATATCTATATAATGTATATAAATATGTTGTACTTATATATCATATGTCATATACACAGTATATTATATATATACATGTATATACAAATGTATATATACACATACACATCCTTAGAGTTAGACCACTTGTGTGTCTTAAGTGTCTGAGGCCAGATTTGTTTTTGTTTTTGTTTTTGCTAGGCAATGGGGTTAAGTGACTTGCCCAGGGTCACACAGCTAGTAAATGTCAAGTGTCTGAGGCTAGATTTGAACTCAGGTCCTCCTGACTCCAGGGCTGGTGCTCTATCCACTGTGCAACCTAGTTGCCCCCTGAGGCCAGATTTGAACTCAGGAAGATAAGCCTTCCTGACTCCAGGCCCAGCTTTCTATCCATTGCACCACCTAGCTGCCGTAGCACTGGTAACCAAATAGCAATTTCATGGGATGGGTTTTTACAGTCCTAGCAGCAATCTGGCAAGTCTAGGTCAAGCATTCTTGGGTCCTGATCTATTGGACAGTGGGAAGCCATTCTTGGAACTCTGGAGCTTCTTTAAGAAGATGAACTACAGCCAGGTAAAACCACTAGAAGTCTTCTGAAGCAAAAGGCCTGAAGCAGTGCCCCAGCTTTCTAGGAGATCTGGATTTGTTAGCTGCCAAGCCAGTGTGGGTCATATGTTCAGCAGTCTCACAAAGTATTTAATAGTCCAAATATTTGTCAGTATATACTCCTGAGTCTTTTGTTTTTTTAGCACTTCTTTTGTGGTGGAGGAAATAAATAATTTTCTGACCAAACCAGAGAACATTATAAAAGGCAAAATGGATAATTTTTAATTACATCAAATTAAAATGGTTTTACACAAACAAAGCCAATGCAACCAAGATTAAAAGGAAAGCAGAAAGCCAGGAAACAATTTTTACAGCCAATGTCTCGGATAAAGGCCTTATTTTAAAAATATACAGAGAACTGAATCAAATTTATAAGAAGAGAAGTCATTCCCCAATTGATAAATGGTCAAAGGATATGAACAGGTAGTTTTCAGATGAAGAAATTAAAGCTATCTATAGTCATATGAAAACAAAATGCTCTAAATCACTATTGATTAGAGAAATGCAAATTAAAACAACTCTTCAGTACCACATCATACCTATCAGATTGGCTGACATGACAAAACAGGAAAATGATAAATGTTAGAGAAGATGTGGGGAAATTCGGAACACTAATGCCTACTTGGTGGAGTTGTGAATTGATCCAACCATTCTGAAGAGCAATTTGGAACTATGCCCAAAGGGCTATAAAACTGTGCATACCCTGTGATCCAGCCATACCACTACTAGTTCTATATCCCAAAGAAACCATAAAAACAGGAAAAGGACCCACATGTACAAAAATATTTATAGCAGCTCTTTTTGTGGTGGCAAAGAATTGGAAATTGAAGGGATGTCCATCAATTGGAGAATGGATGAACAAGTTGTGATATATGAATACAATGGAATAATTCTATTGTTCTATAAGAAATAATGAGCAGGCAGATTTCAGAAAAATCTTGAAGGACTTATGTGAACTAGTGCTGAGTGAAGTGAGAAGAACCAGGAGAACATTTTACACAGTAACAGCAACACTGTGTAAGGATCAGCTATGGTAGACTTACCTCTTCTCAGCAATACAATGATCCAAGACAATTCCAAATGCTAATCACACCCATAGAAAGCACTATGCAGTCTGAACACAGATGGAAGCGTACTATTTTCATTTTTTTTTTGTTTTTTTTTCTTTCTCATGGTTTTTCCCTTTTTTTCTGATTCTTATTTCACAACATGACTAATGCAGAAATATGTTTAACATGATTGTACAAGTATAACCTATATCAGATTGCTTGCTGTCTTGCAGAGGGTGGAGAGGAGGGAGGGAGGGAGAAAAATTTAAAACTCAAAATTTTACAAAAATGAATGTTGAAAACTATCTTTACATGTAACTGGAAAAAAATAAAATACTATTAAGAAAAAAAAGAAAGAAATAGCTTTCCTATTTCTTGCTGCTTTGTCCAATGAATATCTTTCTGGAAGGGCCATCATTTATCTCTTTTGGGGAATTCCTAGAAATGATTCATTCTTAAGCTTTAAGAGATTTCCCCCTGGAGTTCTTCTACTCTGGGTTAGAAGCACAATGAGCAAGAGTACGACAAAAATCAAGAATCCTTTCTTTTTTGGGGTTAGGCTCCCCCATGACTGAACCTGGGTCTTCACGAGACTTTTATAGGACAGGGGTATAGGAGAGGCTGTTATCATTCAGCATCCTTTCTTTCTTTGAGATTTACTCTGCATGCCTTTATCACCCTTTCCAGAACCTTTCCTGGTTCAATAGATGATCTAGGCATATACAGAGCATATGCAAAATGTATGTGAAGTGATGGGTGGAGATGGGTACTAGTAGCTTGACAGGCAAGGCAAGGTGTCATGTATAAGATAGCATTCGAAAGAAACTAGGGATTCTGAGAGGTGGAGGCTGGGGGTGGGGGTGCAGGATATTCTCAGCATGAAGGGCAGCCTGTGCAAAGATAGAGGTGGCAAATGGGGGGCCTTGCTGAGGAAGAGATTGTCTGGAGAGCAGAGAACATGAAGGGGAATGATGATTAGAAGCAGTAAGTGTGGAAGTGCTTAGAATATACATGTCAATAGAGAGGGTGTGAACAGGGAGAAGCCTAGACAATTCAAAAAGGTTAAAAGATGAAACCTTTGGGGTGTTGGTTATGTCTCCTCCACAGGAATCATTAGTTGAATCTGACAAGTCACTTGGGTAGGATTTAATTGGGTCAGGCTCTTGTAGATCCAAACTGTAACCTGGGGTCTATAAGAAAAGGCTACCGTATCTGCCAGAGCTGTGGGGAGATCCAGAGAGAGATGAGAGCAAGGATCAGAGTGGAATTGGATCCCCCTGGGAGGTGAAAACTCGGACACATAGTAAGTACCTACTGATTGTTTTACTTCTCTATTTGCCAGCCACAGTCACAGGGATGACAGCCAAGGAGAGGCTCTTGGCCTGGCAGCTACCTAGCCTCAGGAAACGAGGGAAGCATATGGAGAGAGCTGCTTGACTCGGGCTTCTGGAGGACTGACAAGAGCCTTGGGGCCAGGCTTCTGGAGGAGGAATAAAAAGTCCAGGATCCAGCATTCTAGAAAGAAAAGGGGGAGGGGTCTGGGCATTGCCTCCTGGAGAAAAGGGAAAGATCCTGCACAACCTCGGAATCCTTCGGAGAAGAGATGCCAATACCTCCTAGGAAGCGGGGGATCAGCAAAGGACAGAGCCGCAATCCAGGAGACAAATGTCCACCCCCTACTGTGAGTTATTCAGACTGTGCAGATCTGATAATAACAATGAAAATAGCTAGCATTTACAGGGTGATTTAAGGTTTACATACGTTACCATGTTTGAGCCTTACAACAACCCTAGGGGGTTGGTGGATATTATTATCTCCGTTTTACAGATGAGGAAACTGAGGCTGGGAGAGATTGATTAACTTGTTCAGGGTTCCACAGCTAGTAAGTATTTGGGGCAGAAGCTAAAGTCCAGCCCTCTGTCCACCGATCCACCTAAATCCATGGAGAAAGGAGTTCCTATTTTGGCAACCCCAAGTGCCAAATACATTTGAAGGGAACACAAACCCTTAGGTTATATTATTATAACTTTATTGTATTTTATATTATTATAATATAACCTTATTATATTTCATGTTATATTATAATATTATAGAATACATCCTTATTATAAGGCTGGAGATCTCTACAAGTCTCTAGGATTTGTTACCAAGCAACCCAAGTCCATTTTCCTTCAAGGGAGAGGCCAAATTGAAAGGCAGTAGGATGAGGTGGAGGGACGCTGTGGATTCCTGGGGAGCAGGACTCATTAAGACAAGGAAGGTTAACTGTTCTGGAGCAAAGTTTACATTGCCCTAATTAGCCCCAGGGTGCAAGCTCAGTAAATAAAATAAGATTCTTCTGGTTATCTTAGACAGCTTCCTCTCACACTCCTTACATCTTCTTACAATCACAGAGAGCTTCTTCCTTCTGAATCTCTGTATCTCTGTATCTGTATCTGTATGATCTGTATCTCTGGGTACCTTCTCCATTATTGTGTACTTCCTCTCACTGCTCTAGACCGGAAGGACCAGGAGGAGGAGTAGGTCCATCTCTTGTCCCTCATTTCCACTTCCATCACTTCCTTCAGCTGTTATCACTCAGCACCCTTTCTTCCTTTGATATTTACTTCACCTGCCTTTATTACCCTTTCCAGATTGTGATTGCAATTATGTACCAGCCCCTAGGTCATCTTTCCTCTTTTTCCAAGGAATTCAGCCCCTGGTCCTCAGTACCTCCTCTGCCTTTGCCTTAGGTAATCACTGAATGGGTGTTGCCTCAGACAAACTGAAAGCTGGGAAAGACCCTAGCTTAAAAAGGCCAAGGTCCCGCATCTGGGGTCATTTCCAGTTGTCCTGACTTATGTCTTTCCACTGGACTCAGATGACTCTGGAGGAGAGAGTGAGGCTGTGACTTTGTGCAGTCATGCCTCACTTATAACTATTTCGATCACAAGTCAAGACATCACCCTCTTGATGTCACTGATCCTATTTGAGAATGAAGGACAAACAACAATGCATATTAACATCAGCTCAGATTTCTCAATTCTCATAATCCATAATCTGTACCTTAACCATCAGCCACCTTCGGGGATGGACATAATCTGTTAGTGTTCTGCCTCCATTATACAGAATTATGAAGTTCCTCCTTACCATGATCTCATGCCTTTCCATTTCTTCTTGTTTTTTTTTTTCACTCTTTCTGATCTTATTCTTTATCTGCACCTTGACCTCAGTCACTCCACCCCTCCTACCTCTTCCAGTTCATCACCCCTACTCTGGTCTTCCTTTCTATCCTTCCCGATCTTGAACCTGAAGTTGACCAGTTCCAACTATACACTGTCCTCTACTACTCAATCCTTGGTGCCTCATCCTATCACCTCTTATGTCCTTACAAACCCCAACCCCGGATTATTCCCACCATCTGTCATCTCTCTTCTAACACATATGCCCATGAATGACTGGAGGAAGTCCTATAATCATGCCAACTGGATCCACTACAGATTTATGCAATCTAATCTTAACTTGGCTCTCATAGCTGCATGGCAATCCTTTAATTCTCCTGTAGTTGCCTCTTTATCTCATTTTAAACAATTGTTCCAACTTAGTCCAACCACATGACCTCTTTCCTTCTCAGCAGAGAACCTTGCTTCTTATTTAATTAGAAAATAGAGGATATCTATCATAAGTTTCCTAATCTCCCTCATTCCTTACCTCACAGGTCCTCAACATCATCTCAAACTCCATTCCTTTGTTTCATTTTCTACAAAGAGGTATCTCTTCTGTTTTGGAGAAGGAAATGGCAAACCATTCCAGTATCCTTGCCAACAAAACTCCAAATGGGCTCACAAAGAGACCCCAAATGGGGTCACCTGACTGAAATGTCTGAACAACAACAAAATCTCTTCTGTTCAGCAAAGCCAAATCTTCTATTTGTCTCCTCAGTGCCACCCTTTCCTGTGTCCTCTGGAAGTTTGTCTCTAGAACTACACACTAGCCCCTTCTGTTCTTCTCTTTTCCTGATTTCTTCTCTCAGGTCTCTATCATCCTTAAAATACCTTCATTTGACCTTAACGTCCTTTCTCTATTCCACTTTGCTTTTTCAAAAGCTTTTTCCCCAAAATGTGTCTACCCTCCTCTCTGTCTTCCCTCCTCCTAATCACTTCTCAACATCTTGTACTCTGGCTTCTGACCCAATCACTCTCCTGAAACTGCTTCCTCTAAGATTACCAATTATTTCTTAATTGCCAAATCAAATGGCCTTTTTTCAGTCCCTCAGCTAACCTGACACTATTGTCTCTTGGTTCTCCTTTTACCTTATGACCACCCTCTTGGTCTCTTTTCTCATCATCTATGCTCTATTCCTTGATAACTTGTATTACCAAGGGTGCTGTCTTAGGTTCTCTTCTCTCTCTGCAGTCCCCCCCCCCTCCATTATCTTATCAGCTCCTATGGATTCAATTGTTATCTCTATCAAGAAGGTGCCGGTATCCACATATCTAGCCTTAATCTCTCTCTAGAGCTCTAGTCACAGATCACCAACTGTTGGTTGAACATCTCCAGCTATATGTCCCATAGGTATTTCAAATCCAACATTCTCAATATCTTACCCTTCTTTCCCTCCCCAACCATCTCCTCTTCCAAACTTTCTCATTTCTGCTGAGGTTAATATCATTTTTCAGTCCTCTAGTTTTGTAACCCAAACATCTGCTTCAACTTTTCCCCTCTTCCTCACCCTTTCCTCCCTTATAATCAATCAGTCACCAGGTCTTATTAATTCTGTCTCCACAACATCTCATGTATCTGCTCCCTTCTTTTCACTCATGTAACTGCTACCCTATTTCAGGACCTCATTGCCTCTTGCTTAGACTATTGCATTAATTTTCTAAATGGACTCCCTGTTTCCAGTTTCTTCTCTCTCCAATTCATACTCCATATAGCTACCAAAGTAAGTTTCCTAAACAAAAGGGTAGAACCACCTCTGGACTCACTCTCCCAATTTCCACTCACATTGGAAGCTTGGGTCCCCAGAGGATGACTTGCTTCTCAAGATTCTAGGAGTAAACCTGAGGGGTCAGGGTTTTTAGTACTGTCCCAGACAAGCCCCTATCCACTATGATCCCTGATATTATTCATCCAGTTGACATTAATTAGCTTTTATAAAATGATATTTATTAAGATGGTATAGCAAAACCAGTAGTTATAGAAACAGCCCCTCCCAGCCCCCACAAAGCAGGGATCATACTCTCCCCTTGAACACATACAAGGTCTCTGAGGAAAGTGGCCTAAACTTAAAATACAAATATAATCAGGTACATTCTAAAGAACATATGAGGCTGAAAGTACCTCTAAACTCTTGGGCGGGTCATTTTCTCCCTTTGTGCAGTGCTTTCGAAGTCTCCCTTGGGTGTATCTGTCAGTTTGGATTCAAGGATCACTGCTATGGCTGGCCCTTCTCTCTGTTCTATGTCTGGAGCTGCTGCCATCTTCAGGTGAACTTCCATTTGCAAGTATTCATTCTGTCAATAACCCCTGCTACCCTCAATAGTTTCTGAGGTGTGTAGGGGAAGCCTCTGGCAGAGAGGTCCTACCCATTCTTTTGTTTTCAAACTCATTTCTGGCTTGTGCCTTCTGAGTAATCAATTTCTGTGGATCTTCTATTGGCAGCTAAGTGGCACAGCGTCTATGGCACTGAGCCTGGAATCAGGAAGACTTGAGTTGAAATCCAGCCTCAGACACTCACTACTGTGAGACCCTGAACAAATCACTTAACCGCTGTTTGTTTCAGTTTCTTCGTTGGTAAAATGAGAATAGTAATAGGATCAAATGAGATAATCTTTGTAAAGCATTTAACATAGTGTTTGGAACATAGTAGGTACTATATAAATGCTAACTATTATTATTATCAGGGCAGCTAGGTGGCAGAGTGGATGGAGTGCAGGGCCTGGAGTCAAGAAGACTCATCTTTATGAGTTCAAGTCTGGCCTCAGACATTTACTAGCTGTGTGACCCTGGGCAAGTCACTTAACCCTGTTTGCCTCAGTTTCCTCATCTATAAAATGAACTAGAGAAGGAAATGGCAAACCACTCCAGTATCTTTGCTAAGACAACCCCAGATGGGTCATGAAGAGTCAGACATTACTGCAAAATGACTGAATGAAATTATTATTAACTACAGCCAACCAGACGATTCACCAACACATAACACTATCTTCACTATCCCTCACTCCTCCCCTCCCCTCCCCCCCTCCCCATTCACTCATTGTTAGACAGATTCATAAAGCCTTAACACTGGGTTGTACTGGAAGCAGGCTGGGAAATATCTATATCTATATCTATATCTGTATATACATATATATAATATATATTATATATATATATAAATCTGGGAATCCTGTATAGAGATGATAATTGAATCCATGGGAGCTGATGAGGTCACCAAGTGAAAGTATAGATCAAGAAGATGAGGTACCTTGATAGAGAGTTGGGGGATGCCCACGGTTGGTAGGTATGGCATAGATGAAGAATCAGCAAGGGAGACAGAATAAGTGGTTGGACAGATAGGAGCATATCACGAAAACCTAGAGGGCAAAGAGTATTTAGATGATCAATAGTATTAAATGCCACAAAGAATCCAAGTTTGACCAGATCATTCCCCTGCTCAGAAAGTTTCCTCAGCTCCCTATTTCCTCTAGGATACAATTCTTAGCTTGGCATTTAAATTGTTCTACATCCTGGCTCCTACCTACCTTCCCAGACTGCTTCTATACTCTTTTCCTTTCTGCACAGGAGGATAGTTGGTGAAAAAGCATGGAAATGAGAGATAGAGTCTTGGAGGTAAGGAACAACATGAAATCCAGCGTTTTTGGACCTTAAAGCACTTAGAGAGGATTGATGGGTCAGACTAAAATCAGTGAGCTGAGACCTGAACCCAAGTCCCCTGACACATGGTCAGGTGTTCTTTCATATACAATTTGCTTGTATCTCAGGCTATCAAAACTGGTGGGTTTGCAGCTCCTCAAATTCAGCATTCTATCCCAATTCCTTTTTTTAATCTATCTATGCCCAGAATGCACTCTCTTCTGATCTTTGCCTTCTCTGCATCCTAGAATACCAAATTTCCATCTCATACTATTTTTTTATTGGACCTGTAATTTCTTCAGGGTAGGGATCACCAGGGATTCAGAGGCAATTAATCCATAGCCCATTGTCTTAGAGACCTGCTCATGGTGAGACCACTAGTATGTGTCAGAGACAGGATGTGAACTCAGATCTACCTGATTTTAAAGCCAGTTCTCTATCTGCTACACCTGACTCCCTTTCCCTAGCCTCGAAGCTTCATCTGTCTGCTCTCTTCTATAGAAAGCCTTTTCTGACACTGCCCTACCACCACATTAGTCTTGCTCTCCAATAATCAGAAATTATCTATATTCTTCCATATTGTATCCTCCAATAGACTGTAAGCTTCTTGAAATCAGGGGCTCTATTTTGGTTTTGTCTTTGTAAGCCTAGCACCCAGCAATGTACCTTGAACACTGAAGTCCCTTAATAAATTTTGTTGGCTAAGATTGCATATTCTCCAGGTTCCATTGTTCAGATAGCTTTAATTCTCCCTTTTCTCTCCCTCACCTTCTACATTTTTGTCAAGTGCTGTTCATCTTCACATCTTTTCCCACATCCATTGCTTTCCTTCTATTCATTTCTACCACCCACAGACTCTCATCATCTGTTTAATGGGGAAAAAAACCCTTCTAACTGGTTTCTCTGACTCCATTTGCTACAGGCCACTCTGCACAAAGTGTCAGAATAATGTTTCTAAAGCCTAACTCTGATAATGTAACTTCCACACTCAAAATCCTTCAGAGCTCTCTCAATTGTTTCTAGGATAAAATTTGTCCAGTCTCACAGATTTCCATCTTTGGGAATGGAGGAGTGGGAGTCCTTTGAAATCTTCTGTAGGGTTTTTTATTTTTGTTTTTGCAATAGGATTTTAATACAAAATGGAATGACTAAATTTAACTATTTGAGCTGACTTAGCTAGCAAATAGGACTTTGGGGGAACACCTGATAAACATGGTAACATGCTCAAGGAGTGACAGAGTTTGCACAGAGATCATTTATAGATTTTTAACTACTCATCAGGAAAAAGGCCTTTAAACAGAGCTTGTGGGAAGCTAGGCTTCTTCTAGTTTATTTCCCTTTCCTCATATTTTCTGATGAGGTAATCAATCAATAAGAATTTATTGAAATTTTACTGGTGCCAGGTGCTGTGCTAGGTACTGAGGTTACGATGTTAAAATGAAACAGTCATTTTCAGGGTACTTTCATTCTATCCAAGAAGACAACAGGTACATTTCCTAGTATATACAAAATAAATACAATATAAATTTTTTGAGGGAGTTAAGACCCTAACAGCTTGAAGGTTCAGGAAAGATGTAGCTTTTAATCTAGCACCTGCCACTAAACTGCCATGTCATTTTGGGCAAATCATTTTACCTTTTTAAGCCTCAATTTCTTTTTTTTTTTTTTTCGGCAATTGGGGTTAAGTGACTTGCCCAGGGTCACACAGCTAGTAAGTGTCAAGTGTTTGGTCTGAGGCCGGATTTGAACTCAGGTCCTCCTGACTTCAGGGCCAGTGCTCTAACCACTGTGCCACCTAGCTGCCCCTCAATTTCTTTATCTTTAAAATGAAGGGATTAGAATAGATGATCTCCAAGGTCATAGGATCAAAGATGGAAGGGACCTTTTAAGGTAATTTTTTAGGCAGTAAATAGAAGAGGCAGGATTTGAACCCAAGTCTTTTGGCCCTATATCTATCATATTTTCCACTGTACTATGCTGCCCCCTTTCAGGGCTCACATTCTATGATCACTATCAGAGCTCATATTTCTTAAGGCTTAAGTTTTACAAATGTCTCCTCACAATGGCTCTGTGTGGTCGACAGTGAAAGTATTATCCCAATCTTACAGATGAAGAAACGGAGGATGTGGTTGATCTGCATGTAGTAAAATAGCTAGTTCAAGTCAGAGCCAGGATTAGAACTGAGGAGTCTTCACTACTCGTCCCAGTCTCCCTCACCTTCACAAACTTCAGCCAGAGACAGTGAATTTCTCCTCTCCTTCTACTTTCGTCTCTGGCGGGGCTGCCTCCCTGCACGTGCAACCTTAGAAGGCCTAGGACCGGAATTGCCCTCCACCTGTCTGTCCTCTTAGCAGGGACTTTTCCTTGACACAGGCGATGCACCGCTCCTTCACTCCCGCCAGGTGGCGCAGCGAATGCTAGCTAGTACGGCTACCCCGGGGCTCTATGACTTTGTCCTGTCCCAGCCTAACTCCCCTGTCCCAAACCCAGTCTCTCAGCCTACCCACTCTTCAGCTGTCCAGGGGCCCGAATTCAGCCTGACTCCACGACTGGTCGGTGCAGAACTGGCCAAGTCATTCTACTTAGCAGGCAACCCTCCTCAGGCGAATGGGGAAGCCCCCACCCCTATTTTGTACAGCGTTGCCTCCCTATCCCGGACAATGCGTGGAGCCAGGGTCCCCTATCCATGGCTACAGGCTAGTCCCGAAGCCCAGCGAACATGCGGGGCTGTGATTAGAGTGTGTGAGTGTGGGGGAGGAGTATGGCTACTGATTTATTTTTTAGCTTTTAAAAAAATATTATTTCCTTTTTTAGGAATAACACCAGGAGCGGAGTCCTGATTCCGGGCCCCACCCCCGTTATCACAGCAGTTCCCTCCCCGGCCCCCTGCGGGGCCACGAGCCTCAGGGCGGGGGCGGATAAAAGGTCGGGTGCGGCCGGGATGCTGAGCACCGTCCCCCAGGAACGAACGCCAGATCGGTGTAGTGCTCTCCGTGCCAAAGACGGCAGCTTTGGCCCGACGTGCGGGGAGGGGGCCGGCCGAGGCCAGAGTTGCTGGTGTCGCCTCCCGGTTCGGGCTAGCAGCCGGGCTGGCACGCTCTCACACCTAGTCCGGGGTCACAGGGCTCTCCAGTGTGGAGGGAGGGGACGGTAGGGGAGATAGCGAGTCAGCGAGTCTCGGGGAGCAGCCTGGGCGCGTCTGCGTGGCTACCTGGGCTCCAGACCCCAGCTCAGCGTCCAAAGCCCGGCCCTCTCTGCCAGGTGAGGTCCCCTCCAGCCCTGCACTGACAGCTGGGGCCGGCGGGCACCTGGGCGGACCTGGGGGCTCCGCCGTGGGGCTCCCAGAGCAGGAGTAGCTTGGGGTTAGGGCAGAAACCTCTGGCCCCCGAGGACCCTCTGGACCCTGGCTGGTTCCCGACCGACAGGGAGAGGTGGGGAAAGCCCGGGGTGCTGCAGCTCTCTGTGAAGAGGTAGCGCCTGGGCGCAGCGCGGATTGAGCCGGGGCATTTGGTTTGCGCCTACAGGCTAGAGGAGTGCGCGAGCTTGCGCGCGCGCGCGCTAGAAGATTGTATCCCCCTCCCCCTGGTCTCCCCCCGCCCCAGCTTTCCCTCTTCCCTCCCCCCCTCGAGGCCAGGACCCTTTGGTTGCCCTCCGCTGGGAAGGGGAGTCCAGAAAGCTACGGGATCGGAAGGCGGACCGTGCGGCCACGGCAGGTGATAGCGAGCGAGTTCTCACGCCCCCCCTCCTCCTCCCCTCCACACAGACACACACCCGCGTACACATACACACGCACACATACAGCCCTCCTCCTCTCCCGGCCCCCACCGTCTCTCCCCCACTCCCGCCCCCTTCTTTTTTTTTTTTTTTAGCAGCACCCTACCCCCACCCCACCCCCACCTTCCCGGAGAACACGCCCCGAGTATTTGGAGGAGAAGAGGCAGATAGTAGCAGTAGCATTGAACCTGAGGGGCTCCGGCTGTGCGCAGACCTGCCGCTCGCGGAGCGACCGGCAACAGACTAGGCGAGAAAGCCGGAATAAAAGAAAAGGAGAGTGAGGGGGGGAGAGCGACGGAGAGGCTGGGAGAAGGAGGGAGCCAGGGAGACAGACATCGAGAACCCGGGAGATCAGACAGACGCGCACGCATATACACACACACACACACACACACACACACACACACACACACACGCGGACCTTTAGCCAGCGAGCGCGGGAGAGAAGGCCAGTCTAGAGCCAGACGGACCGACGCCCCGAGACGACCCCCTGACCCCAGGCCCCCCCCACCCCCCGCACCCCGGAGACCCCAGGGCGGGATATGGTGATTGTCTCCACTGCCTCTCGGGATTTACAAAGACAGCTCCGCCTTCTCAGGGCTCCTGCTCCAGCTCCTGCCCTTAGCCCCCGGGGCCCCGTCCCCCGAGTCACCAGGGGGGGCTCAGCCCCGTCGGGGGCGACCCTGGCCCGAGACTGAGCCCCAAACCCCAGTCCCCTCCCCACCTAGTGCATGTGGAACTGAGCGCCGCCGGCCAGCGGGGAATATGAACCGGAAAGCAAGGCGCTGGATCTGCCCCATCTTCTTGAGCCTGGGCATCGTCTACATCAAAATTGGGTAAGGTACTTTGGAGGGCTGGGCAGGGCTGGAATGGGCGGGGGTGCACGGTCCAGGACGGGGCCCCGAGAGCGTGGGGATCCCAGCAATCGGGCTCCCTTAAGAGTTCTTTGTCCCTTCTCCAGCCCGCGCCAGCTCCTGCCTCCTTCGGAAAGTTTGCGGTGCAGACAAGGAGAGGGAGGTTGCAATAGGTAGACCTGGGGGCGGCAAACTTCCCTGTACAGGACTCTGGGCACTGGAGCTTGGAGCCTGGAGCGGTGGCGAAGAGAGCGGAGAACCAGACAGGAGAGGCGTAGGGATGGAGATCAACGCGCGCTCACGTCACCAGATCCACCTAGACCCACAGATACTGAGACACATACACACACAGAGACGCAGGGAGACACTCAGACACAAAGCGAGACGCAGAGTCCCCGGACACGCAGAGACACAGACATCCAGAGCCATTGACTCAGTCATACAAGGTACCCAGAGCACACTTGCACTCTAGCGAGCCAGCCAGCCACTGTTCACACACGATTCAAGCTCACCCACACAGGTAGTCACGCATACATCTCTCTCTCTCTCTCTCTCTCTCTCTCACTCACACACACACACACACACACACACACACATTCTCATATCAGACAGAGCTCACCCCAATCCTACACAGTTCGGAACCACCGCCTCCTCGAAGTCTCAGACTGTTTCACAGTCTAGCTAGCTATCCTCATTCCTAGACAGCCCACTTTTCTATCTATCTGGAAGAGGCAGACCCCAGGATCTGGGTGGGTCGGTGCGGTGCATCGGTCAGACCTGAGGAGTGGGTGCAAAGGTCCTCATTAGCCCTCTGTCTTCTGCCTGCGGGGTGCCCCCTTTATTGTACAGTGTATAAGTCTTCCCCCACCTCCCCAGCACCCATCACCCACGAACCAGAGACTTTCCAAACTAACCTCTCAGTCCCTGTGGGACCCCAGGACCCTGAGCAGGTGCTGTTCTGGACTCACTGGCTTCGAGCTGAGTATATTCCCCCTACTGCTCACTTTTTCCCTCATTCCCCCCCTTCCCCCCAGCACAGACCCCGGGCAGTGCAGCGCAGCTGGGGTGGGGGCAGGGGCAACTGGCAGACTAGGCCGCTGCCGTTTGTTTTTCCGATTCTTTTAAAAAATAACCTTATTGATTTATTTTTCCGCTCCCCCTCACCCCCCACCCCACCCCCCATCTCCAGTTTCTCCTTCACACAGGCCAGCCTATCGTCCTCATTTAGCAATCAGGAAGCAAGGGCAGTTTGAGGAATGGCCCATTGGCTCATTATCTTCCTTTTAAATTGAAATGGACGTTAAAAACAATCTCCCACCCTGCATTCATTGACCCTACTCCTTTCTTTCTGAGATCAGAGAAAAGGTGCTATTAGAGTCTGACCCAAACCTCCTGGCCACTGGAACCCCAGGCTGTACCTTGCTTAAGGGGCAGAGAATTGGAAGTGGGGTGGGTTCATTGAGAAGGGGAGGAGTTTTCCTGGAGTCTGTGTACCACTTACAGTGGGGAGCAGATTCAGCCTGCTTTCCCACTGTCTGGTGCCATTGTGGAAAGGGCACTGGATCCAATGAAAATCAGGAGACTTGTGTTCTAATTGTGTCTCTGACTGCTTACTAGCTTATTGACCCAGGGCAAGTCACTGGACTCCTCTCTGGGTCTCAGGTTCTTATCTGATTCTCAAATCTAGAGCTGGGACCTTACAGCTTTTCTAGTCCAAACCCCTCATTTTCATAAGAGAACACTGAGGCACAGAGAGGTTAGGGGATTTGCCTACAATTACCCAGCTGGTAAGGACCAGAGATAGAATTTGAACCTAGGTTCTCTGATTTCAGATTGGCTCTTTTTCTACTTCATGCAAAATGAGGGGATTGTACTAGATTTCTCTTACAACTGTAAGGTGCTCAGTTCTTTTTGGAAATGTATGGCTTCCTTTTGTACTATCATTACTATCTTACTTTTATAACTGAGCTAAGTCATGTGTTAACTTATTATAGGAGTCCTAGCCTTTTTCCTTAAGAACATTTTTTAATTGTATACTGTGTTGTTGATGTAGAAATCCCCCAGTGATACAGTTGGTGTCTAAACTTTCTCTTCTGAATTCTGGTCAAAATGCCATTAGAGAGTCATGGCATGTGAGCTAGAGTTTGAAGGGAACTCAAAGATGATTCCAGAGCTGGGGCATTTGTGACCTTGAGGCCACATGTGACCCTCTAGGTCCTCAAGTGTAGCCCTTTGACTGAATCCAAACTTCGTTGGATTTGTTCTGTGAAGTTTGGATTCAGTCAAAGGGCTGACCTTGAGGACCTAGAGGGCCACATGTGGCCTCAAGGCCACAGGTGCCCCAACTCTGATAGACCAACCTTTTCTTTTTACAGATGAAGAAACTGAGCCCAGAGAGGTTAAGTGTCTTACACAGAGTCACATGACTCTTCAGTGTCACAACGTCCTGTTTTCCAATTCATAGTTTCCATTATTATTTTCTTTCCTTGACTGAGACAACTTTGGTTCATACTAATAATAGTTATATGCTTATTGGCTACTACTTTACATACTCTACCCATTCCTTAGGTTGTTATTGCAAGTACATCCAATTTTAAGCAAATTCATTGTATAAAAATTCAAATTTACAAGTCTTAGAATTGAAGGGAGTGATTTTTAAATTGTAATTGATGTCCTCAAATACATTTAAAAATGATGCCATTTAGAAAAAAGTAACCTACATGATTTATAGAAACACATTTATTGTACAAATCAAGGTTTACCTGTATTGCCATTCCTTTACAACTAATGCATGATTGTTTTATTGTTCTTGTATATATTGTCAATATCAGTTTTGTAACCATTCTAGAATCATTCTTTAAAGCTTCAGGTTCAGAGAACAGACTATTTTGAGTTGTTATTCTCTTGAACTAGGCACTTGAAATGAGTGAGGGAGATATTTGGCTGAGATAAGGTTGTAGCCTCTGTTGTTAAAAAAGAAAGCTTGGAGTCAGTGTCTGCCCCAGAGGGTGGGCCAGGTTTGACCCTGACCCCACAAACTGCTCCCTGCCTTGATGACCAGTCTGTCTCTCTCTTCCTTTGCAGGGGTTTCTCCTCTGTGGTGGCTCTTGGGGCCAGCATCATCTGTAACAAGATCCCAGGACTAGCTCCCAGACAGAGGGCAATCTGTCAGAGCCGACCTGACGCTATCATCGTGATCGGAGAAGGGTCTCAAATGGGAATCAATGAGTGTCAGTTTCAGTTCCGAAATGGTCGTTGGAACTGCTCAGCCCTGGGAGAGCGGACAGTCTTTGGGAAAGAGCTGAAAGTGGGTATGTTACCTCTTCCTTATTTACTGCAGAACTAGAAAGAATCTCAGGGCCACCAAACAGTGGCAGGTAGTCCTTTGAGCCTTATTCATTTGTGGACTGCTGATTACCTTGTAAGCTCCCTTTATCTTATCCATTCCGTCTGCTTCCTTCATGCCCTGTAGAAATGAAACTTTGAAAATTTATTCATCATTTGTTTCAGTCTTGTGTGTGACTCTTCATGATCCCATTTGGGGTTTTCTTGGCAAAGATACTGGTTTGCCATTTCCTTCTCTGGCTCATTTTACAGATGAGGAAACGGAGGCAAACAAGGTTAAGTGACTTGCCTGGGGTCACACAGCTAGTAAGTATCTGAGGCCAGATTTGAACTCAGAGAGATGAGTCTTCCTGACTCCAGGCCCAGAACTCTGTCTACTTTGTCACCAAGATACCCTTATTTTTGAAAATACTACCCTTCTTTAAAGGGTCCTAGATTCACCTGTCTCCCACCCTTTAATGGAGAGAACTCCATCTCTCTCTCTCTCTCTCTCTCTCTCTCTCTCTCTCTCTCTCTCTCTTTCTCTCTCTCTCTCTCTTTCTCTCTCTCTTTCTCTCTTTCTCTTTCACACACACACACACACACCCACCCACCCACACACCACATACACACACACACACACACACACACACACACACACACACTGTTCAGATACTTGTTTCTTCGGAAGTCAATGAAAAGTAGGGGATAAAGTAATACACAGTTGATGCCAATATTTATCCAAATGCCAGACTGAGAGAAGTAACCAGTCCATGTGGATTTAATGTGGCCTCTTCTCTTTGGCTGAGCTAAGGGAGGCAGAGAGTTGTACTAGGTTGTTGTATGATTTTGATCCCAACCCCCTGTCAAGGAGGTAGTTTTCTTTCTTTTTGCCCTCGTAATCCAGATGGACTGCTTATGATAATCACGTACCACAGAAACACAGTTTCTCAAATAACCACTCAAATACCAGTACTTTACTTGGGATATCACCTAATACTTCCAAAATTTCTTTCACCCCTCTTATCTTACTGGATCCTCACAACCACCTTAGACAGGGCAGGGATTATTATTCATCTTACAGATGGGGAAACTGAGGTTCTGAGAAGTTAAGGAACCTGTGGCCAAGGTCAGACAGTTAGTAGCAATTCTGGGACTGGAATTAAAGGTTCCTTTTACTCTAGTGCTCTCCCACCTGACACTTTAGAGTCCCTTGTTGCATTTTTTCTATTTCTATCTTTTTTTTGTGGAAGTCGATGGACTGTTTGGAGGAGTTGTTGTTTGTTCTTATATCAGAGGCCATGATTTCTGGAGCAGAAATACTCTCAGGCCAAAGGGGAAAACCATCAGAGTTGAGAGTAATATTAGAAATATGGCATGCAAGTGATTATCGTCAATGGTGATAATCACCTTGGTGACTGTACTGTCTTGGTCTACTACTTGGTAACTTCTTGTCTCTATGGCCCCAGATAGAAAACCTTTTCTTAGGGCCACTTCCTGGAGGGAACACAAACATGAGACACATGGCCCCTTGGGCATCAAATAGAGCCGCCCCCTTAGAAAGTTGTGGGTAGTTTACACATGAAGAAAGGAAGGGCACTCACTGTGATCACATTGCCTTTCTATGCTAGAGAGGATTCCTAACTCTTAGTAGTGGTGATATTGCAACATATCTCACTTGGCTACAACAGAATGACACTGGCAATCTGCATTTCGCCCGTGGTCTTCTGCCCCTGACATCCTTAATTAAATATCTTGCAGTTAATCACTTCTCTGGCTTGAGATGGATTCTAGGTTTCATTCCTTGGAATCAGTCCTTGCTGGTTGCTTCCACTTTGACCTTCTCTTTAGTGGAGTCAGAGAGCCTCGGGTGCCTGCCCCTTGGTGTTTGGAGGAGGATGAAGAGGGGTGGTTCTTGCTCCATCAGAGGTCTTCTTGGATAAGGAGTGAGATTAAGAGGTAAGAAGTAGAGGGTGTGACCTTTGCGAAATGGAAGCCTGTTGGAGGTAAAGTGGCTCAGTAGAAAGTCATACAGAAATAGGTGAAAAGAAACAGCAAAGAAGGTGTTAAGAAGCAGATGCAGAGGGCAGGAGAATGGTCTGTGGAGGCATGCAGAGCAGGCTTAGGGAATATAGGAATCTCCTAGAAGGAACTTCAGGGATCAGGCAGCTCAACCCCTGCCTGAAATATAAATCCTGACTTTTTGACATTCCCAAGGTCAATCAGCCACTTTCTTGAACACTGTAAGGGACAGAAAGCTCATTACCTCCAGAAGTGGGGCATTCCATTATTGAACAGAACTTCTATCCTACTGTAAATTGAGCACATTGGTGCAGTTCTGTCCTCTGAGGTTACACAGACTGGTCTAATTCCTCTTCAAAGGGCAGGTGGATTTTAAAGATGTTTCCTCTAGGACTTTTCCAGGTTAAGCACCCCTGGTTCCTCCAGTTGTTCATGTGACGTGATTTCAGTTCCTTTAGTCATCTTGGTTGCCCTCAGTTGGCTGAGAATGGGTAACTTGTAGCCATCACTGCTGGCTTTCTCTCAGGCACAAGTATTTCTCTTATACTTTGCTCTCTGTTTTCTCTGCTTCCTTTCTGAATTTTCCCCTTCTTTTTATCCTTCTTCTTTATCCTTCTTCTTTACCTATGCCTTAGGATGGCTAATAGTAGAGTCAATGTGGTGTTGCAGGTAGAATGCTGGACCTGGAGTCAGGAAGATCTGGGTTCAAATTCTACCTTTTACATTTACTAGTTATATAATGCTCAGCAAATCATTTAACCTTTCTAGGCCTCAGTTTCCTCATCTGTAAAATGAAAAAGTTGGATTAGCGGTCTGTTTATAAGGTCTTTTCTAGCTCTAAATCTATGAACCTATGAGTGTGTGGTTCCTGATACAGTGTGAGCTCTTTGAGGGCAGGGATTGTTTCATTTTTTTTTCAGTCTTTGTGTCTTAGGCACTTCACCTACTGTGTCTGGCACATAGAAGTCACTTAATAAATGATTGTTGATTGACTGTTTGATATCTTGTGTAGCTCTAGAGGCTATGACATGTTATCCTATAATGAGAGAATCAACCTTGAGCAGAAAGAAAACTTAAGAAAGGACTTAACCTTGGAAATAGGATCAGAGGATCACAGATTTTTGAGCTGGAAGGGACTTTAGAGGTTGTTGAGTCCAATCTCCTCCTTTTACAGAAAAGGAAACTAAGGCCCAGAGTGTATAAGGACTTAACATGATATTATGTTTTGAGGCAGAATTTGAACCTCTTGACTAAATCCAGCACCCTTTTCACTATATTACAGTACCTCTCAGGGGGAAAAAATTATGCAAAGACAATTCCATGACTCAGTTTACTGTTTCCAAGTTAGTGAGATTCTGGAAAGGTAGGTTCCTCCCGTGGTGATGAAGAATGGGACTGAAGAACGAGAAGAGAAGGGGAAGAAGAGCTATTTTCCTTCTGCCGTGTAGTCTGTAACTCAAGGTGAGACACAAAATCCCTTGAGGAGATATCTCAGTGAGAGGTGAAGCCTGGACTGGGCAAAGGAAGCAGTCTGAGACTTGGAGACTAATACAAGGTAGTCAATCCAAGGAACTCTCCCCATAGAGGGAAAAGGTCAGTGAGTGGCCTATGCTAGGGCTAGGCGAGGGGGTGAAGCAATTACTGGACAGGGAACCAAAGCTAAGGGTGAAGCAGCCTTTGAAAGAGATGCTAAGGAAGCTGTCAAGGAGGCCAGAAGAATTCTTGGAGAAAATAAGTCAGTATATTTTATGAAAAGCTAACAACTGCTAGCTATGTCAATAGTGGTACTAGGAGCCAGCCTGAGTTTACTAAGAATAAGCCATGCCTAAATTAATTCACGTATTGTAATTTGGCCTCTGGCTCTAGCACTGAAGAGGTAGTGTGGTATAGTAGAAAGAGTACTGTTGAAGGATCTGCCTTCAAATACTAGCTTTGATCATTTTCATCAGAGTCATCTTCACCAAATAACTTAACCTCTCTAGATCTCAGTTTCTTCACCTGTAAAAATGAGGTGAGTGTATTAGTGGGCCTCTGAGGTCCCTTCTAGCTCGAAATCTATGGTTCTATCATCCTAAGACCACTTCTTTTGAAACAGTTCTCTTCATGCCACTGTCTAGCTATGCACCCTTGGGCAAGTTGCTTAACCACTCTTGGCCTTAGTCTTCTTATCTTTAAAATGTGGATAATAATAGTACTTTCCTCACAGAATTGTGTGAAGGGGGATTTAAAACTCTTTGCAAACCTCAAAGTGATACATAAAAATGAGCTGTTAATAATTGCTAAATCTTATTTGGCCTTTTCTCATCTGTCTTGACCTGTTTGCAGGTTGGGCACTTTTGATAACTCCTCCCTCATAGATACTCTTTTCTCTTCTGGCTTTCTTGACACTGTTCTCTCCCAATATTCTCCCTGTCTGCCCATTTGGTCTCCTTTGTTAGATCATCATGTATGACCTGCTCCCAATGAAACATGTGACCTGAGATTCTGTCCTGGATTCTGTCCTGGGCTCACCTAAGGTTCAGCTTAGATGTCCTCCACTCCAAGACACATTTTATCATCTTCCTACTTGTTAATAATTGCCCCTTCTTCAGATGTTATGTATTTATTGATTTACAAATCATATCCCCCCCAGGGGAATATAAGCATCTTGAGGTTAGGGGCTGTTTCTTAGTTCCCAGCATCTAGGATTGCACCTTGGGATTAGTATATGTTTAACAAATGCCCATTAGATTGAATTGACTTTGTTGGTAGGTTTACTAGATTGGTAGATCAGGGCAATGCTCTAGATGTAGTTACCCTGAGATTTCAGCAAAGCATTTGGTAGAATCTCTCAGTATGTTCCTGTGGACCAGATGGAAAGATGTCAGCTGCCTGAAAGGAGCCAGGTAACATGGTGGATTGGAGTCAGGAAAACCTGAGCAAAATACATTTCCATTTTAGCCATATTGCCAAAAAAAAGGTGAGAAAATTATACCTCATTTTGTACTCAGGCTTCAACAATTCTCTCTATGGAGGTGATTAGCATTTTTTTCATCATGAGTCCTTTAGAATTATCTTGGATCATTGTATCCAAGTCTCTCACAATTGCTCATTGTTACAATGTTGCTTACTGTACACAATGATCTTCTGGTTCTTCTCATTTCACTTTGCATCAATTCATCTGAGTCTTACCACGGTTTTTTTTTTCTGAAACCATCCCCTCATCATTTTTTTATAGCACAATAGTACTCCATCATAATGATATACCACAACTTGTTCAGCCATTCCCCAATTGATAAGCATCCCCTCAATTTTCAATTCTTTGTTACCACAAAGAGTTGCTACAAATATTTTTGTGCATATAGGGCTTTTTCTTTTTTCTTTGATCTCTTTGGGGTACAGACCTATTAGTGGTATTGCTGAGTGAAAAGGGTATGCACAATTTTATAGTCCTTTGGGTATAGTTCCAAATTATCCTTCAGAATGGTTGGACCAGTTCACAACTCCCCCAACAGTGCATTAGCATACCTATTTTCTCTCATCCCCTCCAGCATTTGTCATTTCTGATAGGTGTGAGGTGGCACCTCAGAGCTGTTTTGATTTGCATTTCTCTATCAATAGTGATTTAGAGCATTTTTTCATAAGACTATAGATAGCTTTGATTTCTTCTTCTGAAATCTGCCTGTTCATATCCTTTGACTATTTATTAATTTGGGAATGCCTCTTATTTTTATAAAATTGAATCCGTGCTTTTTCAACACTCCCATCCTGCCTTCTCTCCCCTCTTCCCAGAAGAAATGTTCCTCAGATATGAAGATAACATAAGCCAGGAAAGAGTGCTTATATGTGGAACTACCAGAGTTAGGACTCAAACAAGTCTTGAGAACACCTGGAACAAGAGGTTAAACCTCAATAATTTGGTCTCAAACTATGATTTCATCAGTATGAGGAACTCCCAGTAGGGAAGCTCCTTCACTGATACAGATTAGCCACTGTTTTATAACAGTCTCCATAGAAGCCTGGGGCCCCTTGTCCATAGTCATACAGATTGTGACTCAGATTGGAACCCTAGTCCTAAGGCAGGACTGGAACCTGGGTCTTCCTGACTCTAATTCTAGCCCTCCGTCTCCAGTGCCACACTGCTTTTCACCAATGAGTCAAAATCAAATTAGGATGACTATTCTGCATGTAAGTTAAACAAATCAACCGCAAAAGTATAGGATGTATGAGCCTTGGCTTTGCAGCAGTTCATATGAAAAAAGACAACAGGTTTTAATTGTCTGAAAGCTCAGTATGAGTCAACAGTGTGATGTGGCTGCCAACAGAGCTAATGCAATCTGAAGTCATCCTGAGAGATGTGTGGCGTCCAGAAGAAGGTCAGACCACATCTGGAGTATTTTGGGTGCCCTATTTTAAGAGGGGTATTTATAAGCTGGACATCTTCCACAGGTGTAAAGCAGGGTGGTGGGAGGTTGAGAAAGCAGACCATCTGAGGAAGAGGCAGAGAAGCCCACGATGGAGGCTTTGCCTGGCAAAGTGAAGTCTTAAATGGGGCTGGGGGCGTGGCAGGATTAGGATTGAGTTCTCAGACATCAGTAGGGCCTGTGGAAGAGAGTTTCAATTTCTTTCATGTGGCTTCAAAGGACATACCTAGTAGCAATGGGGGGGGGGAGGGGAAGTTAGTAGGAGACAAATTTTGGCTTACTTTCTAACAAAATGGGGGAAGGAAGAAATTGTGATACTGTGGGAAAAACACTGAATTTGCAATCGGGGGACTGGGTTTCTTTCCTCAGCTATATTTGGAGTCAGAGCATGTTTACCACCCGTGTGACCTTGGACATGTTCCTTAACCTCTCTGAGACTCACTGTCCTCTTCTGTAAAACGAGGCAGTTGGGCTACATGGCCTTTCAACTCTAGTGTTTTTTTTTTCTCCCAACTTTCAACTCTATATCTAGGTTCCTGTGCTCAAGAAGAGCTTTCCAATAAGGGAATGGGCTGCTTTGGGAAGAAGAAAGGAGGAGTTTGCTTGGGCAATTCAGGCAAGAGAAATAGATGATTACCTTGTCAGGGCTAATTAGGAAGGATTTCTAAGCTGTGTAGAGGATTGGGAGATGGATAGAGCACTGGATTGATAGATTCTGTATACTACTCAGACACTGACTAGCTGGGTGACCCTAAGCAAGTCATATAACCTCCGTTTGCCTTAGTTTCCTCATCTGTAAAATGAGGTCCCTTGCAGTTCCAAATTTATGATCTTATATGACCTCTGAGGTCCATTCTGACTCTGATTCTGTGTTCTGTGATTTCATGGTAAACTTTAAGTAAAGAGAATTCAGAAGGGCCAGTAATAGCTAGCCTTTATATAGTGCTTTAAGGTTTGCAAAGCACTTTGCGTATGCTACCTCGCTTGACCCTATAAGACTTTATCTCCATTTGATAGATGAGAAAACTGAGGCTGAGAGACATTAAGTGACTTACCCAGAGGCACACAGCTACTAAGTGTCTGAGTCAGGATTTGAACTCTGGTCTTCCTAACTCTAACTCCAATACTTTATCCACTGTCTTACCTAGCTGCCAATGAAATGCCAGAGATGGCAAAAGACCCAGAACCAGATCTAAATGGAAAGGAATCCCTGGAAAGAATAGTATTTATGGGATGTACATTCCTGCATTCATGGGAGTTAGCCTCCCAAGGAGGTAGGAGGCAGGCCAGGTGGGAGGAGGGCCGTAGGAGTTTTAGAAGGTCAGTGCTGGTCACCCAAGGCTTGAAGGAGTTTGTTTCCTATGTTTTGCATTTTGGACTAGTGGTCCCTCCCCCAAGCTGTAATCTATAGGGCCCTTTGAAGAAGCAGAGAAAATCCCGGGTAGGTGAGATGTCAGGGGGAAGGTTGGGCTACAATGGACATGCATTGTCTAAATTCAGGACCCTTCAGACAGGACCTCAGCCTTTGAGATCTCCCCCAGTAACAGCCTCCCTGAGGTCTGGGAAACCAAGCTCTTACTCTCTGTAATCCTGGTCAGCTTGTGTTTTCTCTCTCATCCTAACCCCCCTAAGGCTTGGAACAGAGAGCAAAAGCAGCTCAGAATCCCTCCCAAGATGTGGTTAAGCTGCTGTTTTTCCCTGTTCTGTGATCAGTGATTCCTTATTTACTGTAAATTAAAAATAAATTTGCCTAAGTAATCCTCCAAGTATACCCAGCAGCTTAAAAAGAAAAGCTGTCAAATTGGCTTGACCTTGAACTTGGGGCTTCCCAGGGCTTCTGAGGTCTTTGCAGTGAAGGGCTTCCTTGGGCGCCATTCAAATTGGAGACTTAGGGAAAAAAAATGGAATCAGTCACTCAATCAACAGATATTCAGTGAGTGTCTCTTATGGTCAAGACTCTGCTAGGATATATTATGGGATATGAAGAATTATGAGATGAGGTCCTGCCCTAGATTAGCTCCCACTCTCGCTAGGAGGATACAGTATATGGGCAAGGCTGTATACAGGAGTGTTATGGTAGATAGTAGGTCCTGTGAAGGGCAGGCAAGGCTTTAAAGGATGTGTGGAAGTGATCTTACTGGTAGATGAATTCTGACCTCATAGCACTTTGTTTGGTAACCCTTTAATGCACTTGTCTTGTATTATAATGTATTATGTATCTATGTTTGTGCCTTACTCTCTACTAGATTGTAAGTTCCTTGAGGGCAGATGATCTAGACTTTGTGGTTCCTACAGTTCATAGTTCAGTGCAATAGGTGCCTAATACTTATTTTTTGTTTTTGTTTTTAAGAAATGGCATGATCAGAAGGAGGTGGGAAGACACCGGGCATGTTCAGGTCATAGTAAGGTCAGTTTGCCTGGAGGGTGGCTTCTTGTAGGGTAGTGGGAAAAGAAGCTGGAAATGACAGAGAGTTAGATCAGACCATGGAAATCCTTGAATGCTATCCTAAGGACCTAGAACCTTACCTTATAGAGCGTGTGGAAACCCTGTAGGCTTTGAAGCAAGGGAATGATCTAAGGGATAGAGGCATTTCAGGAAGATTATTGTCTCTGGCAACAAGGGAAGGGAAGGAATGAAGGCCAGATAAACTGGAGATAAGAGGCCCAGAGTCAGGAGGGAGGCTTTGTGATTGTCCACATAGGAGGTGATAAGGGCCTGAACCAGTGTGGTAAGAGTTTCTTGGTGAACCTACAGAGGAGAATGTTATGATGCGTCATGATCAAAGAGGGCTCTCTCTTGACATGATAGTGACTCCCTTCCTCTTGGCAGGGGATTAGTTTCTGGAGACCCGGGTCTGGAGGGTTGGGGGAGGGTTGTCAGTTGGGCAGGTGGCAAGATTCTGGAACACAGCAGGCCCTGCTTTGCTGGTAGATACTGGATGGGATGATGTCAGTTAGATGGCACAGGACATACTGCCCATCTTCTCACAGCCATAGGAAAGGAATAGGATAGACTGGAACTGAGCAGGGACTTTCAGTGAGCTTTCCCTAGTAATGAAGATTAAAAAGAAAAAATTCAGCAAAATCGATGGACACGTTGGCCACACCCATAGTCCCCACCTCTCCAAAAGGAAAGGAGGGAGGTACATTGTTTTCTGCTCTTCTCTGGGGCCATGTTTGTTCATTGAGTGAGTTTCTTTTGCCAATCCAATTTAAGTTCAACCCAACAGACGTTTATTTAATGCCTACTATGTGTAAGGTATTGTGCCAGTTTGGGGATACAAAACCAAAAACATAGAGGCTCTACCCGCCAGGAACTTAAACTGTTGGCTGATTTTATTCACTCCATGTTTCTGATTTTCCCAAATTCTGGGGTTCTCAACCTATTTGGAACCAGCAACCTTGTAATTCTAAGTACTGGCTACAGTAATGTTGGTGATGATGTCCTGCCCATGATTAGGAGGACGTGAAATTGGAGTTTTTTTCCACTAGTGGGATCTGTTGTTCTAAGTCACAATAATCACGACAGCCCAGGTTCCTCTAGCACTTTGACATTTACAAAATACTTTCCTTATAACAACCCTATGAGGAATTTGATACAGATATTTTTATCCTCATTTTACAAATGGGGAAACTGAGCCAGAGAGAGGTTAAGTGACTTTTCCAGGATCACATGAATAGATAGACAAAGCAGTGATTAAATGCTTATTGTGTGCCAGGTACTGTGGCAAATACTAATAGCAGGTATTCCAAGTGTGTGCCCTCAACGAACTTCCATTCTAATAAGGGAAGCCATCACATAAAGGCGAGCAGCGAAGGGGTTCTTTTACGTGCATAGTGGCTTGGCTGGGGATGTCCAGGAAGTGCTGCAGCGGTCTGAAATGGAGCAAGATAAGGGCCAAAGCAGGTCTATCAAAGCCGAGGGTGGCTCCCTGTTGGCAGAATCCATTTTCCTGTGAGAAGGGAGTGGATGTGATGGCCCAAATGGAGTTGAGTGAAAATAGCCTGTCTGGAGATGTCCAGGATGTGGACAACTACTCAGTGTCAGAGCCCAGATTTGAACTCAAGTCTTCTGACTCTAAGATCAGTGGTATCCAGTGGAATATCTTTCAGGGCAGGGACTTTTTCAATTTTGCTCTTGTTGCGTCATTACTTAAGAGTAGGCACTTACTTTAAATTTTGTTTGTTCAACAGGATTGTTTGTTGAATTATCCACATTCTCTTACCTATTCCTTCTTATAGGACCATAGATTTTTAAGAACTGAAAGAGACTTTGGAGCCATTTGTCTAGCTCCCTCACTTCACAGATGAAAAAACTGAGGCTCATTGAATGTCAAAGCCACATGTGTAGAACTCAAGCCTTCTGTCTTCAAATTCGGTAGAGCACATTGCCTCAGAAGCCTGGCAGTGGAGGGAAAACCCAAACAAACGAAATCACAGATCCTTGAATTATTAAAGAAATACTGGAAGATTACTAGAACCAGACACTTAACATTCAGAGGACAAAGCTGATCATGTACTCCAACCCCCTTCCCAGTGGATGCCTCCAGTCTACAACATCACCAACAGATAGCCACAGAGTCTTTGCTTGTAGTAATAATAGTTGACATTTATATCGCACTTTAAGGATTAAAAAGTGCTTTACATAACTCATCTTGTCGACATGTGTTTTTGAGGTGACTTTAGGAGGGCTCGGCCAGCTCTAGTCAGGAATAGCCATAGCCAAGATATTTGACTTGGAGTCAAGAATGGAACTTTCAGACTTGGCCTCGTCTATGTTGGTGTTCTTCTTCTGGAGAACGAAGGGGAGGACAAACAAAAAAGAACTGAGAGGGCCATGGTGGTTGTTAGTTTTTATATTGCTCAGGTCATATGATTTAGAGCTAGAAAGGAGCTTAAAGGTTGTCTTGTCCAACTCTCTCATTTTACGGATGAAGAAACTGAGGCCCAAAGAGATAAGTGACACTTTTGGTTTTGCTTTCTCCAGTTCCCATTATTTTATGTGTCTTTCTAACTTTTTTCATGAACTTCATGTCTATCACATTTTATTGGTACTCTCTTTTGTTGATAAGTTTGTGATTTTGTTGGTATAGGAACTCGGTCTTCTTGATACCTAACCCTTCTCTGACCTGGTTGATAGTCTTCAAGACTTGCTATGGTCTAAAATTTTATCATCCTACAGCCAACTCATTGCTCAAATTGATATACCATCATTTATTCATCCAGCCACTAATGGTAGGGCATATTTAGTTTATTTTCCATTTCTTTGGGATTGTAAACAATATCACTATCTTTAAGCATATGCTGTCATCCCCCCCTTCCATTTATGATGTCTCTTCAGGTACATAACTAATAATAGAATCATAGGGTCAAAGAGACTATTTTTTTCCCTATCTCTTTGTGTATGGCAGATTGCTCTTCCAAAAAGTTTTGAGCAATATCCAGTATATGAGTGGTTCTTCTGCCATGTCCACTTTTGGATCTGGCTGTGTACCTATAAAGTTCTGTTGCCTTTGATAGCTTTATTTTGATCAGGATATAGTCAAACATCCACATTTTGTTTCCTCTTCTGCTAAGCGCTGTATGTATCACCTTAGATATATCTTTTCCCATCTCTTTGTATTGTTTATGTTTGTCATTTTTATGGGGCTATTTCCACTATATTCATAGACCATGGAGCCATTACTTCCTACTATAATATACCATTCAGTTATTGTCATTGCATATGTGGGTTGTTGCCAGTTTTTTTCCCTGTTCTAAAGAAGGCAGTTAAGAATATTTTTGCATGGATAGGCCCTTCTCGCCTCCCTTTTAATGATAGCTTTGGGATATAATCTTCTGCAGGTACATAGCTGAAAACAGCCAAAAAGATTGACTAACTTGATAAGGTAGCAGGTTGGCTCCAGCACATATCGTCCCCGACTTGGGACAAGAGATAGATTTCTTTCCAAGTTAGTCGACGTTTGTCATAGGCTATCACATCAAGGGGGTGACCAATGACAAGTCATAAGGATGAGTCACACATTCCTAGAGAGACTTGGCAAAGTTGGTTCTGCCTCTGAGATCTCTTCCTCTCCTTGGCAGGGTCCTTTCAGCCTCTGATTAGAATGTTAAATAATCAATGGGTTCATGAAATTGAATTAAACTCACAGAAATAGAGTTGGGAAATGGTTCGAGGTGACAGAGGTTGGGAGGGTTTATAGATTTGCTTTCTTACAGCAAATGTGTTAAGCTATTTAAAGCATTTAGAATCGGAAAAAAATGCCTTTCTCACGAAACTGAGATTAGAGGGATAAACAGCTTGGACCTGTGAAGAGAAGTGTCTCTTTGGGATCATGAATCTAGGGGGTATCTAAGTGAATATGAGCATGTCAGATTTTTGAGGAAGGTATTTTAGGGATTATCTGTGAGGGATCTGTGGAGGGGCTATTTATAGTTATTTATAGGAAGTATCTGTGAGGGGGCATTTATAGATTAGTTTGTACAGGGACTAGGAAGGTGTGTTAGTGGGCATGACAAATGTAAGCTTCTTGAAGGCAGGACCTATTTAATTTTTCTCTTTGTATCCCTGGTGCTTAGCACGGTACCTGATTCATATTAGACATTTAATGAATGCTTGGTGATTGGTTGACACCTATGTGTATGTAGAGACATCTCAGAGATAATATATGAGATGTGCATATATATGGTAGTATTTCTATTGGAGTACCACAAGAAGGGATGTTTTGGGAGAGATATGAGAGGGTATGTCTGAGGGATTTGTCTAAGGGGTATGTCTTTGGGAATGTGTGTTTATGTGAAGGTGTACCTAAGAGGTAGTCTGTGGAGGGTGTGTATATAGAGATGTGTGTGGAAGGATATTCTTGTGGTTGGATCTGAGTGATTATAATCTTTCTGTGAGAGTGTGTATTGATGGAGATGTCAGTGGTGGTGAGGGTAGTTGGGGTTATGGGTGTGTTTGTAATGGGACATATCTGTGGTGCTCTGAGTCTATGGATTTGTTTGAGGTACTCTATCTATGGGGAATTTTTCTGACAGGTTTTTTTTTTTTCTGACTGTCTGGGGAGTGTGTCTGTGGGGTTGTGTGATGCTTCTCTTATTATATCTACTCATTAAACAAGTTTCCCAATCTTCAAAATGGGGATGAGGAAACTGGACCAGATGATCTTTGAAGTTTCTTTCAGTTCTCACATTTTGTGAATCTTTGATTCGAAGAACACCTCTCATATTAATACTCGAGATTTATGGCCACAAAGGAAGAATAGAATGGAACATTGCACAGTTCTTCAGTGAATATGACAGACTACACGCTTGATGGGAGCCCCTTAAATTATGATTATTTTTTCCTTCAGAGCAATCTTTCGGTCTGAATTACTCGGATAAGTTGCCTTGGCACTCTGTTTCTGTCATCCTGTGATGATACAGATGAGATGTTCCCACAGAGGTCAGCCTCGGTATTTACACCCCAGTGGCCTTGTCCCGGAGCGGTGATCCAGCCATGCCAGTTTTCACCCTCACTGAGACAAGCTGGTTTGGGGGATCTGCCCATTTCTTGGACATAGAGTCAGGAAGACCCAGGTTCCAATCCCACCTCAGACACTTGTTAGCTGTGACCGTAGACAAGTCATTATTCTGCTCTCTGAGTCTCAGTTGCCTCATTTGTCAAATGAGCTGGTTGGACTCAAGAGCCTCTAACATCCCTTCCGGTTCTAAATCTATGGTCCTATGATTGCCTTCCCTCCATGATTAGATGGACATAGCACCATGAACTTTGGCCATGTGAGCTAATTTGGGAAAGGTATTCTTGTTTTTTTTTTTTTTTTGTTTGTTTTAAGGATGCCATGTAGAACTGTGTTATTGCTCTAGAGGGTAGAGCAAGGAATAATGGGCAGAGATTCCAGGGAGGAAGACCAACTCAATAACTTTCTAGTGTTGAAAACTGTCTAATGGGCAGGCTTTTGAGATAGTGAGTTCCCTATTGTTGAAAGTGAGACTATGAAGGATACTGTTAAGGAGACTCTTGGATTAGAGAGGAGCTTAGAAAAGATGGCTTCTGGGGCAACAAGGTGGGTAGAGCACCAGTCCTGGAGTCAGTAGGACCTGAGTTCAAATCTGGCCTCAGACACTTGACACTTACTAGCTGTGTGACCCTGGGCGAGTCACTTAACCCCATTGCCTACCCACAACAAACAAAAAAAAGATTGCTTCTAATATCCCTTTCAAATCTCAGGTTCTGGGAACCATTTGAAGATGGTCTACTCTTCCATTTAAGTCTTCTTTTCTGTAAATTAAACATACCTTGTTCTTCCAACCTTTCCTCATATGACTTGGTTTCCAGACGCATCATCATCTGGCCCTCAGTGGTCTCTAGTTTGTTAGTGGCTCTCTTATGATAGGGTGCCACAAATGAAGGCATGACTCCAGATGTGATTTCACTAGTACAGGATACAGAGACACTATTACTTCCTCTGTTCTGGCATGGACACCATACTTCTATTAAGAGGAACTGATAGACTAGCTTTGTTTTTTTTTTTTTAATCTGAAGCATCCTTTTAAGTCATATTAAGCTTGGAATCCTCTAAAATCCTGACTTTTTCCCCACATGAATTGTTATCAATATGGTAAATCTCATCTTGGATGGTATAAATGGAATTCATGACTTGGATAGGAGCAAGAGGCAGCATGGTATGGTGGAAAGACCCTGATCTTTAGAGTTTGAGGCCTTGGGTTCAAATCCTCACTCTCTACTTAACCTCAGGTTAAGTGACCTGAGGCAAGTCAACTCTCTGAGCTTCTGTTTTCTTATGTGCCAAATGAAGGGTTTGGATTCACTGGATTCACTGATGTCTACCATTCCCTTCTAGTGTCTGTAACCTGTGGGGTCTGTTGTCTCTGCCTTGTTAGAAGTAGAAAGAAATCTAAAACTCATCTAATCTCTCCCTCTCTTTCTTAGGATGAAACTAAGACCCAGAAAATAGAAGTCACTTGTCCAAGGTCCCACAGTGACTTAGTAAAAGAGATAAGAGACCCCCAGTGGGGTGAACTTTCCACCCCACCAGTAGCTTTGGATGACTACTTTCCATTCGTCTTTGGTTATGTGTCTCTCCTTCCATTTTTTGTCCACATGCATAGAGTTTCTACATTCATATAAATGCTTAATCCATACTGCCTAGCCATTGGTGCTCTAGACCTCAGTGCTCCTTTATCAATAGCCAGGTGCCCTTCCTGAGCTTCTACCTTTCATTTCAGCTTGATTTATAGCCATATACCTAGGCAGGAAAAGCCAGATCCCAGGAAATAGACCAGGAATTAGTTTGTCTTCATTGGGCCATTTACAGTGAGAATCATGACCTCAGAGGAGCCTTGAACGAAAGCTCACCATCCCACAAGACTGGCAAGATGGACTGTGTTTTCCCTCTGTATATTTTCCTAATCATCATATATTTCAGCTCATGTCACTGCAGATAACTCCCTTTCTGACCCACTGCCTTTAAATAGCCCAAAAAAAATACAATGCACTTTGTGGTTTCCAGTAAGATACTGTAAATACACCCTGATAATATTCCGGTGCAGACCATTTATAGCAAGCCTACAGGGTGGTGGAATGGAATCTATTAGGCAGGTTTGGATACAACTTTATTTCCTCTGTCACAGCAAGCTGTCCTGGATTATTATCTTGCTGAAATGCAAAGTGGGAGCTTAACCATCCTCCCTGTTTTCGTTCAAATGAACTAGAAGTGACAGGCTCTGGCCTCCACTAACAGGGAGAAAAGCCTGTTTTGAGAATTCACAAGCTGTCAACACAGGTGTTCAATATTCAGAGTCAGTTTTAAAACAAAATAACTTTGAAGTCTTTTCCCCCCATGGCAAGACCTCATCTTCAAGCTGGTGTTTTCACTCTGAATGATGACTGGGCCTGTCAGCATCCTGGTGCTCTAGAGACAGGAACCTTCCTGTTTACCTCGAGGCTTGCTCTGTGGGCTTGACTGCCCCTCCAGCCTCTGGGGCATGAGCTGGTCACAGAAACCCAGAGTTTGAGAGAGAAGCTTCTGCTTTCCTGAATGTCTCTCAGGGGGTCCTGGCCAGCTCCAGGCTCGGCTAGGAGGAGGGTGTTTGGGAGGGGAAGGGCTCCCTTCTCATTTTGGAGTACCTTCCTACCTGTGTACAGCAGTCCCTAGAAGAATAACCAGAAAGGGACTTCCATTTTCCTCGGTGGGGAAACAGGCTTACTGAACCTAGAGTTAGCACTTGGACCCTGGGATCAACTCTGCTGGGCAGAGTTGCCCAGTTCTGTGCCTCAGTTCTGTAATCTATAAAACAAGGCAGGTGGGCTTGGATTATCTTTAAGGGCTCTTCCAATGCCTGGAATCCTGCTTTCTAAGGATTCTTCTAGCACTGAAATTCTGTGAAGCTCTGAAGCCCAGCAAGTGATGGTGCCCATCGTTGGAACTTGATGACATCTTTTTTTGCATCCCAATTCAAAGAATATTCATAAGACAGCCTATCCAAGTCCCTGCTTAATCATTATATAGGAGAGGGCTAATATAGACACTTAGGACATTCCAGTAGAGATAGCCTTCCTTCAGTGGGGACAAAAACCACCCAGACAGCCGCCATATGGCAGAGAGGTGAACACTTGGCACCTCACAGAGAGCAAGGGGGTCTTTTGGACATTTTTTGCTTTAGGACCCCAAATTCCTTGCTTTGCCATTACACTCAGAAATGTAAGAAGCACGGAGGCGATTTGATAGAGCAGAAAGCATGCTAAATTTGGAGTCAGAGGATGGGTGTTCAAATCTTTACTCTGCTCCTTTTAGTTCCTCTTCTATTAAACCTTAGGGAAAAAGCATGTTATAGTGGAAAGAGAATCAACTCTTTTAGAGAGCCTGTGTTCAAATCCTGCTTCAGACACGTGATACTTGTATAACCTAGGGCAAGTTACTTAACCTCTATGGACCTCAGTTTCCTCATTTGTAAAATAAGATGGTCAGACCAGATGACCTTTGAGGTCCCTACCAGCTCCAGATCTGAGATCCTCTGTCTCGCCGTCTTCTGAGGTCTCTTCTATCCCTAAATCTGTGATCTTAAGCTGGCTCGATTTGTCACTGAGATGTTTCCAAATAGGGCAGATTGGGCCACGGCAGAATCATGCATTTAAGAGGCTTGCCTTCGACACCCCACTCCCAGGATGCCCTAATGCAAGGATCTGGACCTTTCTGTGTGTTACGGTCTCTTTTGGTGGTCTGGGGAAAACATAGACCCCTTTTCAGAATAAAGCTTTTAAATGAATAAAATGAAATGTATGTGATTACAGAGGAAAACAATTATATCAAAATACTAAAAGAACAAACAAACACAAGTTCTTGGACACCAGATGAACACCCCCGGCTCTAGCAGCAGGTGCCGGGGGTCCTCAGGCTGATCCCTGGCTGTCTGGAGTATCCCACCTGAATTTCATATAGATCTGACCACTAGACCCCTTCCCCACTCTTATTCCCAGGAAATCCTCTTCCAGTAGCTATGACCTGCGAGGGGATCTGACAGGTGAATCCACCAAAAGCTGCTAATGACTAAATAGATCTTTTTGCATTTTCACAAAGCCCAATGACTTAAGTAAAAAAAAAAAATTGGTTTTCTCATGTGCAGGCCATAGGAAGGCAGTGGGAGACGTTTGGGGGGAAGGGGAGTTTCTTGGCAATCCTAAAATTCTACCATATAGGTAGACACTTACCTGCATCATTTATTTGACGCTTTAAGAATTACAATGTTTTCTTTTCTTTGTTTCTTTTTGTTTTTTCAACCACTCTGTCGGGTTAGTAATGGAAGAATTACTTTCCTCATTTAAGAGAGGAGGGCAATGAGGCTTATCTGGTGGGGTGACTTGACCAAGGTCACCCAATTAAGTGTTAGAGCTGGGATTTGAACCTAGGTCTCCTGATACCACACCTAGAGTTTTTCCCATTGCATCACCATGTTTTCTTCCTCCTCCACCCTACTCTCAATGTTATCCCCTCTCACATCCCAGGACATGTTACTGAGGTCTTTTTTTTTTTTTTTGCAATTGGGGTTAAGTGACTTGCCCAGGGTCACACAGCTACTAAGTGTCAAGTGTTTGGTCTGAGGCCGGATTTGAACTCAGGTCCTCCTGACTTCAGGACCAGTGCTCTATCCACTATGCCACCTAGCTGCCCCATGAGGTCCTCTCTTAAGGGAGAGATTTCAGCGATTTGAATATGTATAAGGTAGAGATGAAGGATAGAGCAATTAGAAAGGCTGGTGAGGAGAGGGGCTGGATTTCCACCCACCCTCCCATCACCTTTCCAATATCAGAAACATCAGACTTTTCCTCTTCTGCCCAGTGCAGTCTGAAAGAGCAGAAGAAACTGTCCAAGAATAATTCTTTCTCTGCCTGGGCTATAGTTGCTGCATTGTTGCCAAGGTCAGCGAGACCTTGGGTTTCTGGCTGTGGAATTGCCCTCTCGTATGCTTTTTTGGGTAGATGGACCACATGCCGCAGCTGAAACCGCCTTCCTGTCTCCCTTTCTCCCTGCCACACACCCAGCGCAGTGTTGACTCCCCTATCTTCCACATGAGTACTGAGCTTCTGGTCTTCATTTCCAACTTGGAGGTTTAAAGAAGCATCACCTAGAGAGAAGGTTTTACGTATACTGATGGGGTGACCCTGAGCAAGTCTCTTAACCGCAGACTGCACTAGGCAACTTTGTGAGATAGTAAGTTACATAGAAGGTGCCAACCTGCACTGCTAAAAGGAGTTTTATCACAAAGAAGTTCCTGAGACTAGTCGTTCTCAAGATGTGGTCCATGGACCCCTAGTGGTCTCTGAAACCCTTTTAGGGACACATGAGGTCAAAACTGTTTTTATAACCATACTAAGATGTTTTAATTTCTAATACACTAAATGTCAATAGACACAACTCACATAAACAAAGGATTTTTGGGGCCCTCTAAAATTTTCAAGAGTGTTTAAGGGGTCCTGATACCGAAAGTTTGGGAACCACTACCCTAGACCAATGAAATCACAGATCCATTCCCTGACCCTCATCCCTACCCTATCCATAATTTAATCTCTCCCTCTATAGTCTTTACCTTAACACCCCAGGGCTTACAGATGCAGTCAGTCAGTTAACAAGCATTATTATGTGCAAGGCAATTGGCTCTCAAATAAAATGTACCCTGCTTTATGAGAACTTAGGACACCTTCCTGTGCTGTGGTCCAGAGCAGATGTTTCAAAAGTCAGAGCAATAGAGTGGCATTAACAGCCAATGAGCCATGGCTGCCTGGCGGCTTCGCCTGGCAGATTCCTTTCTCTCACGTCTTGTGCCTTCATCCCCTGCTAACGGCAGCAGCGAGGGCAATGATGATTCCGTAGCTAGAATTATTTTCTTCTTCCTGTGAATTCTAGACACTTTTCACAGAACATCTCGAGAGAATTCCCTAGTGGCTCATAGCATGCTCGCACAGTACCCACTCCATCCCTCTCCTTCCCCAAATTGCTGTTGGATATAACACTATAAAAACAGCAGCTGACATTTATAGGATACTTAAGGTTTTCATGGCCTTTTACCTACAAGGACTCTTTTGATCTTCCTAACCATGTGAGATAGGTGTTATGATCATCTTCTTTTTTATAGAGGAGGAAACTGAGACTCAGAAGAGTTCAGGTACCCAAGCTCACTCTGCTATGAAGTACTGGAGCTCTTTTTAATTTTAAGTCCAGCTAGCACTTCATTCACTAGGTCGTATCCAGAATCATAGAGATGAGGCTGGCAGAGTGGGCATGCAGCTTATGACAGTGAAAACTGAGTCCCAGTGTGAAAAAGTATACCTTTTGACATTTAAAAAAGAAGATGCTTTAATGTGTGTAATGAGTTATACTTTTAAAATGGTTTTCATACCTATTATTTAGGCAGCTGAGTGACTCAATGGATAGGACCTGGAATCAGGAAGACCTGAGTTCAAATCTGACTTCAGACACTTTTTAAACAATGTGAACCTGGGCAAGTCACTTGACTTCTGTTTGTCTCAGTTTCCCTTAACTGTAAAATAGGGATAATAGTAGCACCTCCCTCCCAGGATTGTGAGGGTCAAATGAGAAAATATTTATGAAGTGCTTAGTGTAGTGCCTGGCATATAGCAGGCACTATAAATGCTATTATTCATTTGTTCTTCATAATATCTCCTTAATGTGGATAAGTAGAGAAAGGGAATGAGTAAATCATAGAAGGCATAATGGGTTCACTAAAAACAAGTCATGCCAAGTTATGCTTATTTCTTTTTTTTCTTTTGTTGCTTATAAGATGGATAGAATACTTTAGAGTAATATCTTGATTTGATAAAACATTTAACAATGTCCTTATGATATCCTTGTGAAAGACATATAGAAAGGTGGGCTGGATAATAGCACTGTTAGGTAGATTAGAAGCAAATTGAAGAACTGTGCCCACAGATCATTGGTGAGCGAGTAGGGTGGCGCAGTAGATAAAAAGTACTGGATTTTGATTTGGAGGACAAGGATTTAAATATCAGCTCTACCACTTACTTCCTCTGTGTGACCTTGAGTAGGTCGCTTCATGACTCTGAGCCTCAGTTTCCTCATATGTAAAATAAGGCAGTTGGACTAGATGACTGTCAAGGTCCCTTGCGGCTCTAAATCTCTGGCTGGATAATTGGGGAAGGCAGTCTCTCATGGGGGCTGTAGGGCGCTGTCCATAGGTTTGATTCGTTTAATATTTTTACCAATGAATTAGATGACAGTCTAGCCACATTTGCAGATTACACAGAGCTGGGAGGGATGGTTAATGTATCACAGGATGAAGACTAAGAATGATTTTTGACAAACTGAAGGGTTGGGCTGAAATCAAGAGGAAACTTCACAGAGTTCAATGTAAAATCTTATCCCTGAGCTCAGAAAGTCAACTGTCCAAATGCAGAATTTGGGAGCTATAGCTTGACCTCAGGTTTTGTGAAAGAGACATTGGGACTTTTAAAGGGGTTTAAGTTGACTTCCATCTCAACACTGCCGTATGGATGCAAAAAAAAATCTTTAGTTTAGGCTTTATTCAGAGTCAGAAAGACCTGGATTCAAGTTCTCCCTTTCACATATACTGGCTTTGGGACCCTGGACAAGATATTGAATCTTTTCATGTCCCTGGGTAGCTTGTTAAGATGGTTAAGTTGTGGACCTGCATTGGTAGAGGGGATTTCCTCTCTGGGAGTTCCTTACACTAATGGAATCCCCAGTCAAGATCTCCACTTCCCCTCACCCCCTTCCCTGAAAAAGAAAGTGTCCAGAAAAGAGGAGGTAATGAATGGTCTCACCAGATTTGTTCTGGTCCCACATGTTGTGAAACACATTAACCAAATGAAATGTGTCCAGAGACAGGTGACCATTATGGTAAAGGCTCTGGAAACAATGCTATATATAGGAGAAGGTCATAAGCTACTTACCCTAGAGAAGAGAAAGCTCAGCAGACATAATAACTACCTGAAAATCTCTGAAAGGCAATGATGAAGATGACTCAGACACGGATTCCAGGAACTCGAACTAGAACATATGGGCAAAAGTTACAGAGTAGCTTTCTAAACAATTAAAGCTGTCCGATAATGGGACCATCTGCCTTGTAAGGCAGAGAATTCTTTGTCACTAGGAGGGTTCAAGCAGAGAGACCTGTGAAGGATGATGTAGAGAGAATCACTAAGGGACATCCCCAACAAGTGGTCTTCTGGCCTTGATTTGGTACAGAGGATGGCATCTCTGGTCCCTTCGAGATTTAAGTTCTAGGGTCCTGTGACATCTAGGACCCTTCTGGTTCTTGAGGCTATGATTCTGTGAATGAGGGGGGCTCAGTGAATAGAGTACTAGGCTTGGAATCAGGAAGACCTGTGTTCAAATCCAAACTGACACTTAGTAGCTTCATGACCGTAGGGAAGTCACTTAAACCTCTGTTTGCCTCGGTTTCCTCCTCTGTAAAATGAGGATAATAACAGCACCTACCTTGCAGGGTTGTTGCAAGGATTAAATGGAATGACAAGTGTAAAGTGCTTAGCACGGTGACTAGCACATTTTTGTTGTTTAGTCATTTTAGTCTTATCCATCTCACTCTTCGTGACTGCTTGTGGGGTTTTCTTGTCAAAGATCCTGGAGTAGTTTGCCATTTCCTTCGCCAGCTCATTTTACAGGTGAGGAAAGTGAGCCAAATAGGGTTAAGGGACTTGCCCAGAGTTATGTAGTTACTAGTTGTCTGAGGCCAGATTTGAACTCAGGAAGATGAGTCTTTCTGACTCCAGGCCTGGCACTCTTGGCTTAAACTTATCATGTAGTAAGTACTTTAAGGCTTATTCCATTCCCTCTTTGTCTCCCTCCCCTTCCCTTTTCTTCCAGATGAGGAGATGGAAACTTGGTTGAGTTTAAATGACTTTTCCAAGGTTGTACAACCAGTTTGTGATGGAATCGGAATTTGAATTTGGGTCTCTTGACTCAGCCAATAATTCAGTTCATCTCATTCTATCATGTTTCTTTTATAAACCCAGTTTTGTTATGGGAAGATTATAGATTTTTCATTCTTCTCTTGTACCCTGTCTCCTTTCCCATTTGATCACTTTATGTTCAGTCAAATGTTATTGATTCACCAACATATATGTATTAAGCACATTCTTCTTTCCCTTTTCAAATCTCCCGTTTCCAAAAAAATAGAGATGCTGTCACATTTATGTTCTCAAGCTCTCTGGGCCAGACCAGCCTCTCCTCTCCTTAATGCTTTCACCCCCTTTGTTCCCTTTGTTGTTCAAGTACCTAACCCTCGGTTGGGAAAAGATGTTTTTCTTCATTCCTTTGGAAGTTCAGCTCTTTCCTTCACCATTTTTTTTTTTAAGATTCCTTCTCCTTCCTGCTGAATAAGGTTTGCAGGGGCCAGCCCCATACCATATTTTATAATAGCACTCCACACCTTGGTAGGAATGTCAACAAATGACTCAGAGTGTCTGGATTTTCTTATCAGTTACCACTTGGGAACATCAGTTAGCAAATATTTATGGAGGGCCTACTATGTGAAAGGCACTGTTTTGATGCTCTGGAAACTGATTTCCTTATTCCCCTGACATGATAACTTTGGTCTGCCCTGATATCTCATTTTTGTCTCCTTTACCCTCAGCTCCCCTTTACCCCAGGACTTAACTATTTGTATGACATTTATTTCAATCCAATGAACATTGAGTTAGCACTTACTGTATGCAGAGTTCTGTGGTAGGTGCTGGGGGGGGGGGAATTAAATAAGATCTAGCCCCTGGCACCAAGGAGCTTATAGTCTAGGATTGGGAATGGGGGTTAGTACATGGATTTCAGGGAGTTTGTGAACATGGATGGAAAAAACATATTTTATTTTTACTAATTTCTAACTGCAATTTTTGGAGAAGGAAATGGTAAACCGCTCCAGTGTTTTTTGCCAAGAAAACCCCAAATAGGGTCATGAAGAGTTGGACGCGACTGAACAACAACTGTAATTTAGCATTCCCTTCAACTAGGAACGTAGGCAACAAACCACTGTAGATTAGGCTTTACCAGACTGCCAAAGGGGTCTCTGACAAAAAAGGCTGAGAATCTGTGGTCTAGAAGGAAGAGGATGCCACATCTATAGAAATGCCTGTTTTTGTTCTCTGACCAAACCTTTTATTTGTCTGATAAAGGGGACTCCTTCTAGCAATGCCAGATTCCTAGCAGCTCTGTGATTTCTAGTCTCAAGAGAGCTGGTTAGGACCCTGAAGGCTAAAACACCTGCCTTGGGTCATAAAGCCTGTAAGTATTAGAGTCTGAATCCGTGTCTTTTAAATATAAGGCCACTTCAGTCTACCAGCCCAGGCAGCCCTTCAGACAAATGACCATTTGGCAAATAAAGTGATACAAGGACATAAAAGAGGGAGAAATAAAGTGCTGTGGGAGGCCCAGGGAAGAAAATTGCCAGTTGGGGGTGGGATAGTGGAGAAAAGGACGATAATTGTAAATAATAATAACTAGTCTGTGTATACAGTTTTAAGGTTTGCAGAGCCTTTTACAATGGTCATCTCATTGGAGGATGACAATAATTCTCATTTCTCTAAGGTTTATAAAGCAGTTTCCTCCCAACAACCTTGTGAGGCAGGTAATATGGTATGGTGAGAAGTGAGGAAATGAGGGCTGACCGCTATCTTCTATCAACCAATCAAGTAAATAGCAGAGATGGTATTTGAGCCTAGTTAAGTCATTTTTCAATTGTGTCTGACTCTCTGTGACCTCATTTGGGATTTTCTTGGCTGAGATACTAGAGTGGTTTGACATTTCCTTCTCCAGCTCATTTTACAGTTGAGGAACTGAGGCAAACAGGGTTAAGTGACTTGCCCAGAGTCACACAGCTACTAAGTGCTGAGGCTGAGGCTGGATTTGAACTCGGGAAAATGAGACTTCCTAACTCCAGGCCCAGTGCTCTACCCACTGTACCACCTAGCTGCCTACCCGGATTTTGTGCCTTTCCACTAAAGCCAATCTGCCTTTCCAGCGTCAGGACTCCGTGCTGTTGCAGTATTAGGCTACCTGGCACACAGTAGGTGCTTAATAAATATTTTTGATTGGTTAATAGAGGAGTGGCACTTGGAGGATGGGTAGATCTCAGCATCCAGAACAGAGGATGGGGGAAGGGTATTGACTGCCCTTTGGGTTTTCTTGAATTCTTAATTGGTTCACACCAGTTAATCTTGACTTGGAAGTGATAAACAATAAATGCCATCAGAGCAGAAGCCATCTTCTATTTCTCTTGGTTTCTCCCATAGCATTTAGCATGGGTCTGAGCACAAAGGAATGTAGAGGCTCAAAAGACCATTCAGCCTGACTGTAATTAAATTGATGCTCGCTTGCTCCAAGAGTGACCACAGATCCTTGGAAAATAGATCCCCTCAATAGGGTTAATCGGGAGTATGTGAACTTTTCTCTTAAATGTTCAAAAAATTCTTTTTTTAAAAACTTTTTTAATATAATTGGTCTCCTTTGTTATTCTATGTATTTTATTTTACTCTTTTAAAAACATTATTCTGAAATAGGGTCTATAGGTTTCACCTGATTGCCAAAGGGGGATTCTTGATATACGAAAAATGTTAAGCATTTAAGCAAATGTCGAAAGACTTAGGAACACTGATCCACATCATGATCAACCACACGATTCTAGAGGATTCATTATGTAACATGCTGTCCACCTTCTGATAGAGAGGTGAGGGACTCAGAGTGCAGATTTGAGACACATTTTTGGGGACATGATCAATGTGAGAATTTGTTTGCTTGATTATACATATTTGGAGCAGGGGTTTTGTTTTTCCTGCCTTCTCAATTGGAGAGTGTGAGGGGAAGTGGGAGGTATTAAAGGTGGATTTTTGTTTGAAAAAATCAAGTAAAAAATATTTACAGATTAAAAATAAAGATTAAGAACTCTTTCTTTAAATAGGACCCACTATTCCACAGAATTTGGAGTAATATTTTGGGACCCTCTCCTAAAATTGCCATATTCCTTGAAGTTCAAGAAGGACTTTCCTAGTTAAGCCGAATCAGCAAGCATTTATTAAGCACTTACTTTATACCAGGCAATGTGCTAAATTCTAGAGATACAAAGAAAAGCAAAAACAGTCTTTGCTCTCAAGGAGCTCATCAGTCGAATAGAAAACATGCAAATGATTTTGTAGAAAAAAGATAAACAGGATAAATTGTCTTAGTATTCTCATGAACATAATTCTGATCTTGCGGATCCCCAGCAAGGTTCTTGGGGACCCCCCCCAGAGTGAGACAACTGGCTTAAAGCTACTCTAGGGGTCTCAGGTAGGAGCCTTTGCCTCCCCTCATCAGATCCTCTTGGCTCTCTGGATTTGGAATCAAATGACTTGGGCTGGATTCCACTGGTTTAGAGAATTCCTGGTGAGGAGCTTCCATTGCCATAGGGGCACCTTTTTGGTAGTGTCAAGCTTCTGAGAGGCAGCCCAGTATACCAGTATACCAGTATGCCAGTATACACAGCTTTGTGGAGTCCTGGGTTCAGGTCCTACCTCTGACATATTTTGACTGCCTCTGCGCTATTTCCTTAACCTCTCTGTGCTCCCAGGCAACTCCCTAAGATTGTTGATGACATTGTGTTCCAATAATGTCCGTGGGTGCTGCATATCAGTATCTCTGTCCCCTAGAGATTGACAATGACTTGAGGGCAGTCCCTGGCTGCCACATGTTCTCTACTTCCTACTCCCTCCTGGGTCCAGCACAATTCATAGAATCTTAGAACTAGAAGGAACATTAGAGACCGTCTAATCCAATTCCTCAGTTTTACAGATGAGGAAACTGAAGCCTGGAGGGATAAGATATCTTGCCCAAAGGCATATGGCTAACAATAGGCAAAGCTGGGACTCAGGCCTGTGTTTTCTGATTTTAAGACCGATATTCTTATAGGTCCTCCATATTGCCCTGCTCAGGACCAGGCAGCACTAAGTGCTCTGGGCCCTGGGAAGGGGCTGTCTGGGGACTGGGAAGGTTCCCCAGTCCTCCTCTGGCTCCTTACTCAGGCAGTCAGAGAGACTCAGCTCAAAAACCACTTATTAAACACTACATGCAAACAGGACAAAGAGTAATTTTTTTTTCTCTTTAGGTATAATTTATTTTTTTAGTTTTTAATTTTTTTATTTTGAATTATCAACAATCATTTCCATAAGCTTTTGAGTTTTAAATTTTTCTCCCCCTCCCTCCCTACCTCCCTCCCCAAGAGGGCATACAATCTGATATAGGCTATACATATACATTCCTATTAAACATATTTTCACCTTAGTGATGTTGTAGGTAGGAATTAGAACCAATAGGAGGAACCACCAGAAAGAGGAAACAAAATACAACAGAAGAAAAAAAATAGCAAACAGTATGCTTTGATCTGCATTCAAATTCCATAGTTCTTTCTTTGAATGTGGACAGCATTTTCCATCACGAGGCCTTTGAGATGTCTTAGATCCTTGTATTACTGGGAGGGGTTAAGTTTATCAATATTTAGCCATCGTACAACGTTTCTGTTATTGTGTACAGTGTTCTCCTGATTCTGCTCACTTCACTCAACATCAGACCATACAAGTCTTTCGAGGTTTTTCTGAAGTCAGCCTGTTCATCATTTCTTATGCACAATAGTATTCCCTTACATTCATATCCCATTCAGTCATTCATTCCCCAATTGATGGGCATCCTCTCAATTTGCAATTCTTTGCCACCGCAAAAAGAACTGCTATAAATATTTTTGTACATGCAGGTCCTTTTCCCATTTGTATGATCTCTTTGGGATACAGCCCTAGAAGTGCTATTGCTGGGTCAAAGGATATGCACATTTTATGTCCCTTTGGGCATAGTTCCAAATTGCTCTCCAAAATGGTTGGATCATTTCACAACTCCACCAGCAATGGCTTAGTGTTCCAATTTTCCCACATCTTCTCCAACATCTATCATTTTCCTGTTTTGTTATGTTGGCCAATCTGATAGGTGTGATGTGGTACCTCAGAGTTGTTTTGATTTGCATTTCTCTAATCAATAGTGATTTAGAGCATTTTTTCATATGACTATAGATGGCTTTAATTTCTTCATCTGAGAACTGCCTGTTCATATCCTTTGACCATTTATCAATTGGGGAATGGCTTGTATTCTTATAAATTTGACTTAATTCTCTATATATTTTAGAAATGAGGCCCTTATCAGAGAGACTGGTTGTAAAAATTCTTTCACAATTTTCTGCCTTCCTTCTAATCTTGTTTGCATTGGCTTTGTTTGTGCAGAAACTTTTCAATTCAATATAATCAAAGTTATCCATTTTGCTTTTCATAATGTTCTCTGTCTCCTGTTTGGTCATGAATTCTTCTGTTCTCCATAAATCTGATAGGTAAACTATTCCTTGCTCTCCCAGTTTGCTTACGGTATCACCTTTATATCTAAATCACGAACCCATTTTGACTTTATTTTGGTATTTGGTGTGAGATTTTGATCTATGCCTACTTTCTGCCATACTCTTTTCCAGTTTTCCCAGCAATTTTTGTGAAAGAGTGAGTTTTTATCCCAGAAGCTGGGGCAAAGAGTAATTTTTTAAAGGCAATCTGAGAAACAAGCTTTCCCCATCCTACAGTATGGTGTTTGTAACTGCCATCTCTGAAGATCCCACATAGCTTGTTTTCTTCTTATAGGAATCAGGGGTGGCTATTGGCCAGTGCTTGCGGATGCCACTGGGACCTGGCTGCCCAGAGGCGGTACCTCCTGGAGCAAGGGGGCACCTCTCTCCACCTTCTTGCCTCAGAGAGTCCATCTACTCACCGCTTACTTCATGCCTGGAATATCCAAGGGCCCTGTGCTTGTTTTAACAATAGGAACAATGGTGTCTTTCAGTAGCCTTCTCAGCCAGCCAGCGATGCAAGTATAGGCTGTGCATATGCAAAACTCTGAGGACTCTTTGATTATTGGAAGAACTCTTGGATTACTGGGGCAGCAAGGTGGTGCAGTAGAGTCAGGAAGATCTGAGTTTAAATCCAGCGTCAGACACTTACTAGCTGTGTGACCTTGGGCAAGTCACTTAATCCTGTTTGCCTCAGTTTCCTCATCTATAAAATGAGCTGGGGAAGGAAATAGCAAACCGTTCTAGTATCTTTGCTAAGAAAACACCAAATGGGGTCATGCAGAGTCAAGCACAACTGAACAACAAATTATTTTTATAAACAATGATTACAATTATTCTTATTATAGTGATTCAGAAAACATTTGTAGCATATCTGCTCTATGTAGAGTTCTGTGCTTTAGGACAATACAAATCAGAGTAAGACCCAGGTCCTGTCCTCAAGGAGCTTATAGTCTAGGATCAAGGAATCTGAGAGTTGGAAGGGATGTTGAAGATGCCCAGCCCAACCTGTACCTGACTGAGAATCTCCTCTACAAAATCCCCCACAAGCCCTCATTCACCCTTCATTGAAAACCCCTAATGAGGGGGGCAACCATTACCTCCCAAGGCAGCCCATGCCACTTTGGTAGATCTCTAGTCCTTAGGAAATTTTTATTTAAATCAAGCTCAAATCTGCCTTTGTGGCTTCTACCCACTGCTCCCAACTCTGCCCTTTGGGGTCAAGAAGTAGAAAAAGCCAAATCTTTACTCCATCTGAGAGTGCTTCAAATCCTGTAAGATGTTGATCATGTTCCTCTGAAACTTCATCTTTTGAAGACCAAACATCTGATCCTTGAACCAGTCCTCATATGGCATTATCTCAGGGCAGTAAATAAACTTCTCTAGATGTTTTCCCCTTGTCAATTTCCTTCCTAGAATATGGTGCTGGATGTGTAGAATATTAATGGAACTATTATTATTATTAATGATAATAATAATCACACATTCAACTGAAGACAATCCAAATATAGTCTAATCAGGAAAAAGTACAGCCTAGAGGTCATCACTTCTTGTATTCTGATCATTAGTCCTCTCTCTCTTTTTTTTTTTTTGCTGGGCAATGGGGTTAAGTGACTTGACCAGGGTTACACAGCTAGTTAGTGTTATGTGTCTGAGGCTGGATTTGAACTCAGGTTCTCCTGAATCCAGGGCCAGTGCTCTATCCACTGGGCCACCTAACTACCCCCATCAATTCTCTCTTAAGGAAGCTTAAGCTCCTGTTCATTTTTTTGGCTGCCATATTGCACTCTGGACTCATTTAGTTGACACCCCACTAAAACCTTCAGGTCACTTTCAGATGAATTTACTCGATAGTCTTGACTTCTCTTTTGCTTGTGATGTTGATTTTTTTGAACTCAAGACTTTATATGTATTCCTATTAAATGTCTTGAATTTAATGAATTCATGAATTTGGCTCAGTGTTCTAGCCAGTAAAGTTTTTTTGATTATTTAATTCTCCTTGATAACATCAACAATGGAGAGGCATTCTTTTTTCCCCCTTTCCCTTCCTTTCTAGGAGGTAGACCAGCCTGGACTTAGATAGCAATTACTTGGCCAATTGCAGAAAGATAAACATTGTACAATGTATTCAAAATCTACCCCACCCCTACCACCTTAAACCTTTTCTGCAGCTTTTGACATTGTCTGCCATCTCCTTCTCTTGGATAAATTCTCTCCTCTCTTGACTTTCATGAACATTGCTATCTACTTGTTCTCTTTTTATGTATCTGGCTATTCCCACTTTGCTGGATCAGCATCATCTCCCACCCCTATGAGTGGGTGTCCCCCAGTGCTCCATTTTGGCTTCTCTTGCCTCTCTCTCTCCTGTTGATCTCAGCTGTTACCATGGGTTTCTAGATTGTAGATTCATGGATTTAGATATGGAAGGAACCACCTGGTAAAATGCCTATTTTTCTTTTCTTTTTTTTTACAGATGAGAAAACTGAGACCTAGAGAGGTCAAATAACTTGTCTAGGGTCATGCAGATAGTAAATGGCAGAGAAAGGATTTGAATTCGGTTTCTCTGACTTAAATCCAGTACTCTTTGCACAATACCATGTTTGCTCTCACCTTGTTCAGTTGTAATCTCTAGGTAATTGACTCCAAGATCTACACATCTAATCTTAGATGCCCTTTTAAATTCTAGTCCCCAAATACTAACCATTTGCTATATGCCTTGAAGTTCTATTGGCAACTCAAACTCAGCAGGGCCAACACTGGATTATTGTATTTCCCCCTTTCCCTTAAATTCACCTCTTCTCCAAACTTCCTTATTTCTGTTGAGGACACCATAGACCTCCCAATGACCCAGGCTCACAATGTCAGTCATACTTAACTCTTCTCTTCTTCCCTTTCCATCAAGTCAGTTGCCAAATCTTGTTGAGTCTTTGATCACATGCCTCTATCCCCCTCTTTGTACTCATACTGTTATTGTTGAGATGTTTTTTTCAGTCATGTCTGATTTTCGATGACCCCATTTGGGGTTTTCTTGTCGAAGATACTAGAGTAGTTTGCTATTTCCTTCTCCAGCTCATTTTACAGATGAGGAAATTGAGGCAAACAGGGTTAAGTGACTTGCCCAGGGTCACACAGCTGGTGTCTGAGGCCAGATTTGAACTCAGGGAGATGAGTCTTCCTGACTTCAAGCCCGGTGCTGTATTCACTGCACCACCTAGCTACTCACCCATAGTTACATGTACAGTATTCTATTTTAGGCCCTCATCACTTTTCAGCTATGGACTATGGTAATAGCCTCCTAATTTATCTCCCTGCCTTAATTCTCTCCCTATTTCAGTCTTTCTTCCAAAGAGCTACCAAAACAGTTTCCCTAAGTAATAGGTCTGACTATATCATTTCCCTGCTCAAAAATCTTTAGTTTTGCTTCCATTATAAAATGTGAAGTGTCCAGTTTGGAATTTAGGATCTTTGATGCAGAGTGGTAAGGGATCCTAGTGGTCATCTCTAGATGTTCAAGGCCCTACAAAATTTGACTCTAGCCTGCCTTTCTTGCTTTGTTTCATGGTATTTCACTACATCCTCTATCTTAATCAAAGTGGCCTAAAACTGATCTCGGTTGGCCCTTTATCTGGACATTTCCACAGGCTTCCCCTCATGCCTGGTATGGACTTCCTTTTCCTCCTCCTCCTGGTCTGCCTCTCCGACACTTCAGCTCAAGTGCCATTTTCTCTAGGAAGCCTTGCCCCGTCCTCTGCCTCCCCCAGTTTGAAGTGCCCTCCCCCTCTTCACATTCCTATGGAGCATGCTTGCTACTGTCGTATTCCACTGCTAACCCTACCCCCAGAAAACTGTAAGCTACTTGAGGGCATGGTCTAGTGCCCTGAATTGGTGATGAGTAAATGTTGAGTTGAAGTCACTGTAAAGTTTTTCCATCCCCTTCATACTAGTTTTCAGTCATTCATAGTTATTATTGATAACCCTTGTGGCAATATTCATGTGTTTTGATATGTTCACAGGTTTAAAATTCACAATTTACATAAACATTCATGATTTAGAATTCTATAATGAAAATGCCTCACAATTCTATAGTGCTTTGAAGCTTATGTTACACTTTTCTCTGTGAAGTAGATAGTGCCTGTTGGTTTCCATTTTTTGTAAAATGAGAATTAAGTCAAGCAATGCACAGAGGAGTAGAAAGTCTTGTGAGATCAGAGGTCAATAATAATGACCCATGACCTTCTGGGGATTGGAGAGATCTGAGATCATTCTGTCCTATGGTGACAAAGGGGAACCTATACCAGGTTGGGGTATAGTTAGGACTCAGCCCCAAGTTAGAAACAGTGACTGAGGGAAGAATTTGGGGGGGGGGTGTGCCTTTTAGAACAGAAAGGAATTAATTATTGGTTTCTATATCCCTTAAGTTTCTTCTAAGCCATGGTAGCTTTTGGCTATGCCTCAAAGAGCTTTATAAGCCTTGTGCCCAGACCCTCCAACAGCCAGAAGGTGTGTGTGCAGGAGGCTGACTGCAGCACCTGCCAAGAGCCTTTTGGAATGCTGAGTGCCTACCTTGGGGGTGTTTGGTCTTATCATTAGAATTCTGGGACTAGGACATATCTAAGAGGTCACGTGGAGTACCCCCTTCCTCCAGGTAAGACCATCCCTAAACCATGTTACATAGATGAGAATGGACCTCGTTTCTAAAGATCTCCTGAAAAGTAGATTTCTCAGCTTCCTTTGTCTTGGCCGTCTTACATATCCTGCCTCTCCAATCATCCCCCCCTCCCCAGGAATTTCCCTCTATAATATTGCTCACTGTCAAAAAAAAAAATTCTTCCTTAAGTCTAACTTGAAGCCCTCCTGATGCAGGAAGTAATTATAGCTTATTTTCTTTGGCCAGCCCTCATGGAGAAGGAGAATAGCTGATTATTATCTGTTTTGTAATGGACTTGAATGCTAATTGCTATTTCCTAGGTTACAATCTCCGAATCAGCACACTAAGATGCATTCATACATCAAAAAGCTGTATTTAGTGCACTTTTGTTCTGGTTTTTTTCATTCCTCTTTGCTGATTTTTGATCAATGGCATGAAGAAGGTAGGATCCTTGGTGAAAGAAGGAAAGGATTGGCTGATAGACATGCATATAGTTCTATAGAAAATTCACATAGAAATTGAGAACCAATGTGGGGAACTGACCAATGAAGGGGCACATAGATAATTAGTGGCAGAGCTATTGACATCTACAGGAAACAAAGGCCAGCGCTCATGTCGTATGTACGTCTGTGTGTATCCATGAATCCAAATGATGGGTAAGTTCTTGGTTTCCACTGCCACCTGCTTAGAACATGTCCTCTTTACCACTTGTGTGTACTATTGCAACAGTCTCTTTACCTACCTTTGGGCTCTCCTTCTATTACATGCTATTGCCAGAATAATCTCTTACCCGTGGATCTAGTCAGGTCATCCTTCTGCTTAAAAATCTTCAGTGGATCCCTGAAGTTCAATAAAGTTCAGAACCCTTTGTTTGACATTCAAGGCCCTTTACAATCTGTTGCCACCTTACCTCTCTAGTCTTTTTTTTTTTAAATTATTCATCTCCGTGTATTTAATGTTTCTGCCAAACCGAATGACTTTATGCCTTCTAAATACGGCATGCTCCACATTCCTTAGCTCTGGTTGTGCTGTAGCTCTGGCATGTCCTTCTTCCCTGTGCCTGTTGGACCCATTTTCTAAAGCCTATTTCAAATCCTGGCTCCTTTAGGAAACCAAACCTGATCATTGTGTTGTTATGACCTTCCCTTTCTAGCCCGCTGATATCCTGATGACTAAATAGAGCATTTATTAAGTGCTTACTGTGTGTAAAGTGCTATGGATATGAACAGAATAGAAGACAGCCCCTGCCCCTAGAGAGCTTCCATTCTAGTGGGGGTGGGGGAGGCAAGGCACATGGAAGGCTTTATTTGAAAGATAGAATAGCTTTTAGATAGAAGGGCTCCATGGTCCTTAGGGGGCAGCTGCAAAGTGGATGACAATGCCTCTTCTTTAACATCATTTCAATGTATAAAATCATATTGATTTCTGATGATGAATCATTTAACAGTGCCAGGGATTGAGGGATCAGGACTTTCTTTTCTGGGTCTACGATAGATATGGCTATAGAACCTCCAGAAATAGTTAGCTGCCAGGCTGCATCTCCATCAGGTCTGCTTCTGGGAATGATGACCAACAGTACTGACCCGGAACCATTTCCAGAGCCTCTTGGGCTGTTTCCATCAGGATCCAAGGGGAGACTGTGGTCAAGTGGTGGTGGTTTGACTCACTTAGTACATGGTGCTTCCTGTCTCTTCCTCAGAGTGCCCTACTGCCTCACCTAGGCTGACTTGACTGCTCTGGGAATGGCGGTTGGTGGCAGTTAGTGGGGATGCCTGGCCCCTTCTCTACAGGAATTGCCTCAGCTAGGTGGTGCAGTGGATAGGGTATTAGCTTTGGAATCAGGAAGACATGAATTCAAATCTGACTTTAGATGCTTACTATTTGGGTGACCCTGAGCAAGTCATATAACCCCTGTTGACCTTAGTGTCCTTAACTGTAAAATGAGGATAGTAATATCACCTGAGGATCAGATGAGATAATATTTATAAAGCACTTAGTATGGTGCCTGGCATACAGCAGGTGCTATATAAGTGCTACTATTATTTTCCATCTCTATTCATCTATCTTAAAAATGCATATTTGTATAGGTTTATGTTGGCAAAATGGGTACATCTGTATGGGTATATGTTTATGGTTGAGTATGGGTACATGTGTGAGTATTTATATATTAATTGTGCTTAAATAGTACTTGAATGAATGAGTGAAAAAAAATCTATTAAGTTCTTAGCGTGTTCTAAGCATTGCTGAGTTCCGGGGATACAAATAAAAAAATTCTTGCCTACCTGGAGGTTACATTCTAATAGATGGAAGAAACATTTTCAACTTACATTCCATAAAGGAGAATTTTGCCTGGGGAAAGGAGTTTGGATCTGGGGAGTTAGGATGGTGAGTTAATCCATACGTAGGACACACCCTTTCCAGAAGCAATGGTAGTATCAGTTTGCTCACTGTTCCCAGAACAAGAGGCAGAAAACTGATTGAGGAAGGGATGGGACAGATTTCTGGTGGGAAGACAGATGACAAAATGACAGGGGTGTATAGCTATGAGGAGTGATCTAGGCCTGGCTAACCCCCCACCCCCACTTTCCCTGTTAAAGTCCAGGCAACACCATCCTCCCAGCTTCTCAGGCTCACAATCTAGGGGTCATCCTGGACTCCTCACTATCTCTCCCATCCATCCATATCCAAGCTGTTGCCAAGGCCTGTCGATTTCACCTTTGCACCATGTCTCCAATCTGCCCTCTTCTCCCTTCTGACACTGCCATCAGTCTGGTGCAGACCCTCGTCACCTCACACCTGGATTACTGCAATAGCTTCTGTGAGGTCTGCCTTCCTCAATTCTCTCCTCACTCCATTCAGCTGCTAAAGTGATTTTCCTGAACCGCAGGTCTGATCATGTCACAACACCCCCTCCCCCCAACCCTCTCCATAAATTCCAGTGGCTCCCTATTGCCTCCAAGGTCAAATACAAAATACTCTGTTTGGCATTCAAAGCCCTTCATAACTTAGCCCCATCCTACCTTTCCGGTCTTCTGACACTTTCCTCCCTGCCACATACTCTTCAGCCCAATGACACCAGTCTCCTGGCCACTCTATCTCTCAGCTCTGGGGCATTTTCTCTATCTCCCATACCTAGAAATCTCTCCCTCCTCATTTCCTCTTACTGACTCTGCTGGCTTCTTTTAAGTTTCAGCTAAAATCCTGTTTTCTACAGGAAGCCTTTCCCAACCCCTCTTAATTCTGACGCCCTCCATCTCTTATTCTTATTTATTCTGTGTATGGCTTGTTAGTACATATTTGTATGTTTGTTGTTTACTCTGTTAGACTACGATTCCAATTTATACTGTGTGTGGCTTGTTTGTGCATATTTGTAAGTTTGTTGTTTACCCTGTTAGACTATAGTTCTTATTTATACTGTGTATGACTTGTTTGTACATATTTGTACATTTGCTGTTTACCCTATTAGATTGTAAGCTCCTTGAGAACAAGAACTATCTTTTGCCCCTTTCTCTGTCTCCCGTGCTTAGTACAGTGCCTGGCACATAGTAGGTACTTAATAAACGTTTGACTGAGTCAGTCAACAAGCATTTATCAAAGTGCTATGTGTCAGGCACTGTGCTAATCACTGGAGAGATAGAGAAAGGCAAAAAAACAGTCCCTGCCCTTAGAGAGCTCACATTCTAGAGGAGGAGATAACCTGTAAGTAACAAGGTATGGACAAGATGTATACAACTAGGTGGCACAGTGGATAGAGCACCAGGCCTGGAGTTAGGAAGACCTGAATTCAAATCCAGCCTTAGACATTTACTAGCAGTGTGACCCTGCACAAGTCACTTCACCCTATTTACCTCAGTTTCCTCATCCATAAAATGAGCTGGAGAAGAACATGGTAAACCATTCTAGTATCTTTGCTAACAAAACCCCAAACAGGGTCATGAAGAATCAGACACAACTGAAACAACTCAACAACACCACCACCTGTGCTTAGGAAAAGGAACAGAAGGGTGATCAGAACTGAACAGCAACAACAGAGACAATCTGAAAGGGGGGGCATTTGCAGCTGAGGGAGGGGGACCTAGAAAAGGTCTCCTACAGCAGGTGGGCTTTAAGCTGAATCTTGAAGGAAGTCTCGATGGAGGAGGCAGGAGATGAAATGTTGTGTTTGAGGAGGTAAAAGTACGAAATAAGCTGGATTGTAGAGTTTGTGGAGGGGAGTAAGGTATAAGAACGCCAGAAAGATAGGAAGGGGCTGGGCTAGGAAGAGCTTCCAATGCCAAACAGAGGACTTTATATTTGGTCCTGGGGGTAATAGAGAGTCACTGGAACTCCCTGAGAGAGGAGAGGAGAGTGTCAGACCTACCCTTCAGAACAATCATTTCTGTAGCTGAGAATGGAGTGGGGAGAGACTGGAAGTCAGGAGATAGATAAGGCTATTAGAATCGTCCAGGCAAGAGGACGATGAGGGCTGGCGCTTTGTGGTTGGATGAGTAGAGAGAAGGGGGGTGGATATGAGAGAGATTGTGAAGGTAGAAATGGTAAGATTGGCAACGTTTAATATGGGAGTGAAAGAGAGGAGGGAAGGATGACATTAAGACTGTGAACCTGGGAGAATAGGAGGATGGCAGTGTCCTCAACAAGAATAGACAAGTATGGGAGAAAAGAAGTCTGGCAGATCATGGCTACATACAGTGGGGCTAGGCAAATTTGCATTCATTCAGTGATCATTTTTGATCAGTCACCAATCAAGATGACTAAACTCCTGGGCAGGCATCCCAAAGGTGAATCGATTAATTCTCCCATTGACCGAGAGCATGGTTTTGGGATGTCCAGTCCAATGGTACTGTTCTAGGTGGGGAGAAATGGGGCCATGGGAGCAGCTGGTTTAAGGTTTTAAGGTTCATAAGAACTCTTTTCCTACCATAACCTTGTCAGATAAGTGGTACCAGAATTATTAGCTGCCATGATAGGGAAACTGAGGCCCAGAGAGACTAAATGATCTGTCTATTGTTACTCAAAATATTTCAATCAATCTGGGTCTCATCAGTGTGGCTATTAGCCCCACCTATGTAGGTCATAATTTGTGTTACATGGTTAATAAGTAAAGGAGCTATCTTATATGTGAGTACATGTAGAGGTGACTGGGTGGATTTATTATATATTATATCATTTATTATTATTATAAGATTTATTGACTAAGCTCATAGATGACAGATGGATGAATGAGAGACATAATATTACCTTCTCTCTTATTTCTGTCCTGGCAAAAGTTCACAAGTGTCTTGGAAAGAAAACATATGGGAAGTAGAGTTCTAGGCCTTCTCTTCTCTAGGTAAAATTGATCATCTCTTCTTTAGTCTCAATTTAATTCAGTTGAAAAAAGAATTCTTATTAAAGACTTTAGAGGCGATGTGGTGTAGGATGGAGTGCTGGGCTCAGTGTTTTGCAGATTTAGGCTAAAATTGTGGGTCTGATGCTTATTAGTGTTGTGGTCTTGGTCAAGTCACTAATGGTTCATGTGCCTCTGGCAGCTCCTTAGGACTTATCTACTATATTAGAGACAAGTTGGGATTGACCACTGGTGAAGGAAATTCCCCCACCAGGAGTTCCCCTCACTAATGAAATCACAGGTTGGTATCTGCCCGTTAAGCCCCTCGGGGGTCTGCTGGTAAATGTTTAACAACAGACTCTCAAAAAACAATGCAAGCCTGACACATTTTTAAGCTTATTCTGCATTTTCTCCATGACTTTTTATAAGTTTAGACAATCCGCAAAACAATAAATCAAGCCTTGATTTGTAGCTTATAGATTTCTAAGGTGTAAATGGTCGTGCTACAAATTTAACACCAACTTGCCTCATGGCTCCAGTTCACCCCTCGTCCTCTACTACCATATACAGAGTCTTGTGCTGGGTGACAAGTGCCCTCCAGTGTGGAGCCTGTCGTCTGGGTTCCCAGTTCCCTTTTCCTCAGTATCCTGGTTCCTACCACAACGTGATGCCTGTCTCTTCTTTCAGGGAGCCGAGAAGCTGCATTCACCTACGCGGTCATTGCTGCGGGTGTGGCCCATGCCATTACGGCCGCCTGTACACAGGGTAACCTGAGTGACTGCGGCTGTGACAAAGAGAAGCAGGGCCAGTATCACCGGGACGAAGGATGGAAGTGGGGCGGCTGTTCTGCCGACATCCGCTATGGCATCGGCTTTGCCAAGGTCTTCGTGGACGCGAGGGAGATCAAGCAGAATGCCAGGACCCTCATGAACTTACACAACAATGAGGCTGGACGCAAGGTAGGCAGGCTGCGGGGTCTGGGAGGCAAGTGAGATGGGCTGGGGAGGGCGGGGCATCAGCTGTCAATTAGATACTGAGAAATGTGTAATTAAGACATTTATATGGCTTTATATATCTGTATTTTTAATATATGCTTAAAATGTACTCCACAGTTTAAAAAAGAAACCACTGCAAAAATGCAGACAATACAGTTCTCTGAATGTGTGTGTGTGTGTGTGTGTGTGTGTGTGTGTGTGGTTGTTTTTACAAGAAGAAGAGTGGATATAGTTGCTGAATCACTGTCAGTATCTTTTGAAAGGCCGTGGGGAATGGAAGTATCCCCAAACTGAAATAGTGTAGATGACACCCCATTTTTTATTAAAGAGAATGAAATATGCCAATTATTAGACTATGATCTTGACTTTTGATTTTTGGCAAGGTTCTAGAACACAGGAAAGGGAGGGTTAGTGAATATTTAGAAAAGGAAGCTGTGCTCCCAAAGACCTCTCATGACTAAATCAAGAGCAAGTCATGCTAACTTAACCTCATTTTTTGATAGGATTACTACATTAAAAAGAATTGGAAACTGAGGGGATGTCCCTTGATTGAGGAATAGCTGAACACGTTGTGGTATATAATTGTGATGGAATTTGCCACCACAAAAAGAGCTGCTTTAAGTATTTTTGTATATGTGGGTCCTTTTTTCTTTTTTACGATCTTTTTGGGATACAGACCTAGCAGTGGTATTGCTGGGTCAAAGGGAATGCACAGTTTTATAGCCCTTTGGACATGGTTCCAAATTGTTCTCCAGAATGGTTGGACCAGTTCACAACTTCATCAACAATTCATTACTGTACCTATTTTTTCTACATCTCCTCCAGCTGTTGTCATTTTTCTTTTCTGTCATATTAGCCAGTCGGATAGGTATGAGTTGGAACCTTAGAGCTGTTTAATTTGCGTTTCTCTAATTGATAGTGATTTAAAGCATTTTTACGTAAGTATTGATAGCTTTGATTTCGTCTTCTGAAAGCTGCCTGTTCATATTCTTTGACCATTTATCAACTGGGGAATGGCTCTTATTTTTATAAGTTTGTCTCAATTCCCTATGTATTTGCGAAATGAGGCCTTTATCATAGAAATTTGCTGTAAAAATTTCCCCCAGTTTCCTACTTTCCTTCTAATTTTGGTTGCATTGGTTTTGTTTGTGCAAAACCTCTTAATTTCATATAATCCAAATTATCCATTTTACTTCCTGTGATCCTATCTCTTTTTTGTTTATAAACTCTTCCCTTATCCATAGATCTGACAGGTACATTTTCCCATGCTCCTCTAATTTACTTATAATTTCACCCTTTAAATCTTAAATCATTTACCCATTTTTACTTTATTTTGGCATAAGCTTTGAGATGTTGTTATATGCCTCGTTTCTGCCAAACTGCTTTCCAATTTTCCCAGCAATTTTTGTCAAATGGTGACTTTTTACTCCAACAGCTTGGCTCTTTGGGTTTACCAAACACTAGGTTACAATGGTCATCTAAAAGTGTGTACTGTGTACCTAATCTGTTCTGTTGCTCTATCACTCTAAAAATGGAGCATCATTTGTGAGGAACAGAGACAGTGATAATCTGGGCAGGATATCAGAGTTTCTGAGGGGCAATAATGTATACAGAGGATGAAAAGATCATGAGACATGGAGATGTCCTGATGAATCTGAGAAGATAAAAGTGAATAAGGATAGGAGTAGAGTCATATTGCTGGGTTAAAAAAAAATCAACTTCACAAGTAAGATATGTGACTAGGCAGCAGTTTGTTCAGGTATTTAATGGGTTGGAAGCTTAATAATATGAGTATATTACAGCAAATTATATGAACAAACAGCAGAAGTGTAGCAGCCAAGAAAGCTAAAATGATCTTAATCTGCATTAAGAAAGGAATATAGCTTCTAGGACTAGGAAGATTGGCAATCCTTCTGTCTGCTGCCCTCATCAGATCACAATCTGGATGATTGTAGTGCCATACTGTAGGGAGGACATTGATGGGTGGAAAATCATCCAGAAGAAGGTGATTGGGTTGGAGAAGGGCCTTGAGATCATGCCATATGGTTGGTTGGGGGAGTGGGGAATGTTTAGCCTGGAGAAAAGATGACTTGGGTCTGGGGTGGGGCAGGATAGCTATTTTCAGGTATTTGAACGGCTGTCACATGGAAGAGGGATTAGATTTGATTTTCATGGGCCCAGAGGGGAGAACTAGGAGCTACGGGTTACAAAGACACAAATTTAGGTTAGGTTTGATGTAAGGAGAAACTTCTTAATAATTAGAGCCATCCCAAAGTGGAATGGGCAGCCTTGGGGGAGTAGTGGGTTGCAGCCTTGGGGGAGTAGTGGGTTGCAGCCCCTACCTCGTACCCCTCCCCCACCGAGATCTTCCCACAAAAGCTGGATGAGCATTTGTTGAGCTTAGCACAATGCCTAGCACTAGTTTGAACTTAATAAATGTTTATTGATTGATTGATATATTGTAATGGACATTGGCTGGCCCATTTAACTCTGGGATTGGTGAGATTCTGGGATTGAGGCAACTGGGATATAGTGGGGAGGCAGCTGTGCTGTCAGACTATGCAAACCCGTAATACTCCCAAGTAAAGCCTGAACCAGATCAAAATGTAATTAGGGAATGTTTAACAAAATAAAAATACAATACAACATAAATAGTGTTAATTTGTGGTTTTCTAAGTCAATGCATGGCCTGCTGGGATCTGACAGATTTAAAAGACTGGAGTTCTAGTCTTAGAAGCCATTTAACCTCTTTAGGCCACAGTTTCCTCATTTGGAAGATTCAGTTCAATCCAACAAGCACAAAGTGCTTACCATGCTCTAGGCATTGTACAAAGTGGTGGGGATACAAATACAAAAACAAAATGAAAATTGTGGCTTGGTTAGATGGAGGCCCATGAATTTGTTTTCTTTAAAAAATATTTTGATAACTATTTTAATATAATTAGTTTCCTTATTTTATGCATTTAAAAAGATGATTTTCAGAGGAGGTCCCAGGGTTTCCCAAGACTGCCAGAGGGGTCCATAACACACAAAAAAGATGAAGAATCCCTGGATTAGACAACCTCTAAATTCTCTCACCTCACCGAAAACCTATCAGTCCATCAGTCTATCAATCTATGAGATCATAATGGGCATGGCATAGTCTTTAGGCTGTCGCATCCTCCTTCCCAAAGAAAGGAAGCAAGAGCTGATAGAAAGAGTCAGAGGTAGAGAGGCAGGAAACTGGGACCATTCACAAACTGGGCGACCTTGTGCATCAGTTTCCTTATTCATCATTCGGCATAGGCATCCCTGCCCTGCCTGCTTGTTGGCTAGATCCAATGTTTAGATGTGTGTAAATGTACTTGAAAAAGAAAAAGAAATTAAGAAGACGGTACAGCTCCAAGAAAAAGACTGCAAGGCCCCTGTGTCTGCGGTGCTGGGAGCTGGTGGCAGCAGCCTCAGCTACTGTGCAGCTGAATTAGATTCCCTTCAGGCTCCAACATGCCTCCTCATCAGCACAGTAATTGCTATAGGGATCACTTTCCACCCGGCTGGCTGGCTCCCCTGACACTTCGAGAAGTAGTGGGTTGGCAGGAGATCCCAGAGTGCTTCTCTCTCTCTCTCTTTTCTCTCTCTCTCTTTTTCTCTCTTTCTCTCTCTCTCTTTCTCTTCCTCCCTCTCTTCCTCTTCTGATGGAATGGAAAACACACTGACCAGGGTTATCTGATGTGAAAGCAGACTAGAAACATATGAGAATGGAGTATAGTCATATTGGGGGTCAGGGCACATATTATAGAATTATAGAATGTTCCTAAAGGATTGATTCTGGTCAAAAACCTTCAATGGCTCTCCATACCTATTGGTTGAAGTCCAAACTCCCTTTCTAGCTATTCAAGGCCCCAACTTACCTTTCTAGATTTAGCCTGTGATGTTGCCCAACTGGGCTACTTTTTTTTCTTTACTCTTTGTTCATGGTCTATACCTGTGGCCTCTAGATCCTCAAGTTTGGCCCTTCACCCTCGAGGCTGCAGGTTGCCCACCCCGGTATACACTTTATCACATCCATTCTCTTACTAGTGCTGTTCCCTGCCATATGGAATGCCCCTTTCCCTCCCGTCCTTCAAGATCCAACTCAAATATCACTCCTCTATTACACTTTCTTCCCATTGCAACTTTGTTGGTATCTCATTTGTGCTACTTTTCACACTCTGTCTCCCACTGGAGTTCTTTGTGTGTATGTCTTATCTACCCTACAAGAATGTAAGTAACCTCCTTCTGAGCAGGGACTGTTTCTTGGTCATTTGGGTATCCTCCTCTGTGACTTGTACAAGGCCTTGGGTGTAGCAGGTGCTTAGTAATTCTTGTTGAATATAATCACAAAATGCCACATCTGGAAGGAATCTTTGAGATCATTTTACAGTGGAGGAAACTGAGGCTTAAGAAATTTAAGGTCCAGAACCCAGGTCTCCTGACTTTTAGCCCAAAGTCATTTCCATTAGGCAAGATCATAGGATCCCAGATTTAGAGTTGGAAGGAAGCTTTGAGTCCGCTGAATCCAATCCCCTCATTTTAGAGATGAAGAAACTGAGCCTGATAGGTTAAGTAACTTGAGCAATGTCACACAGCCAGTAGCTGTCTGAAGCTGGATATGAATTCAGATCTTTGTGACGCCAGGTCCAAGGCTCCATCCACTTGCCGATAATGAATGTTAAGGCTTGGCACAACCATGTTAGGGCATGCCATATACAAGTTAGGGCAGGATGTGGTACTGTTAAGGTACATACATGACAGGGTGTAGTAAAGGGTGATTTTTGGTCAAATGGTGAAGCCTGAGCAGTTTTTCTTTTGTACTCTCCTATATTAGTTCCCTATGCCCCCTTGTCTCTTTTCCAAACTGTCCTAAGACCCCTGACTTGTAGGCCTCCCCAGGCCTACCCTTCCCTATAATATCTCATGGTTGAGACCTTCCCTTCCTCTTCCTACTATAAAAACTGACCAGTTCTGTGCCTTTCCTTTCTTCTTCCCTCCCTGTTCATCTGACAAGCCTATTTGAATTAGGGAATAAATGTTTGATGATAAATCACTGTGTTACTCCATTGAAAGGATTTTTCATTTAACAGTGGTTAATACTTTGGATGTAATACATTAGTCCAAAGAAATGAAATCTGTAATTGTAGATTTAAAGACCTAGTGGTAAGGTCAGTGGGGGAGATATTTTGGGACTGCCGTGGGGAAGATCTTCCAATTGGCTCTCACTATCACACTGTGTGGTGAGGACTGATCCTACCCAGTCCTTATGTGTCCTGGAACAGAACTGGAAGGAAGATGAGCTAGAGGTCTGAGCATCACCATCTGCTGGGATGACTGGGCAGCTGTGAGAAGGCAAGAACTAATTCACCCTTACCCAGCTTTCTTGATGCTCCCTTCATAGCTCATCTACAGGCTGACAGTCAACCACGAGAGAGCTGTGCATTCTTTTTCTTTCTCTTCTGGGTCCCTGCCTGTTGGCACCATCTGGACTCAGTGACCTTCCAGACCCTGCCGGATTTAAATCTACAATCTTAGGGTCTAACCCCAGTTGGCTACTGCTTCTCTAGTTCTGCTCCCTGGGCTTGTGGGATCATAGGTCATGGGCTTGGAAGTCACCTTGGGGGTCATTGAGGCCAACCCTCTCATTTTACAGATGAGGAAATTAAGGCGCCAGAGCTCACTTACAGAGGATATGGGACTGCTTGTAGTTGTACAGGTATTAAAAAAATGGAGTAGGAAATTGAACCTAGGTCCTCTAAATTCAAAATATTTCTATTAGTAATAATATCTTATATTTACATAGTGCTTATATAGTACATATATATATACATACATACATGCATGTATCTGAATATGTATACATTATATACATAGATAGCTCTACAGGCTTTTTTTGAGCCTTAACAACTCTATGGAATAGGTATTATAGATCTTAATATAATGATTAATATTATTATGTAGAGGAACTACGTGTTAGACATCTATTCCACACACATGTATACTACATATGTGCATATATGTGTGTATATATATGTTTATGCACATACACTACAGTTGTCGTTGTCCCCATTTTACAAATAAGGAAGTTGAGGCTCAGACAGATTGAAATCCTTGAGTTTGGCCTCTCAGCTAGTTAGTACCAGAGGCTTTGACTTTGAGTACAGCCCCTTATCCACTATACCATGCTGTCTCTTACTACGTCATTCTAGATGAGGATTGCTCCTTTTCCTTCATTTTGAATATTTGTGTTAGGCTGAGTATATTTATGAATGTGTATGTGTGTGTGACTTTATGAGAGATGGATCCAGCTAATACTTTCTTTTCTATGGGTATCCCAGACATGGGGCCAGGAAAAGTTTATCAGCAGCTCCCAGAGCAAGACTGAGGTACCCAGAGCAAGACATGGGCTTCAAGACCGCTTTGCCTTAGGCTGGACCAGCTGGAGGGTCCAGTACAAGACTGCAGGATGGACCTTTTTGGGACTGACCCAAATCTGGCTGGGCTCCCGCCTGTGGCTGCTTCTATCACCTTCTGATCCCCGAGGAGTTAGAATTGTTGTTGCTCTAAGGATCGGGGGGATGGGTGTGTTTGAGAAGTGAGAGTGTATGCCTATGTCCTTCATGCCTTCAAAGGGGAGGAAGAGAGCCACTCCAGAGAACTGTGCCTCTGTCAGTGACTGTCAAGGATTGAGATGAAGGGGAAAGGAGCATGAGACAAGTCTATTGTTCTTAGACCCTGTCATCCCGTGTCACTGGCTTGATCTGTGTGGGTGGTGAGGACAAGATCAAATTGCTTTTTTTCCTTCTGGCTGCCCTTTCTCTCTCCCTTCTCTCCCTCTCCCCATCCCCCTTCCTTGAACAGCAAGCCCGTGTGTTAGGCCTACCTCATGCTGTCTCCTGAGTCAGCATGATCCATCATTACCTGGTGGCTGTGACCAGAAAGCAAGGGTACCTCAAGGTGGCTTCTGATTGGCTGTCTCTCCCTAGACCAGGGACAGAGCAGCCCCAGTCATTTGTGGGGGAGAGAGGGCTCATGGTGATACTTTCTTAAACTGTGGGGTCTTGTCTGAGGCTGTCTGGAATGAGGAGAGCTCTGGGGAAGTGTGAGGATGAGACATGCTTTCCCTCCCAGGAATCTCCTGTATGGGGCTGAGAATTACCCTGAGGCCAGGTTAGGAAGTAGTTTCTAGTACCAACCCTCAATCAAAGTCCTGTTACATTAGCAAAAAGACTTCAGCAAAATATTCATCACTTATCCCAAGTGGGATTTTTACCAAGGATGCAAGGATGGTTCAACAGTAGGAAAACAATCTAGAAAGCAGTCTCTGCTAAGAAAAGGAATCACCTTCCAGACATAACACCATCCCACTTCCATGAAGGCAGTGTGGTATAGTGGATAGAGGGCTAGACTTGGAGTCTGGAAGACCTAAGTTCAAATTCCACTCTGATCCTTTATTACCTGTCTGATCTTGGGGTGAGTCACTCTCTGGGCTTGAGTTTCCTCGTCTGTAAAGTGAGTGGGTTGGACTAAATGCTTTTCAGTTAAAAAATCTATGATTCTATTGCTATCAAGCAATTGGTAAATAGGTGTTGTGCCCTGACTGTGTACAGAGTACTGACTGGGGTGTCCTGGAGAAGTACTGGACCCAGTGTCTGCTCACAAGGAGCCTAAAGCCAAGCTGGGGAGATAAGCATAGTGGTCAGCGTTTTCTCCCATTGAGAGGTGTGTGTGTGTGTGTGTGTGTGTGTGTATGTGTGTGTGTGTATCTGTACATCTTGGTTTTCTTGCTATTTCCTTCGAGTAGAATGAAAGTTCCTTGAGGGCAGGGACCATTTTCGGTTTTGCTGTTGTATACTCACAGCCTGGGATAGCAGGCATTTAAGAAATGTTTGCTGGATTTATTATATTGAAAACTCGAACCCATAAAAAGTTTCCTAATGATATAAGGCAGGTTGTCATGTGTGTTAAAGGGATGGAACAGATAACACACAGTACAGGGGCTTCAAGAAAAGAGAGGTCCTTGTGGGCAGGTGGGCTTAGGGAGGGCCTCAAGGAAGAGGCAGAGGCAGAGCTTAAGCTGGTCCTTGAAGGATGAGTGCAGGCTGGCTGAATCAGGGTGGCTTTTTGAGGTAGAGAAAAGGCATGAACAAAAAGCTAGAGTGAGCAGAGCTGTAGCCAGGCATTTTTTTCACCTGGAGCAAAACTTGCTGGGAATGGATGGGGAGTTATGGTAGTACAGAGGATAGCCTGATCACAGATGCAGTTAAGCTGGAGCTGATCAGACTGGGACGCTTTTGGGGGGTGGGGAAGAACAATTTGCCTATGTTAGGATAGCAATGGAAGGTAAAGCTAGAAATGTAGGTTGGCACCAGCTCTTCCGGCTTCTCGCTCATCCTCTTCCCTTATACCCTTTGCATGTACTCTCTTATGCTTGTATCTGTTTTTAGAGTTTATAGTATTTAGAAGGGAAGGCTAAATCCATAAATAATCAACAGGGTGCAAAGATCATGAGATTTTAGAGTGGGAAGGACTCTTTAAAATAATTTAGGCCAGTTACTGAGGCTTGGAGAGGAGAAACAGCTTGCCCAACATCGTCATGCAGGTTGTAAAGTCATAATGCTGATATTCGCAATGGATCTCTTGGTGCCTGATTGATTCACTAGTATGTGTTAGTGTCCTCCTGTGACTGATTGGCAAGTGTAAATGGCTCAGACTCTGTCAGCAAGCTTGGCATGTTGGGTCCATCATTATCTCTAAGCCAGGGACCTAGAGCCTTGAACTCCTTCCTTGACAATTAACATTGTCCCTGCTGACACCCTCTGTATTGGTTTGACCCCACCCACCTCCTGTTTCTCCAGGCTCCAGCTCTTCATGACTTTGTAATTCTTGCTGCAGGCACCCTCTTTAAATCTACAGATGGACATCTCTCTATGACATAGTAGATGTCTTCAAGAGATGCTGTGGCCAAAATATTTATTGCCTGTGGTCAACCTTCCAGTCAGTCAACAAGCATTTATTAATAGTAGCACTTACCATGTGTCAGGGACTGTGCTAAGTGCTGGAGATACAAAGGAAAAAAACACAACAAAAACAACCCAAAACAAACCAACAAAAAGGTCTCTCCCTTCAAGGAGCTCACATTCTAATGGGAGAAACATGTAAATGATGAGATACATTTTAAAAAGGACGTGTATGTGTATTACGTGAGGTAAGATGTATAATATATATGAGTATAATATGTATAAGTTAATTTACATGTTCATTATAATTTAATATGTGTATAATGTATATTATATGTATATATAATTTACATGAGATACATAAAGTACAAGGCATGTGTGCATTTATATATACATATAGTTTGCATTTTTACATATCTTGTCATTTACACATTTCTCCCATATACCTATATTTATATAAAATAGAAATAGACATATGTGCATACATATATGTATGTATGTAGATATATGTACATACATACATGTATATACATGAGAGAGAGAGAGGGAGAGGAAGAGAGGGGTAGTGAGTCTTCTCTGGCTCTTTATCCCAGAGTGAGGAGGGCTACATCTCAAAGTTCTAAGGTACAATGAGGGGTGGAGATGTCTTTTTTTCTAAAGCCATCAGTTTGAGCCCCCATCGGCAGTGTACCAGCGACAAGTGTTCTACTTCCATTTAATCACTAAACATCAATTAGTTTTTCCAAAGGGATATTTATTTCAAAGACATGACAATAACAAAAGTACAAACATTTCCCCCCCAGTACCTTGGGAAACACACTTTCCCCTCTTCCAATTCAGTCTCTGGGAGGAGTGGGCTCAAACTTAGCTCAGTTCCTACCTAGCTTTGGTTCCATCAAGTTCACATCCAAATACAGCATTACTGTTGGATGAGCCCTTGTCTAACCTACTGCTGGCCTAGGTCCCAAAAGGTCATTCCCTTGCCCCCAGCATTGATGCTGAACTATCAGCAAAACCAGATGCTGGGATGCCAGTATCTCCAGTCCTTTCACCTAAAATGGACAAGAACAAAAGTTGAGTCAAGCCGAGAATTCAGACCTGTCCATCTGGTCTCCTTAGAGGGGAGAAGGCCCCTGGTCTGGTGATGAACCTTTCCAGATTTAGCCAACGTGGTTCTCAGATGAAAGATGCACGATCCATGATGGGGCCCCTTCTCAAAGCCTTCCTAGCTTGGTTGGTTTTGCCAGCACTTGCGTTCTCCTCCTGTTACCTTTAAGAACCGAAGGTTATCTTTATATCATGGCATCAAATTAGGATTTAACAGGAGGGTCAGTCCATTTAAAAGATCAGCCAGTCATAAATGGCCAGCTGGTTAGGCCTGTGATACTCTGCTCTCACACACATACTTGAGTGATGACTGGTTTCCTCCTTTCCCTTAAACTTAACCACAGGTACAATTTATTATTTTCTACAATGACTGTCTTCTAGTTAAAACACCCCCACAAAGTTCATGAATCGTTCCTCTCTAGAAGAGGAAATTCACTCTCTTTTTTTACGTAACTAGAAGGGAGATGGGCATGACCACAGAGAGTATGACTCTGGGAATGGGGGGAGGAGTTAGGAGGGTAGAGAATTTCTTTGGAAGGTAGAAATGCAAAGGGTATAGTTTAGCAAGTACACTGGACACTCATGGAATAAAGGGTGGGGAACTGGACAAAGGAGGAGGAAGGAAGGAAGAAGGAAGGGAGCAGGGCCAGGAAGGGATGAAGTTTATCCCTGAAGGATGTTTGGGGGACCCTAGTGTTGGGAGGGGACACAGAAGGAAGTCAAATCTAGACCTGTCATTCACTGCCCTTGACCTAAGCTGAGCTGGCCTGAGCTCTCATGGTTGGAGGAAAAGTCATAAGCTGGTTTAGTGGAGGGAAAGATCTGAGCTCAGTTAGAAAGAAAAGCCCTTTACTCCCAGGGCAATAAGTCTCTCCCTTGTAGCCCCTCAGTTCATCTCTTAATAGACCAAATGAAGCAGAGGGTGAGGATTAGAGCTTTTTGAGCTAAGCCTTGAGAGCAATTTCCTCTTGAAATCGAGGTTGTTGGCCATACCCTCCCCAAGTTCCAGTGACCCCCAAATTTCTACAACACTTTCTTTGCATTGGGTGCCCTTGGCCTTCTGATTTCTTTAATCTTGGGAAATCTAGCATGATGTAGTAGAAAAAAAATCCCTGAATTTGGGGTCATGCATCCCGAATTTTGAGTTTATGACCATGGTCAGGTGAGTATGCTTCTCCAGTCTCAGTCTTCTTACTTACAAAATGGGTATAACAGTTACACCCACAAACCTGTTGTGAGGATTGAATGAGATCATAAGGTCATGGAATTAGAGCTGGAAGAGAATTTGAAGATCATTTATTCCTGCCCCTTTACTTTATAGCTTGTGGAAGCTGAGTCTCAGAGATGTCAAATGACTTGTCCATAGTCACCTTGCTGGTTAAAGGCAAAGGTTGGTGCCAGAACTCCAAGTCCAGTGTTCTTTCCTTCATTCCATGATGCCTCTTTAATCCTCATATAATGCACCGGAACCATTCTGTCAATGAGACTGATTTTTTAAAATGTTGTTGAGGCGAAGTTGGCCTCAGGGTGCCCCTGACTTTAGAGCAACCATGGTCTCAGGGAAAGCCCCTGCTTTTAGGGTGTGGCTAGTCCTGGCAAGGATCCGTAGGCCAACTGGTAGGGAGGGTCAGTTGTGCCCAGACCATTAGGCAGAGGTGGTAGGGACATGAGGGCCTTCTGGTCAGGGTAGTGGTGGGGGGTGTGTGTGTGTAATGAAGCTACCTGAGGATCCCCTCCAAGGGGGATGAGTCCAATTTTGTCTTTCAAGGGCAGGGCAGGCAGGACTCCCACCTCACCTAGCCTATACCCATTAGTGATGGGCTTTGACTGTTTTGTTAAGCAGCTCTCCAACAAGATCAGGGCCTGGGAAAAGGTGATCCCATGGCACTCCTCCTTGTCCAGGTGGCCAACAGGAACTTGGCATTAGGGATGGGGACATAGAGATTCCAGACTTTCCTCGCCCTTTTAATTCTCCAGATAAAAGCTCAGCTTTAGTCCAGCCTTGGTAGGGCCAAAGGCCTCTGCCCATCCTCCTTTCTTTAATTATATTAGCAGACATTTTTTTAGCACCTAGCTCATGAGGTTGTTGTATCAAGGGAGATGATGTGTAAAGCGTTTTGTAGACCTCAAAGCTCCACGTAAAACTGAACTATCATTATTTATAATGTTTTCAAGTGGGCAAAACATTATTATTTCATTTGATCCTTGAAGCATCATGCCCTGATGAGCTCTATACTACGAGTACTTTTTTTTTCCAGATGAGAAAACTGAGGCTTGAGGAAGTTAAACAACTTTACCTCCTAAGTTCATAAGCATTGGAAGTAGGATTTGAACCTGGGTCTTCTGACTCCAGATCCAGCGTCCTTTCCGCTCCTCTGTGCTGTCTCTTTTCCTTTCTTTCTCTTCTCTCAGCTTTCACTGCCCCTGTGGCAGTGATCTGAGTTTGCTGATGAGACTAGCACTGTGGCACAATGGTTAGAGCCCATAAGCTAGCGTCAGAGGGCTCAGATGCTATCTGTGCTACTTGGTGCCCTGTGATCTTGGGGTAAGTCGAAGGCAGGATAGCACAGCGGAAAGAACGTGGACTTGGCAATTAAAGGGTCTGAGTTCAAATTCTGGTCTTGGGTAAATTGCTTCCCCTTTCTGGGTTTCATTTCCTCTTCTGTAACATGAGTGGGTTAGAGCAGATGGCCTCTGAGTTCCCTTCTAGCCCTAAACCTATAATTCTCTGTTGCTTGCTCTGGAACTCAGTCTCCTCAGTCCTTGGACTGCTTGGTCTCTTGGGACCCTGTGGATTCTCAGTTTGATGATGATGATGATTAATGGTTGAGTTTTGCTCAGCGAGGATCAGTGGAGGCTCTCTGTGCCATCATGGTGGTGACTCCCCATCCATCTCTCCAAGAGCTTGGTGACTCACCTTGGCATCCCCCTTGAGCTGCCCCAAGTAGACACCCACCTCTTGCCCAGGCTGGCCCTCCGGTCCAATCACATGGGCACCATCTAGAGGGAGCAGGAAAGGAAGAATGTGCCTGGGGTCTGGCTGTCTCACTGCCCTTGGGCTGGATGATATTTGGAAGGATCAAAGATGTATTTTTATCACTCGTTCATGCGCTCCTGCCTTGGAGATAGTCGTCCTTGGGCAAGACCTGACCTGACAGACAGGCTCTGTGTCTTGTCAGCAGCAAGAGTGAGAGATAAAGGGGATATTAATGTCGTTCTGAATTACGAGATGGCATCAGGCTGCCGCGGAGTCAGAATGGGTGAGGAGGAGCTCTCTTCCTACTGCTAATGTGAGATTCTGACCCTTCTGCCCGAGGGACCTTGACTCCCAGCTGGCTGCTGCATCTCCGGGGGTGGGGGAAAGGCTTCCTGATTCATCCTGCAGATTAAGGGATGATGAATTTGCTTGCTCACCTGCAGTCAGCTTTAGAGGCTCAAAGCCTGGGAGCCCAGTGTGAGTGGTGCCTACGCCCAGCTTGGATGTGGGGGTGGTGAAGGGAGCCGTCCTGCCACACAGAGTGTGCATAAGTATTGGGGCTTGGTTGTTTACCCTGGGTTTTCCCATGGCTGCTAGGAAGTGCCCAGTATTTGGGGATATCTGGCCCCCATTCTGACCTAAGGCATCATATGGTTTAGGAGAGGAAGCAATCAGGGTTTAGAACTTGGCTCTGCTCAACCTTGGGCAAGTCATTTGCCTTATGGCCTGAAGTGTCCCCATCTGTAAAATGAGAAGGTTGGACTATTTGATCTTTGTGGGCCCTTCCATTCTAAGTGTTATCATCTTAGGATGTCTTAGGGAAACTGAGGCAGCATGGAGTGGCTGTTTTAAGCTCTAGGAAGCAGCAGGTCAGTTCAAAGCGTATGAGGGGGAAAACCACTGGGCCTAATTCTGAATGGTTCTATCTCCCAACAGTAATTTTTCTGAACCACTAGGGACAACGCCTCCTCCCCCCAATATCTGGTTGGGCCATGTTTCTACTCTGTATTAGTACCTTAGGTCCAGGGTGAAATGTTACCTGTTATGGGGACTTTTGGGGGCCAATACTAATTCAGTTCCTCAAATGAAACCCTGTGGGGCCTCATGTGATACCTGCATATGTGGAGAAACTAAAAGTAGCCAGGTGGAGCGTCTTTTCGGTAGGGTCAAACTGTCTTCTTTCCTATTGTTAGGATTCTCCTCCTCCCCAACCCCCCCAAAATGAACCCCAAGCAGTCTTAGGTGAGAGTAGATTTCTGAGCTAATCCCATCTTATATTTAGTGCCATCTATGGAGAATGAGAAAGCAGAGATGCCCGTACTGCCCAGGGTGCTGCTTCAGACTAGGCTAGGGCTAGACCAGGTGGATGAGGGCTGGACCAAGTCTGGCTCCATCTTGCTTCCCACTCCCTGCAGCCCCCAGGGTGGGGGACAGGAGGGGCAGGGGTGGCTGGGGCTCAGCCTGATTGGAATGTGCAGCTCCAGGGAGGTGAGCTCAGGGGGATGGAATTTCACCCTAGCAAGAGAGTGAGGGAGTCACCCCACCAGGCCCTTGGCGGTGGGATTTTGGTCGTGTCGTTTCCTGCCCCTGTCCGGGTGCTCGTGGCGTCAGTGAGAGGTGAATTCCCACCCCTGCTTCACTGTATAGTGAGTCAGGGACCCAGGAGGTCTTCCAAGGACCCATCTCCATGACTACCAGGACAGAGCAAGTTAGGGGAGTGGCTGGAGATAAAGATCTCCCCACAATGCGGCCCTTTCAGCCACAAGGGCCACTTACATATTTGCCCCCTCTGAAGAGCCAGGAAGCATGACAAGGGCCTAGCAAGAGTGACTGAGGTTTATAGATTCTTCGCCCTCCCTGAGACTATGACAGGGGCTCAGCCTGGGAGCCAGCCACCACCTCACTGGGAAACTCTCTGCATTTCCCTTCTCTGAGGCATGAGTTGGCTCCAAGTTCCCTGAGTCTAGGAGGGTGAGGCAGTTTCCAGCTCTTCCCACAGGGGTGGGGGTGAGTGCACAGACCTGGGCCTCTGGCCCAGGTATGTCTGGGGTGGGACCCAGAGAAGGGTGTCACTCTGGTGGACTCTTAGCTCCAGGCTCCTGTCTCCTCTTTTTAGCTAGTCCTTCGGGACACCATTCTTTCCCCTTCACTTCTGGGGGGAGGTAGCCAGAGGGGCCAGGCTGTGGGTTAGCGGGCAGCTAAGGCCTGCTAAGAACAAGCACAGGGACTCCTGTCTGCACTGAATAGCTCACTGGGCTGTTAGGGCGGGAGACATGGAGAAGAGATGAGTGGGAAGGAAGGACCGCCCATTGAGTAACGGAAGCATAGGGGGACAGGCTGGGCAAAGCAGGCCCAGAGAAGGAGGCCTGTCATGCCCCAGGGCCCATGCTCCTGGAAACAGAAACTGGTGAGGAGCCAGCAGGGTGGCTGAGTGGGGGACAGGCGTTGCAGTGGAGATGGGCACCAGCTGCAGACCGGGGTTTTCCAGCTTCCTGAGATGACACAGCATGAAGGCATCTCCAAGGTCTAAGGAGCTTGTGACGGGGACCTCGATAGCAAAGGCCTGGTGGTGGTCAGGAAGGGTGGGGCTGAGATAAGAGGGGCTCCTGGGAAGCTGGGAGAGAAGGAGCTGCCAGGAAGAATCTCAGGATTCCATTTCGCACAGAAAAAAGAGAAGGGCCAGCAGTGGCAACAGCCTCCAGAGCCTTGTGATTCTCTTTCTCAAGGAGATGCCCTGCTCAGGTCCTGGATGATACCTCTATCTCTTCTTGGACTGTTAGCACCGCAAGAGAAACACAGCCAGTGTAGACAGGGTAATCCCTTTGGGGAGATTCCCTCCCCCTTTCTCCCTCTCACCCACCTCCCCATTTAGGAGAAGCCTTCTGTCACTCTGGGATTTAGTTGCCACTACAGGAAAATTCAGGGTCCTCTGCTTGGGGGAAGAAGTGCTTACTGCTAATGGCACGCATAACTAGGAGCTGCCTATGGCTGATAACTTCTCCGCTCCCTCCTGGTTCCCAATGCCCTGCCATGCTGCTGCTGGAGCTAGGAGGTGGAACAGTCTGCTACCGGGCCGCTGGGGCCACCTCTGCTCCTGACAGTAATCCTTGCAGCTTTGGGACTCCTGCCCTGGAGTTGGACTGCCTTGGTTAGTGAGTGGGTGAGCACAAACCCAGTTAGCCCACTGTTATTTAACTGGCTCCATGACACAAGACCAGATTGTGCCTCACACCTTTTACAACTCTTTCTCTGGACCTCAGGAATCGTATCTACCATACTGCTATTGTTCCTGGAAAGGACATCTCAATTGACTTCGCTATGGGATCAACTCACCATCGCTGTGACTTCCCAGATCTCTTCCTACCTACCACTCCCCTATAATATGTGTTGTCTTCCTGTATTAGAATGTAAACTCCTTGAGGGCAGAGACTGTCTTATTTTTATATTTGTGTTCATCTCCACCTTTTTCCCCCTCCCTTCAAATCCAGCACAGTGGCTGGCATACAGTATTTATCACATGCTTATTCATTCATTCATTCATTCATTGATCCATCCATCCATTCATTCATTCACTCATTCATTCATTCTGTTTCCCTTGCTAAAAATTTCTTTCTCCCTATTCTTTGCCTGTCCAAGTCCTACTAATCTTTCAAGGCTCACTTCAGGTCCTCCTTTAAGCCTTCCTTGATTACTGCTTCTGTCTCTTATCTCCTCTCCCTTCTTTTCACTAGCATCTAAACCGCACAATCTCATACTTAATCACAAGCTGTTTTGTACTATTGTTCTCTGGTTTCTTGAAGGTGAGAATTTTTTTTTTTTTGGCTGTTGTTGGTAAGGATGAGAGTGGTGGTTGCATCAGTGTAGGTTGTTGAAGGTGAGGTGATCGTTGGCTGTGGGAGTGGAGAAGATAGCTGCCAAAGATGTGGCAATGTGGGGAATGGTTCCTTTTCCTCTCATTTTAGCTCATCACAGCTTGCTGTTTAGCCAACTTCCTTTTGGAAAATCAGCTGGATTGGGGCTTTTAAAGGTCTTTTCCTTGGGGATTTATCATTGTAAATCTCAATTAGATTCTTAAACAAAAATTTCCAACTCCTGGAAAGAAACACTTAGAGACTGGATGAACTGATCTCAAAATTTCCTCTTAAGTTTTAATCTTTTTGTGTTTTAAAGTTCTCCGCCCTCCCAGCTCTAACATTCTGTGTTCTAAAATCCCATTTACTAAGGTCTTTCTCATCTGTCGTTCAATGTGCCAACATTCCATGTTCCAAGGTCCCTACCAGCTCTGATATTCTGTGTTTCAAAATTCAGTGTTTTAACATCCCTTCTGATATTTTATGTTTCAGAATTCTGTGTTCTGAGGTCCTATAAGTCTGATATTTTGTTCTTATATTTTGTATTCTAAGAAGTCCCTTCTGGCTCTGACATTCTGTGTTCCAAAATTCCATGTTCTAAGGGCCCTTTTAGATCTGACATTCTGTGTTCTGAAATTCTATTTACCAAGGTCCCTTTTAGCTCTGATGTTCCAAGCTCCTTCCTAGCTCTGAGATTTTATTTTTGAAGGCCAAGGTGTCAAACATGTGGCCTGCAACACTCCCATCAACCTGAACCAGATTAAAATGTGGTGGGGAGATAGTTAACAAAATAAATAAAAATACAATTAAACATAGATAAGATTACATTTTAAAACTATCATTCTGTGGCCCCTGGGGATCTTTACCTATGGATTAGTGGCCTACATTTCTATTTGAGTTTGACCCCACTTCCCTAAGGTCCCCTCCAGCTCAGACTTTCAATGTTCTTAGGTCTCTACCCTCTCTAAAACCTTACATCCCCACTATGGCCTAATAGCTTACAATGTACTTCTCTAACCCCACCTGCCTCCAAGAGACTGTGACCTTAGCTTGGACCCGTGCCATTAAGATTTTTGGACACAACCTAAAAGAAAAAGCCCACCCCTTGCCCCTACAACCAAATCAGAGGTCCCTGTCCCTATATGCTGCATTGTTAGGAGTAGCAGTTTGCAATTTTTCTACTGGGTGATTTCCATAAGGGACTGGGGAACAGCCCCTGGGCTGCAGGGGACATCAGACTCCATCCTGGCAAAAGGCTCAGGTGTTCAGTGGCGAAACCTTTCCTCTTGGGACCTCAAACATTGGCCACTTGATTTCACCCAGAATACGGAAAGTTTAGCTGATGGCTATTCAACTCAGGAACATATTTGAAATCCAGCCCACCCTGGAGGGGCTAGAGTCGTTAGTTTCAGGGGTCCAGTCTTAAGTGAGATGAACTCTTGGGTCTCAGTTTACATTTCAGTGAGCCCTGAGTCAAACGCCACTCACTGGTGACAATCGGGCCTTTGTTCCCTAGGGGTGGAGCCCTCCAGTTGCTGGGGACCCACAATACTCTGTGTGTTATCAAATCTGAAGGCGCAGGAGTCGGGGTGAGGAGGGGGCAGAGAAGCAAAGACACAGAATTGGTTTCCAGAATGGTAGCGTTTGGGGTGGGCACCCAGGGGGTTGGAGTAGGAATAACTGCCATAGATAGCTCTTCCCCTTCTTTTAAGCAAACCCAGTCTATGACATTCCAGATAACGTCAGGGGCTAATAATTCAGTTGGGAAAAAGATTCATCACAGGGCATACTTAAATAAATGGAAAGAACTCTGGACTTAAAAGTCAGAAGACCCGGGTTAAGAGTCCCCAGTCCTGGTATTTGCTGTCTTCATGACCCAGGGCAAATCCATTAACCTCTCTGGGCTTCCATTTCCTTGTAACTAACGAAGACTAAACAAGATAATTATGTGAAAATACTTAAAAACTGTATCATTGTGCAAATATTGTTATTGATGTAATAATATGACTAACAGTATTTTATAGAAGCACTGTGGCATGGTGAATAGAGTACTGGTCTTGGAATCTGGAAGACCTGGATTCTTATTCTGCCTGGATGCACTAAAACTGTATGTTATGTACCAGTTGCCAATCTACATTGATAGATGGCACTTTCAAGTCATGAGTTCCCCATGTGTCCAGGAGAAAAAAAAAAAACGAAAACCAAAACCTAAACTCAAAGCCATGAAACTTTGGTGGATCTGCAGTCTTTTCCATGTGGGTATTCTCTCTATTGGTCTATATTGAAATCAGGGTTTTTTTAAGCTTTTTGTGTGTCTCATGAGCCTCTTGTGCAGTGTCTGGTGAAACCTTTGGACCCCTTCTTACATTCATGGCTTTAAATGCTTAAAATAAAATAAGTAGGGTTACAAGGAAAACCAATTACATGGAAATACAGCTAGTATATATGAAAATATATATTAAGAAAAAAGTTAAGAACCCTTCATCAAAACCTTCTACTCCTGTATAATTCTTGTTCAAGGTTTTCCCATAAATTCTCCACCAAAAGTCTACCCAAGATGCTGAAGACTTTTCTCTTTTTAAGGTTCTGCTGGGACCAGTGTAGGACTCAAGCTGTGTCCATATGTTATCCCTCACTTTTGCCAAATAACCAACCAAACGATCCAAGAATTCTCACAGAAGCTCAGTGAACGAAAAATGCCCCTTGTTCAGAATGTGACATATTGCTATATGTCTACTCCATTGAGTTAGTCCATCAGTATTTAGGAGAGATGCTCAAGATGAACAGTGACTAAGACTGTATTTTGGAAAGTTTACATGCCCTTTTGATCCCAAGCTGATCTCCAGCACCCCATAAAACCCTTAAAAAGAAAAGATCACTTTTCTCCTGGTGATGATGTGAATCGTGGAGCACCACATTGTCTAAAGGCTTGAAGTTATAGGTTGGCCAAGGGGAAATATTTCTGATAATGACCTGTACAGAACAAGTGGCTTAAGGGGCGTTATCCAGGAAATGTGATAATTTCTAACAATAGCTGACCACTTCTAGTACATTTAAAATGGAATTTGATTTACAAAAATTCAACTTACTAAAAGCAATGGGAATAAATGGCAGCTTCCCTGCAGACAATGCTTTCCACCTTTTCCACACCAAAACTTTTAATAGGAGCCAAGGGATACATTAATGATCTTTTATTTTTAAGGGTTTTTTTGTATGTTAGAAAGTAGCTTGGGATCAAAAAAGCATGCATACTTCCATACACTCTAGTTAGTTTTCTTCATGCTAGTCAACTGTCTGGGTTCAACTCACTGTTCTTCTTGAATGTCTTCTAGACATTGATGGACTAATTTAGTAGAGCAGATATCCAGCTTTCTGTCATGTTCTGCACAAGGCACATTTTTCATTTGTTGCCACAGCTTTCAGTGGAAATGTAACTTTTGTGTAAAGCAAAGTTCACTCTTAACTTCTTTGGAGAATGAGATTCCCTGAATAAATGAAATGGAAAAAATGAAAACACATTTATTCAGCAGTTGCTCTATGGCAAGTATGGTGCTGAGGAAAAGGACCATGCCTTCTTCAATGCTGTGCTGACCATAGTACCTTAAACTGAACCTAGTGCAAAGTAGGTGCCCAGGGAATATTTGTGGAATTAATAGAATGAAAAAAAAAAAAGGACATGAAGGTGGTTTCTGCCACTCCAAGATAGTGTTCTCTATTTTATATTTTTAAGGTAGTTTTCAGTAGTCTTTTCTTGGTCCAAAGGGAGACTGTTTTGACCTAAATTCTGGCCTTTCTCTGCTGCCTCTTATCTGACTCTGGGCCATTTTATTGCTCACAGGCTAAACCTCCCAGAAAAGGGTAAAGGAGGAGTCATGGAAATGAATCCCTTTGCCTCTTGTTAAAAGCTTTGGTGTAGAAGAAGGGGAAAATATTATCTTCAGGGAGGTTGCTGCTTATCCCTTTAGCTTTGAGTAAATGAGAATGAGCCGCTTCTTAACCGGAATCATTCCAAAATGCCTGGAATCTACAGCAAGTCAAGAGGGCTATTTCAGGTGACCACACTGGGGGAGTTCATTGGCCCTGGGATGCTTGGCTTATGGGAATAATAATAATAATAATTTTCTTAGTGCCTGACAGTTTGTGAAGTACCTTACTCATAACAACTCAAAGTATTGTTACTTAACATAACAACTCAAGTATTGTTATCCCCAATTTCCAGAGGAGGAAACTGAGGCCCACAGAAGGTAAATGACATGCCCAAGGTTATAAGTTAGTAAATATAAGAGCTGGTTCTCAAACTCAGGTTAAAGCCAGGGGCCTTTTCAGAATAGGCTCTTCTTGTAAATTCATTGTACTTCAATCACTTTTACTTACTTAGTCGCCTTTCCAGGCACATACGCCCAGACTTGTAATGACAATAGCTGCTTTTTTTTTTTTTTTAAATAGTACTTACCTCCAGAGACCATTTCATTTGAGCCTTATAGCAACCCTTACTTAGCTCCATTTTACAGATGAAGATACTGAGGCTCAGTGGGCCTCATGCTCATGATCACACACAGCTAGTGTCAGAAGCAGGGTGTAAAGCCCAGGCTCTCCCCGTGGTGTTGCTGTGACTCCTATGATAACTGTCGAGAGAGGGAAAGACCTGATATCCGGTTTTCGATGTGGATGGCATGAGCCCCTGTTTAGGCATCCAACTTATTTTGGACGGTAAGACTAGTACAGATGAAATGATGATAATAGCTGACGGTCGTATTGCGCTTTAACATTTGAAAGACTTCCTTTACACATAGTATCTTGCCCTATGGGGCAGATGCTATTATTATTCCCATTTAGCAATTAGAGAAACTGAGGCAGACAACAGTGAAGCAGTGTACCCTGGGCTTTGTTCTAGTATGTGTACATGGCAGGATTCAAACCCAAGCCTTTCTGACTCCGAAGTTCCTCATTCTTTTTATTACACTGTGATTATAGAATAATCCATAATGGTATAATTAAATACTAAAATGAATGGTGCTGAATCGAGGTTCATTAGGAGAAAAGAGAGAGCTTCATGGACTGGAACAGTCAGCAGCCTCAGGGAAAGGGGGGAGGGGGGAAGGGGAAGGAAACAAGCATTCATTTAATACCTACTAGGTTTGCCTGGAGAAGGAAATGGCAAACCACTCCAGTATCTTTGCCAAGCTAAAGTCCACGGGGTCAGGAAGAGTTGGATATGACTGAATGACAACAACATTGTGCCCAGGCACTGTGCTAAGTGCTTTATAAATATTATCTTACAACAACCTTGGGAAGTAGGTGCTGTTATTATCCCCGCTTGACAGCTGGGGAAACTGAAGTAGGCAGTGGTGAAATGACTCTCTCAGAGTCACCCCTTCTAGTAAGTGCCTGAGGCCAGACTTGAACTCAGGTCTGTCCAACTCCAGGCCTAGGCACTCTATCTGTTATGCCACCAGCTACCTCTAGAAGAGGAGGGTTCTCTCTGGGACTTAAGGGTGGCATAGGACTTGTCTGCGTGAAAAGGGGTCAGGAGAGCCCTATGGGGCGGGGAAGGAAGAACAGCTTAATTAGAGGCACAGAGATGAAATGAAAGTGGTAGAGACTGAGGCCTTTCTAGAGTTAATGATTAACCCTGAGGAAAGGAAAAATGGGGCCAGATACTAGAAGACCTTGAATGCTGGCTCAGAAGGGTTGGCTTGATTTAATTTAATTACCACCAACAGTGAGGTTGGTGAAAGGCAGAAGTTGACTAGCCAACTTATATTCAGAGACATCTATGACCCTGAGATGTACGGTCACTGGTTGCCTTTATGACAGGAGGGCAATTTCTTGGTGGAGTGTGTGTGGGGTGGGGTGGAGGGGATGCAGGTATACCTCAGCTGAGCTGTTTGTATTTTGATGGCAGACACACCCAGGTAGTATCCCCACATCTAGTTGTTCCAGTTTGAGTTTCTACAACTCAACGCCGTATAGAAGGAGTCTACTCTGGGCTTTATCGCTCACTAGCCATGGGGGACCTTTGGTAAATCACTTCCTCTTTTCTGGTCCTCAGGTTCCCTATCTGTAAAATGTCCCAGATGATCCCTGAGGTCCCAGACCAGTCAACAGTTCTGTGCTCCACCTTCAGGCTGGCGACCTTAGCCTTTGGGCCCTGGCCAGGGTCTCCCAGTTAGCCTGGGCTCACTCTGCTTTAGTTGGGGGTGGGTAGGCTGGGGCAGGAGGACAGGGAATGGGGGTCCTGCCTTTCTTCCTGGGCTCCTCTGATGGGGATTCTAGCCATGCTCTTTCTGCCTTTTCACAGTTGTGAGTCTGTCAGCATTTTAATTACAGCTCCCTTCTTTCAATGGTTTACAACTCAACCATAAAAATGTGCCCTGAGCTAAAACTTGGCACCTGTGAGTGATTTACTCCTGTGCTCATTTCTATATTTGGTGCCATTGAAAACCCAGTGGCCAACTCTTTAGAGTCAAAGGGGAAAAAAAGGCATTTTTAGGGTTTAGAATGGATGAATTTTCAAGTAATTTTTTTTTTGGAGATATCTTTCTATGGTTAAGAAAAATTCCAAAAAGTTTAAAAAAATTTAAGATGACTCAGTGTTTTAGAAGGAACCTTGGACGTCATTTAATCCCCCCTCTCCTCATATAAATAAGGAAACAGACACAGAGGAGTTTAGTGATTTGCCCAGGGTCACACAGGTAGGAGCCCTAAGGCAGGAATCCAGATCCTCTGACCCAAGGTACAAAGCTTGCTCTGCTATACTAGATTAGCTGGTTACCCCTTTGTTGAGAGAAGGTGCCACCCTCTCCTCATAATTGGTTTATTTGCAAGATTTTTTTTGTAAGTTATTTTTGCAAATTATTATTTGCAAGTGCCCCTCATCCCCTTGGGCTGTGTTTTTAGCCAGAGTTGCTCTGCTGTTAATTTATTAGTTGGTCAGAGAGGCTTACTAGGATGTTCAGTACAATTTCTTCTCTGAGAGCTAATTCTCTCTGGGTTTGGAAACCCGAGCTAACCCTGCATTCGGATCCTCCCGTGTAGTCAGCTAAAAAAGTCAGATCTGAATGGGGACTCCCCCATGACTCAATCCTTTTTTAGTCTTCTGAAAGAGTAGGGCCCCCAGGCCTCCAGCCTCTTCTTGGAATGAAGGTTCTCTAGCCAAAAGGGTAAGGGGCAGACTACGGAGCAGTCTCCCCCCAATCATTACCTCGGGGCAAAGGGGTAGTGGTTCATCAAGATTCTCCCCTCTCTCTACCCCACCTCACAGTCCCCACCCAACTCGTAGCTGGAAATGGGGAGGAAGGAGGGAGATAACCGAGGGTGGTTCCTAACGCTGGGCTGGAAAGTAAAAGGATTCCACCAGAAACAGGAAAGATGATATTAGGAAACTGGCCTCTGGGAGCCTGACTCCTGGGGGAGGGGGGGCAGGATGGAAGCTGATCCCAGCTCCCAGGATGGCTAAACTGGTCACTGGGATACCAGCTTCCTTTCTCCAGATATGTAATAGAAAAGAGGATTTGGATCCCTTTGGGAAGGAGGGAGGGGCTGAATTCTGATTTGGGAGTCATTTGGCCTTTGTGGGGGAAAAGAAATGAGGGGTCACGATTGGGAGGATTAAAAACTCCTCTCTTACAACTGGCCAGCACCATTAGGCCTTCACTCATTCATTCATTCATTTATTCAACAAATAGTAATTGAGTGCCTTTGGTATGTAAAACCTCGAGCTAGGTGCTGAGGGGGCCACAAAGATGAGCCGTGATTCAGCTCTGGCCAAGGAGAGAGAAATGCTTCTTGTCCCATTTTCCTTCGAGCTTCTCAGAATCAGTCTCTGGCCAGGACCAGTGAAAATTCAAGAGGGTGAGGGTTCTTATGGATTGAAGCTGGATTGAGGACGTGGCATTCGACAACCGTGGCTGAAATGGGTCAATTACTCAGGTGCAGAAATTGGTTCTTAAGGTGGCTAAAAGAGGGTGCAGCCTGTGATACTACCAGAGTCAAGACTCGTTAAAAAGAAGTAACAGAGAGAGAGAGAGAGAGAGAGAGAGAGACAGGACCCATGGGAACAAAAGTGGGGTGGGGGTGGGGGATGGGTGGGAATCCCCAGCCACTGAGACAAAAGCCAGAAAATTCCTCTGGTCTAAACGATCCAGGCTGGCCACCTGCACTGATTGATTCGGTAGATAACTGCTCAGTTCTCCAATTGTAGATAGTACTTTTCTTTGGAGGATTCTCTGAGGGTACCCTCAGGAGATGTGCCAGGCCTTTGGTGCCAGAAGAGAATTCAGTCTGGGATTTTGTAAATCCTTTGAGGCAAGGAGAGGCCGTACCAAAAGCTTCTTCTTCCTGGCTTCCCTGCCCTGACAACTAGGGCCTCTGGGATAATTGAGATACTTGCCTCAAATTCAACTCAGTTCACTTCCTTTCACTAAATTTTTGCTGAGCGGCTACTGTATCCTCAGCACTGTACCAGGCCACTTGAGACTTACAGGACAAATACTCTGACTTTAAGAAGTTTAAAGTCTCACTGAGGATGGAAGACCTGTATACATGAAACAGTTAAATTATCATAAAAGGAAAGTTGAACAGTTCCTTCCTCTGGGCCTCAGTTTCCCCATTTGTAAAATGACATGATTGGCCCAGATGATCTTATATGGGGCTCTTTTTATTTCTGACCCCCAGGATCCTATAAGAAGCACAGTATACGTCTGATATAGGCAGCTAGGTGGTATAGGAGATAGAGCACCGGTCCTGGAGTCGGGAAGACCTGAGTTCAAATCCAGCTTCAGATACTTACTAGTTGTTGACCCTGGGCAAGTAACTTAATTCCTGTTTGCCTCAGTTTCTTCATCTGTAAAATGAGGATAGTAAAAGCATCTACCTCCCAGGGTTGTTGTAAGGATCAAATGAGATATTTGTAAAATGCTTAGCACAATGCCTGTAAGTGCTATATAAATGTTAGCTATTATTATTATTATTGATGTATATGGTGCAGATCATAAGTGCTGAAGGAACCTGGAGATGGAGAGAAAGAATAGAGAAGGAAGACTTTCTAAAGGAGGTAGGTTGAATTTGAATAGGAGGAGAGGAAGGGGAAAGAGAAGGAGCAGAGACGAGAAAAGGGGGAACTCTAAGCATGTTTAGGGATCAGTGAGGGTAGGTGATCTGGTTAGAGCCGTGCATATACACACTGGGGAGTTATGGGAGCCACGTTTGGATGGGTGGGGTGAGGCAAGGCTGTGGAGGGCCTTGAATGCCAGACAGACTAGTTAGGATTTGATCCTAGAGGTGGTGGGGGTGGGGTGGAGAGTCAGTGAGTGTTTCCAGCAGCCAAGTGGCATGATGAAACTTGAATTTCCAAGGAGGACAGATTTGGGTCATGAGGTATCACTCTCCAGTTGGTGTGAAAACAGACAACAACATCATTTTCCTTGCAGACGCCGGACGGACAGACCTGAAGCAAAGCTGTCTGACTCCGGGCAATTTCCCTTGCATTCCAACCACCATGTTTGGGGATAGCTGCCGTTCCCAGCTCAGTCAAACAGGAATATTCGGCAGAAGCCATGAAGCACAGTATGACTAGAGAATGTGGCCAGAAAGAAAAACTTGAACTATTCACTGAAGGATTCTTTCCCCCCTCTTGCTTTCATCTGAATTGTCCAGAAGGAACACACCTGCATCTGAATGAGGTGCAGCTTTGGGTGGGGAGGGATTGACAAGGAGAAATGTGGAAGCTCTGGGATAGGAAGGATGATGATAAGAGCAGTTCCCATTTCTGCAGCGTTTTCCAGGCTTCAGGAACTCTTTCTTCTCACTGGCCCCAGGGAGCAGGTAGAGCCAGGAAGACTGAGGTCTAGAGAGGTGAGACAATTTGTCCCAGGTTGGAACCTCAACTCAGATCTTCTGACCTGGGCCAGGGCTTTGCTGCTCTGAGCCTAAAGCATGTGGGAGCAGCCCAGTGACACACTCTTGTGACCTGAGCGAGGTCTTGTCCACTGGGCTGTGGCCCCAGGGACTGCTGCCCAAGTTGAGGCAGGGAAGGGCAGTGAAAAAAAAGTGCCGGGCAAGAAGACCATAAAAACCCAGGTTTATGGGTTTTTGTGTGTCTGTACCAGTTACTGCCTGTGTGATTGAGCAAGGTTGTCCTCCTCCTCCTCATCATCATTATTATTGATATTTGTGGTGCAGATCATAAGTGCTAAAGGAATCTGGAAATGGAGAGAAAGAATAGTGAAGGAAGGCTTTCTAAAGGAGGTAGGCTGAATTTGCATAGGAGGAGAGGATGGGGAAAGGACTTGCTGAGCCTTCGTTTCTTCAGTAGTAAAATGAAAAGGTTGGATTCAATGATTACTGAAGTTCCTCCCAAATCAAAATCTGAGATCCCAGGGCTTGACTTTGGGCAAAGCAACTCCTGTGTTAGGGCCTCAGTTTTCCTATCTGAAAAATGAAGAGGCTGGACACTAGATAGTCTTTAAGGTCCAGTAGAAGTTTCATACAACTCACTTTTCAACACTCTTAAGTGACAAAGATATTTGGACATTCGTCTTCCTAAGGGCCCCTAACCACTACAGCCTGGGTGGTTCTTGTGTGCATTCTTGACTTTGCCTTGAGGCCCATAGCCATCTTTGAGGCCAAGCAAGAGGCTTCTATGCCCCAAAGCAATAATATCTAGGTCTTTCCTAGACTATCTCAGGCCTCTAAATCCTTGTGGTCCAGCCTGGTCACCTATAGCCTTCTTTCCAATGTTTTTTTCTTCTTGGTAAAGGTACAAAATTCTTTCATAAAAGCAAAGGTCCATCTTTTCAATACTAACATTTTACCATTTTTCTAGAGCACCACTGCTTCCAAAGAACTAAAGGTGTGTGTTATACAAAGGACAATGGTGAGGGGCATGGTGGGTGAGCAGGTTGTGGCCCATAGCCCATAAGTAACTCTAAAGAACAGGATCACATCAAAGGATTGTACAACAGGAAAAGAAGTGGACAGCCAGAATGTTCCCCTGGTACCCTCAAGAAAGTCAGGCCTCTAGCATGTTGGCAGACCCCGGTGGCAGACTTTTGGATGGATGTAGAGAAGAGCTGCATAGAATGGGAAGGGAGGGATGGATTGTCATCTGCAATACCCAAAACACAGTTTTGGGCAAACTCCCAAATCAATGAAAGATCACAGTTCTGGTTGAGTTTGAGTATTTAAAGATGATCACCATGGGATAGCTGGTCCCCAGTTTCTTTTCTTTCCGGCTTGGTTGTATATCAGAAAGAACCCTGGATTCAAAGTCAGAGGAATTCTGGCTCTGCTACCTGTAACTGTGTGAAAAATCACCTTTCTCCTCTGGACTTCATCTTCTTCATCTGCAAGATGAGGGCTTTGGACCAGATAATTTCTGAATCCCATGGTCCTCTGATTCTCTCTGATATCTCTAAGTCTGGCCACAGTTAATCCACTCAGAACTCCCTCCCATCTGGTCATTCAGTGGTCCTTAGCCCACTTCCCTTCTCACCTGGGACCCCTCCCCTCAACTCTTCCTCCCTTGTCCTCTTTCCTGTTTCCTGTCTGCCCTACCATCAGTCTCCTACTAACCAACATGGCCCAGGGTGGGTAGGGATGACTACTCCCTTCCCTAGTACCCTATTACTGGTGACTGGATTAAAGTGAACACTAGGCTTGGATTAAAGAGACCAGAGCCTCAGTCTGGTATATGACATGGGGCAAGCCAGTTAATCTCACTTTGTTCTGGTGGCCGCAAGTATAAATAGGTTGCAGTAATTCCATTTTCCTCTTTGGACTTTTTGTGACTCCAAGGAAGAAATACTTTAGCTCTTAGGAGAAAAAATATAACAATCCATTGTAATTATCATTATCCTTATCACCAGCATCATCATTATTAAGGCATTATGGGTCAGGAAGTCCTGGGTTCAAGTCTCAACTGTCTGTGTGATGGTGGGTGAGATGCTTAACCTCTCTTTGCTCTGTAGGCAATTCTCTAGGGCTAAAGATTGTAGCCAACTCATATTGGTGGGGGGAGTTTTTCTCATCCAGATGGCCCAGTTCTGCATATAGTTGAAGTTTGGGGTTATCTCTGAGCAATATTTAAGTCTCTTATTCCTATCCCTTCCCAAATCGTATTTAATAATTACTAAACCCAATGGGATAGCCTCTTGCTAGAGCTGCTACTGAGACTGTGACATGCATATTCTCCTAGCTCTGCTCCTGACCCAGTAGAAGCTGGAATGCTACAAGGTAGAGGGCACAAGGGAAAAGGGCAGGAACCAGAGGGCCCAAATAATCCTAACCCTGATTAGTGGCCGCCATTTTGAGAGCACTGCTTTGTAAAGGTTGTCTCAGCTGATTCACACAATCACCTTGGGAGGTATTATAACCCTCCTGTTACCCATGGAGAACTGAGGCTCTCCAGAGGCTAAGAGATGTGTTTGACAGTCACACAGTAAGTCAGAGGCAGGATTCCAACCTCCACCTTCCTGATTCTTAAATCCAGTGAGAAGCAGCCTGATATGGATAGTGGGTAAGTCACCAGACCTGTAGTCAGGATCCCTGAGTGCAAATCCTGTCTTAGACATTTACTAGTTGTGTCTCCCTGGGGCAAGTCATTTAGCATCAATTTTCTCATCTGTGAGATAAATAGATTGGACACCGTAGGCACTAAGGTCTCCAAATCTCTGGCAGGCTCCCTCCCTAGACAAGCTGAGCTATTCTTACTCAAATCCCTTGGTGAGAAATCTCAGAAAGAAAGAACACACCGCATTCTGCTTTAAGATGATTTGGCATGTAATCTGCAGTACAAAACCAATAAATTAAGAGGGAAATGATTAACCTCATAAAACGATTCTCCGTCTCACAGATGAGCTCATAGATCCTAGGTCTAGAGATGACCTCAGAGGCAATTTGATCCAATCCTCTTATTTTACAGATCTTGAAGAAATTGAGGCCTAGGGACATTGTGGCTTGTCCAAGGTCACGCAATTAGTGTCAGAAGGGAAATTTTGAACACAGGTCCTCTGACTCGAGAGACATTGCTCTCCCTTCAAAGTCCCTTTAAATAAAGGCTATACCAGTGCATCTAAGTATTCAATTCAGTAAACATTTAAGTGCCTATTATATGCCAGACACCCTACTAAGCTCTGGGGATACAAAAAGAGCAAAACATAATTCCTGTCCTTGAGGAGCTTACAATCTAATATTGTGCAAACAAATGTATACAAGGCAAGCTACATACTGCATAAATGGGAAGTAAGAGAGGGAAAGCACTGGAATTAAAAGGCATTAGGGAAAATATTTGAGGAATAGCACTGGTCTAGAGTAGAATGCATGCTGGGCTTGGAGTAGGGAGAGTGGTATTAGCTGTGAGAGTGTGGACAAGTTGTGTGATTGCTCCAAGCCTCAGTTTCTTCTTCTGTTAAATGGTAAAATGCTAATATTCATGTCACTGTGAGGAAAAGCACTTTATGAATCTTAGAGTGCCCAGAAAATGTAAGTGATCGATCCCTGGGTTTCTTTTGGTGAGGAGCCTCTCCCTGCCCTCCTTCCCACTGATGCTGCCCCCAGTTTATCCTGCCTATCTCTTATTTTTGCAGAGCTATTTGCAAGTTGTCCCTCCCATTAGTCTGTGAGCTCCTTCAGAGAGGGGACTGTTTTTTTTTTTTTTAACCTTTCTTTGTATCCCCAGAGCTTAGCATGGAGCCTGGCAATGGTTGGCATTTAATAAATGCTTATTAACCAACTGGCTCTTTGACAAAGGGGCTGGGTGCAGGGGTGGGGTGAGCAGCAAAGATAGTTTTAAAGCTCAAGTGTCAGCTCATTTCATAACCAGCCTAGTTACTGAATCTGAAATGAGAATACATGTACACTGTAAGGCAGAATTTAATTTACATGAATCTGATTTCCCCAGAACTTGATAGACCTGTGGCTGTTGTGGACAGTGAGGGGTTTCCGTGCTCCAAGGGTCCTCTGGTCCAGGGATGCATTCCAAGCTGGTAATCTCCATCCCCCCCAGCCCACCCTCCCTTCCAATTCAGGACCACTTATATTTCTCTGGTTTGGGACACACAACTCACTGGTTAGACTGTTGGGAAAAAGCAGCAAACCAACCCAAGTGTGATAGTATCTATTCTGGGGATGAGCCAGGAAGTCATCTCCCGGCCAAGTGTTTCTCAAGGCCGCTCCTCAGCTCTCGGCATGGAGGATGCCTGGGGGCTCACTCTGGTATATTGTTGGTACTCCCTAGGTGAAATGTCAAGGGGAGGACAGTTTCCTCCTTCCTTCCAAGGGTGTGAAAACTCCCTTCTTCCACTTCCTCTGTTCCTGGTACTGGGCAGAAGTGGACAGAGAGGTGGGGAGCTGAGTTCAGGGATACCATTAAGTGTTTGGAGTCATGGAATTTTTCACAGCTGGAAGGGACCTTGAGTATCCAGACTGACTCACTCATTTAACACATGGTGAAATGAGGCTTAGGGTGGTAAAGTTACTTCCAAGGTCACACAGTGAATAGCAGAGATGGAACGAGAACCTTGACCTTTTGGCTCTGAGCCCCTACAGGCTTCCCCTTCAATCCTCCAAGTATTTCTGTGTGGTCTTCACTGTGTATGGGAGAACCAGCTCTGAGAGTAGGTGAGGAGACAGAGAATTGTGTTTACCTCAGGTAGTAAGCTAGACTTAAATGTGGGGCAAGAACTGGGCCAACTCGAGCAGAAATGAGGCAAAGAAGGTGAGATAAATCAGAGATACAAAAGCGGGCCAGCTGCAGTGTGAGGCCAGGAAGCCAGTGGTCTCAGACCAGGGGTCAGCATGGAGGGAAAGATCAAAATGTAGCATTGTGCCCCAAGTCCAGGCAGGGAGGAAGGCAGTTGGAAAGCAGGTGCCCAGGTAAGGATCATCGCACTGTTTTATAGGTGAGACAATAGAAGCCCTGCTAAGAGAAGTGACTTATCCAAGGTCACACAGGTATGAAAGAGGGAAGAGCAAGGGTTTGAATAATAGAACTGCAAAGGAACCTAGAGGTAATTTATTTCAATCTCTTCATTTTACAGATGAAGAAACTGAGGCTCAGAGAGGTTGTGACTTGACATTTAGCAGCTGTGTCACCCTGGGCAAGAAACCCTCTCTGTTCCTCACTTCCCTCATCTGTAGAAAGGAGATCATAATAGCACCTACCTCTCAGGGTTGTTTTAAGGATCAAATGAATAAACATATAAAAGTACTTTGCAAACCTTAAAGCACTTTATAAATGCTAGTTGTTTATTATTATTATTATTGTTGTTGTTATTGTTATTATTAGCTAAAGTCATATGGGTAGTAAGCATCGGAACTGAGACTTAAACCCAGGGTTTCTAATTCCAAATTCATTGCTCTTTCCATCATACCCAGTGAGATTGAACAACAGGTGTGGGCTACATTAACAATAGTGAGAAAAGAAATAATTTGATATCATGCCAACCCTTTGTCTGAACCAAAGAAACCTGACTCTTCTGTATAAAGGTAAGGGACCGGAGCAATGCGCTTTTAGTCTGCACGGCCTTGGTTCAGATCCTGCTCCTGATACCATGGACAAGTCTAGCTGCTCACTGAGAGTCAGGTGCCTTGCTAAGACCTACAGGAAGGCAGATTTATCTCTGGTGACATTGAGCAAATCAGTTCCCCTTTTTATTCCTCGGGCATCTCCCTCTAAATTATTTACAATTGTGGAGTACTTTTTAAGAGGGAGTTTCTGTCCTTGTAGCAGACCTGGGTCTTGCAAAAAAAGACAAGCATCCTCATCCTCATCCTCATCATCAGCATCATCACCCTAGCTTGCCTTATGGTTACTGAGGGCTCTCATGGGCACTCTTTCACTTGACCAAAGTCATCCTCAGAGGTAGGACGTGCAAGGATTATCGTCCCCATTGTTTGGATGAGGAAACTGGGCCCAGAAGTGCCTTAACCAAAGCCGAAATTACTCTAGGAAGCAGCGGAGGAACAAGGATTTAAATTCCTATCTTCTGACTCCCAAGCGTGACGGACTTTTTGCTGTGCTTCATTGCCTTTTGCCTTGGATGGAGCAGACAGTGAGTGAGAGAGCAGAGGAGTCCCAGATAAGGGTGGCAGCGGTGCCACTGAATCCAAAAACTTCCCAGATGGATGAAACACTTACATTTTAATTTGGGGAGGGGGATCCTGAAGATGGAACGTGGCTCAGCATGAGAGTTTTTGGACCACTTGCCTCCTTTGATCTGAAGGAAGCCCTGGGGAGGAGCTTGCTGAGTGACCAGCCCTAGGCCTGGCCTAGATTGTATCCAGTTTAATGTCAACCCAATGAGACCACTGAGGCTTCCCAAAAGCATAGTTTGCAGGATTAGGGCTGGTGAGGCTAATGTGATTATGGTGTCCATCACTCTGTTTTCTCTGAAATGCCTGCTACATGCTGATCATGGTAACAAAGGGAGGTGGCTGCCTCGCTGGGGTGGGGGTGGGGAAAGAGGGGGTTGGAGCTCACCACCCAAGTCCAACACCAGCTCCAAGCCTCCTGGGACACCAGGCAAAGGCTCTTGTGGAAGGCAAGTGTTTGAGGAGGATTAAGTCACTTCATGCAGGTGATAAAGTGCAGAAATTCCAAAGTGTGTGTGTGTGTGTGTGTGTGTGTGTGTGTGTGAAGTTATGTTAAAACAGATTTGTAGATTAGGATCCAAGGATTAGCCGTTCATAAATAGGCTTAGGCAATTTATCTTTTTACAGGTATCAGTAAAATCATTGACCTTTACTGCTTACCCAGAATGAAATTTGAGAGCCAGCATGGCACAGTGGATGGAGAGATGTCTTGGAAGCCAGGAGGAGCCAGTTTCAAGCCTTGCCTCTGGAGCAGACTGGCTATGAAATGCTGGGGAGCCAACTTATCCTTTGGCTCTTCAGGAAACTCTAATACTGCGCATTGCAGAGAAGGTGAAGAGGGAGCAGGCCCTTGTTAAAAGGAGTTTCTTCACCCAGGAGCTCACTGTGCCTGATGAACTAATAGTTCTATTCCCTATTCCTGTCGACAGAATCATTGACATGAAGCATCCTCACGACTTATCCAGAATGAAGGCTGAGAGTCAGTCTTCAAGAGAATTTCATTCATTTTGACAGAGACACAGGTTTAGGTGGAATATTATTCCTGCTCTCGTGGAACTTAAAATCTAGTAAGGGAATATGGCACGTAAACAATAATAACCATTTCTGGGGATTTTTTTTTGCTTTCTTTGGTATAGTGATTCTCATGAGGAACTTTCTATACCAATGCTGATTGGCATATTCTGTGCAATTTGGGGTCTTGGAGAGTTGCCTGAGGGCACTGAGAAGTTATATGATTTACCTAGGGTCCTACACAACTAGTACGTGCCACAGAGAGGACTTGAACCCATGTCTTTCCCTCCCTAAGTCAGCTCTTTATCCATTGTGCCCTCCTGTCTTTCATTTAATACAAAGTGATACACAATTTAATTCAGTAGATATTTATTAAGAGGAGACTTAATTCAACAGATATTTATTATGTTGTTGTCTCATTGCTTTCAGTTGTGTCCAACTCTTTATGACCCCATTGGGGTTTTCTTGGCAAAGATACTGGAGGTTTTTGCCATTTCCTTCTCCATCTTGTTTTATAGATGAGGAAACTGAGGCAAAGAGGGTTAAGTGACTTGCCCAGGAAGATGAGTCTTCCTGACTCCATGCCCTCTATCTGATGTGTCACCTAGCTGTGTGAGGTCCTTTACTAACCTTTTGTACAGGAATGTAAAAATAGATAAGACATACCATAGATGGTACTGTTAAAGAGGTTATGTATTACAAAAGATAAAGGCATAAGATGGGAATAAGTCAAGGGCTATGTGAGATGAAAACATCATCTGAAGTCAACCTATTGACGTCCCTAATACAGTAAAAACAACTCACATTTTTACAGTTCTTTTGGAACATTATCTTGCTTGATTCTCAGAATGAGAGAATGTAAGCTCCTTGAGGGCATGGGCTTTTTTTTATTTGTTTGTTTTTTGATTGCTCTCTTTCTGTATCTCTAATACCTAGCACAGTACTTTGCACATACTAGATAATTAATAACTGCTTGTGGAATTGAATTGAACAGTGCCATGAGGTAGGCAGTGCCAGCATTACTATATCTGAACCTCCACTCCATACAGAGGTGACCCTGGGTCCTTGAAGCTTGTGCCAGCATACATAAGCCTATCAAAGTAGAGCGTCTGACTATGGACCCAGTGGTGGACTCCATAGATTACAACAGGAAGTATGGGGGAGGGGGAGAGCACTGACTCAAGAGTCGGAGAACATGAATTATCTTCCCTTGGATACTTCTGACCTTTGTGCCAGGGCCAGCTGCTCAGCATCCTTGACCCTGGCTTTCCTCATCTGTAAAGAGGCAGGTGGATCTGATGGCTTCTGAGGCCTCCTCCAGCTTTTCGTTTATGAATCTATAGTCATGCCCAGCTAAATCTGGAAAGAGGAAGGACTGGATAGCAGGAAAGTAGAAAGAAGTAGAATTAGAAGACCTTGGATGGAATAATGCCTTTGTTATTTACCACCTGTATGATGATGGAAAAGTCAATACTTCTCTGGGCCATAGTTTTCTCATCTGAAAATGAGATGATTTTACTTAGCGACCTCTCAGGACCCCTCCAGATCTAAATACTATTATTATCGTCAGGAAAAAGGCAGTCACCAAGTGACAGATTTATTTGGGGCCACAGCAACTCACAAAGAGTGTCTGGCAGGGAGAGGGGTTGTGATCTGTATCAGTGGAGGGAAATGATGAAATTATAGATTTTTTCTTAAATATTATAATCAATCAATCAGCAGATATTCATTAAATACCTACTATATCCTTAGTATTAAGTACTATGCCAGGCCCTGTGCCAAGTTCAAAGAATGAAACAATATCTACCATCAAGGGACTTATATTCTAATTGGGGAGGTAACAAGTGTATGTGTGTATGTATATGTACACACACATACACATACATGTGAATGCATGTGTAATGTGTGTATATACGCACATATATACATTCGTGTGTGTATAGCACAAATATAAATTAATAAATAAAAATGCACACAAAGTCATTACATGCAAGGTAATTTGGGAGGAGGGGCACTTGCACAGATGATGGTGTTGTCTTGAGGTTTGTCTTAAACAGAGGAGCTCTATGAAGCAGATGTTAGGAGGAGGTGTGATCCAAGCGCGTGGGATAGTGAGTGCAAAGGCATGGAGTTGAGAGGTTGAGTGTCATGTTTGAGGAACGGAGAAAAGGCCATTAGGTCAGTCTGCCCAGTTCACCAAGGGCAGGATGGGGAGAAAAGTCCAGCAAGTCTGGAAAGATAGTTTGGGGCTAGTTTGGGTAGGGTTTTTAAAAGCTGAACAGAGCATTTTCTATTTGATCCTAGGGGAAATGGAAACCATTTGAGTTGATTGAGTAGGGGAATTGCATGAGCAGATCCATGCTTATGGAAAATTATTTTCCTAGCATTGTATAGGCTGAACTGGGGTGGGGAGAGATTTGAGGCAGCGAGACGAATTAGGAGGATGTTGTGATAATCTAGGTAAAAGGGCTTGAACTAAGGTGGTAGCTGTGTGAATAGAGAGTTACCACTGGATGTGAAATGTGGTAAGGAGAGAAATGGCAAAATTTGGCAACTGATTGGACATGTAGGGTGGGGGAGAGAGTCAAGAGGACAGCATCATGCCTACACTGTGAACCTATGGGCCCATGGTAGACTGCATAGATTACAGCAGGAAGTATGGGGGAGGGAAAGAGCACTGACATGAGAGTCAGAGACTGGAAGGAAGTGGTGCTTTCCACAGAAACAGGTAAGTTTGGAAGATAGGCGGGATGGCAGGAAAAGTTATAAGCTCGGTTTTGGACATGTGGAGTTTAGGGTGGACGTCCGGCTTGAAATTTCCACGAGGTACTTAATTGGTGATGTTGGAATGAAGCTGAGGGCAGAACCTGGGCTTGAATGTATAGGTCTTGGAGTCATTTACATAAAGATAATAGTTAAACCTATGGGAACTGATGAGAAAGAGTAGACTGAGAAGAGAAGAGAGCCTAGGACATAATCTTGGGGAATACCCATAGGTAGGATGGGTGAAGTGGATGATGAACAATCATAGATGATGACGGAGAGGGAGCAGGTCCGGAGGCAGAAAGTAGAGCGGGAGAGAGTCGTGTCACAGAACACTTGAAAAGAGACAATATCCAGGAGGATGGAGGGTGGGTCAAATGTAGCAAATAGGGGAGAAGGTTTAGGACTGAGAGAAACTAATAAGAGATCACACATAAGTCTACTCTGCTGTACGAACTAAACACCAATTAACCAGAACCAAACTTAGCAGCATCTCTAATTAGCTGTTAGGAGAAAAGAAACAGACAACACAAATGTACATATTAGCAGAGTGCCTGACACACACATAGTAGGTGCTTAATAAATGTTTGCTGACTTGCATTGACTTGACTTCACCCATAGGATGCCCTAAATTGGCTTCAGAGAACAGAAGTAAAAACGCTGGGTGAAAAAGGTCATAGGCAAAGAGGTAAATGTAAAATTTGTAAAAAATGTAAAAACATGTAAAATGTAAAAAATGTAAAAACAATTAGAGTTGTCCCCAAATGGGATGGCTCACCTCTAGAGGGGAGGGAGAGGAGGAGGAAGAGGAGGAGGAGGAGGAGGAGGAGGAGGAGTTCCCAGGTGTTGGAGATCTGTGAGCAAAGGCTAAATGATCACTTGTTGGGTATTTTGCAGGGGGAATTCTTTTTTGTGTACATATTATACTTGATGGATGCAGAAGCCTTTTTTACCTTTGGCATTCTGTGATTCTGTATCACTCATTTTCACATTGATGGCTCTAGGGGCCTACAATATCCTTAGTTAACAAAGTCACATACAGCTAGACTTTGCTGATGACATTAGGTACATTGGACTCAGACATTTTTACAAGAATTTTCAACAGGTGTTGAGCTAAAAAAGGATTCTCTGGTTATCCAAATTGACCAGAATATTAAATTAACCATAGCCCATTTCCTGACCATTCTATTTAGTTGAGAATCTACTGGGGGGCAGTTAAGTGGCATAGTGGATAGTCGGTCCTAGAGTGAGGAAGACTTATCTTTCTGAGTTCAAACCTAGCCTCAGACACTCACTAGCTGTGTGACTCTGGTCAAGTCATTTAATCCTGTCTGCCTCAGTTTCCTCATCTGTAAAATGAACTGGAGAAGGAAATGACAAACCACTTCTGTGTCTTTGCTAAGAAAACCTCAGATGGGTTCACAAAGAGTTGGACATGACTGAAACAACCCAACAACAAGTATTGTGATTTGGTGTTGGATATTTGGGTTGAAAAAAATGAATATGGCATGATGTCAAGTGGTCTAGTGGAAAGAGCTTTAGATTTGGCTCTTTGGAATTGGTTCAAATCTCAGCTCTGCCACTTATTTTGTGTGTGGCCTTGATCAAATACCTTCACCCCTCTAGGCCTCATTTTCCTTATTTGTAAAGTGGAAAGGTTGGACCAGAGAAGGGGTTCTTCATCTTTTTTTGTGTCATGGACTCCTTTGGCAGTCTGGGGAAGCCTTTGGACCCTTTAGCAGAATAATATTTTGAATGCATAAAATAAAATATACAGGATTACAAAGGAAACCAGTTGTATTGAAATACAATCATCAAAATTTTTTTTAAAAACAAGAAGTTAAGATGGGATCTCAACCAACAGGTTAAAAACTCTTGGACTAGATGATGCGAAAAGTCTCTTCTAGTTTGAAGTCCTGTGATTCTACAATGCTGTAATCTCCAGGGCAAGGACTATCTTTTGCCTCTTTTTGTATCCTAGACACATAGTAGTCACTTAATATTTAGTATTTATTGACTGTGGACCTGTTCAGCCAAGGATCCCACACTTTTGAAAGTTTCACAGAAAAAATCTGAAAATAAGGTATTTGGGAAGGTTTCAGTTTATTCCTGTCTAGGGGAAGAGTAATGGATTAACTGGCATATGCCGGTCCTTTCTAGACAAAGACTTTTCTGACAGTACCCAAAAGCAGAATGACACTGGGCTGATTCTGTCCTGGCGGCCAACCCACACAACTTTGTTACCAACAAGCTGTGGAATTCAGATTTGTCACTTTAATGTCTCTGTGCCTCAGTTTCTCTGTAAAACAAGTGGATTGGACTAGATAATTGACCCTTTACCTCCCCTCGGGGTCTTTTTTTTTTTTTTAGCCCTAACATTCTATGTTCTTGGGTCCTTTGCTGCTCTGATATTCTCTCTTCTGAGGTTTAACATGCTATACTCCTGAGCTCTCATACTTGTAATCAGTGCTCTTAGGATAAATTCAGAATTAAAAGATGGAGAAAAGTCCCTATGAAATGGGAGGGTAGGGAATGATTGCAGGAGGAGTGTCTGGTCCTGTGGCTTCATTTAAATGACTGTGCTCTCTCTCTCTCTCTCTCTCTCTCTCTCTCTCTCTCTCTCTCTCTCT